>NW_006921843.1:2021252-2053743 GCF_000298275.1 Orycteropus afer afer | reverse complement strand
CAAGGCTCAGGGGTCCAAGATTATCTTCTGTGTCTGTGTTAATTGGTTTCCCTTTTCTTTGTTGAAGAGGGTCTGTGCAATCCTTCTGCCTAGTCCTCCATCTTGCCCCGCCCTCCCCAAACCCATAACTCTTGAGTCGATTCTGATTCACAGTGAAAATATAGAATAGAGTCGAAATGTCTCATAAAGTTTCCAAGGCTGTAATCTGTTTCCTTTCCCCACTTATTTATTTATTCATTGTTTCTTGTGATTTGGGTGAAAGTTTACACAGCAAATTCATTTTCCACTCAACAGTCCATATACATTTTGTTTCATGATATTAATTGCAATCCTCACAATGTAACAGCTGTCTTCCCACTTCTTTCCTATGATTCACTTTTCCCTGTGTCCTTTCCCATGCATTCCTGCCCTCTAAACTATCTCCTTGTCCAAACACTACCCTTCTGATCTCCTATGATTGATTATTCTAAGGTGTATACCTACCTGGTGTAATTTTTCACCTTGTAGGTTGTCTATTGTTTGGATGGAAGTTAAGCTACAAGGATGAATTCATTTTCTGTCCTGAAAGAGTGACGGGATTCACTACTCTCTGTCAGACCAGTAAAACAAACAAACAAACTCACTGCCATCAAGTCAGATCCGATTTATACCAACCTCTCCTTGGGTTTCCGAGGTGATATCTCTATGGAAGTAGATTGCTCAATCTTCTTTCTGAGGAGTGGCTGATGGGTTTGAACTGCCAGCCTTCTGGTTAGCAGTCAAATGCCTTAGGCACTATGCCACCAGCCTGGTCTTTTCTATGATTTTGAGTTTTGTTCCACATTTTTCTCTCATTCTCACCAGTATCTCTAATTTTGATCCCTTTCCGAATGATTGACAATAGTAGCAGGCATTATCTAGTTGTTCTGATCTCAGGGCCATGTAGGCTGAGGTTCCCCTGGTCCACTAGTCCCTTGTTGTTGTTGTTATGTGCCATCAAGTCAGACCTGACTCATAGCGACCCTTCCTTGGGTTTCTGAGGCAGTATCACTACGGAAGTAGATTGCCCCATCTTCCTTCCGAGGAGTGGCTGGTGGGTTTGAACCACCAGCCTTCTGGTTAGCAGTCAAGTGCCTTAGTCACTATGCTACCAGAGCTCCCAAAATTGTTGTTATGTGCCGTCGAGTCGGACCCGACTCATAGTTACCCCTCCTTGGGTTTCCGAGGCAGTATCACTACGGAAGTAGATTGTCCCATCTTCCTTCCTTAGGCTTATTGTTTCCATGCATCTTTGATTTTCTTCACTCTTCTTTGCTCAGGACGAGGAGAGACCAGTTGCTGCTTCTTGCTTGCCCGCAAGCTTCTAAGACTCCAGTCATTATTCATCAAAATAGGATGTAGAACAATGTTTTTGTGTATGTAGTATGTTATGCTAATTGAGCTTGATGGCCCCAGCAACCATGGGGCCAGTGGGCCCATGGACTCATTCCCTCAAGATCTTTGGTTATTGGCTAAGAAGTTGTTATAACTTTGCCCCTGTTATCTCTTTTCTATGATTTTGAGTTTTGTTCCACATTTTTCTCTCATTCTCACCAGCACCTCTCATTTTGATCCCTTTCTGACTGGTTGGCAGTACTAATGGGCATTATCTAGTTGTTCTGATCTCAGGGTCATGTAGGCTGAGGTTCCCCTGGTCTATTAGTCCCTTGGACTTATTGTTTCCATGCATCTTTGATTTTCTTCACTCTTCTTTGCTAACTTTTCTTTCACTCTTCCCTTATGCCAATAAATTTGGAAATTTAAAACTGAACATTTTTTAGAAAAAAATAGCTACTTTTAGATAAATTAGAGAAATAGATAAATAAATTAATACATTTTAAAAAATATATTGAATGTTGGGTTTACAGGCAAGTTCTAACCCAGCATGCACAAATATATGAAAATGCATGTACAAATCTTAACTAAACTACTAGCAAACAAAATCTAGCAATTTAGAAATAAATCCTAATAAATTTAAATTTTTATTAGGAAATAAAGTTTTGTTTAGCTTTGAAAAGTCCATTTAATTAATTTTATTAGAATTAAGGGGGGGAAAAAGCTTGTGATCATTTTAGAAGTAGGAGAAAAATCAATTGATAGCACTTAGCATCCATTTGTAATTTAAACGTTTTACCAAGCTAGTTATTAGCAAACTACAATAGAACCAGGTTTCTAACATAGGGTCTTTAGCAAAATCTTGCTTACTGCTGAAATGTTAGACATTGCCTATATGTAGGAACAAAACAAGGATAACTATTGTCATTATGTTACAAAACATTTTAATATGGTATAAGTTTAGTTAGTAAAAAAGAGTAAAAGAGTAAGTATTAGAAAGGACTTATTTTCATTCCTAAAATATATGATATTTCTTAAATATAAAAATCCTGGAGACTCTATAGGAGCTCTGGTAGCATAGTGCCTAAGGCACTTGACTGCTAACCAGAAGGCTGAGATTCAAACCCACCAGCCATTTCTTGGAAGGAAGGTTGGGAAATAAACTTCTGTAGTGATACTGCCTCAGAAACTCAAGGAGGGGTTGCTATGAGTCAGGTCTGACTCAAGGGCACATAACAACAACAATAGAGACTCTGTAGACAAGATGTGTTGGTTATAAGTTCCGCATAAAAATGTTGAATGTGTTTCTGTGCTTTTAAAACAGACAGAAATGTAACTTAACAAATTTCATTTCCAAAATTCATGGATATTAAAAAGATATATCAAATAAGTCTAAGAAATAGCTAAATAAAGGGAGTTATGTATCATGTTTATGTATGGGAAATAGCAATATTAAAAATAAGTCAAAATTTCCCAAACTGGTCTGTAAATTTAATGTAATTCCAGCTACAATCTCAGCAGGGTTTTTGTGGGACTGGACAGTTGGATCCTGAAATTTACAATGATGAGCAAAAGGTCAAAAATAGTTAAGACACTTTTAAGGAAAATAAATTTGGGAGGCTTGTCCTGCCAAATATCAACACTCTCATAATACTACAGTGATTAAGATAGTGTTTTACTGGGTCAGGAGTAGACATATAATCCAAGGAACAAAATAGAGAGCTGAGAAACCTGATAATGCTGTAGATTATGTTATCCAGAGTGTTGCTGAATGGTAGAATCCTCTTGTTGGGGACCTGGGTGCAATTTCCTACCAGTGCAACTCATGTGCAACTACCATCTGTCTGTCAGTAGAGGCTTGCATGCTGCTCTGATTCTAAACAGGTTTCAGTGGAGTTTTCAGACCAAGATGGACCAGGAAGAAAAGCCCATGTGATCTACTTCTGAAAATCAGCCCATGAAAATCCTACAGATCACAAAATTGAATCCACAACCAGTCATTGGGACGTCACAGAACCAGGTAGTGTTTTATTCAGTTGTACAAAGGATTGCCATGACCCAGGGGCTGACTGACAGCAACACTGGTAGATAAAAGAATTCTTAAATTTTTTTTCTGAAAGACTCCTGCCTTATGGATCTCTCTGGCAGATAGATGTGACCATGAAAATTTGTATTAGCTGAAGGGTTTTTGGTCATGTACTGTTTGTGATTGTTTAAGCCACATTATTGATTATGGATCCTTAATATTTTAGAATAAAATTCAGAGCTGAGTCAAAATATCCATAGCAGGCCTTCTTTCTCTCTATTTTAGGCAAATTCATCTGTTCTAAGTAGGCTTTTTCCCCTCTGGATTGATTTGAGTTCTCTAGAAAAACAGAACCAGTAACACAGGCATAAGCATATATGTAGATATGGTCAGTTTATACATCATACACACACACACATATATGTACACAAACATACAGATTGAAATTTATTTTGAGAAATTATCTCACAAGCATGTGGAGACTGTCACATCAAAATCTATACATACAGGTCAGGCTGGAAATTCTAGCAGTCTTGTGCCCAAAGTCAATCAGGTGATGGGAAAAAGAGAGTAGTTCTGGTTGGAAGTTTTTATTTATGGTTTGGAGGCAGAATCCTCCCTTGGTAATTTCTGCAGCAGAGTCAGTGGTGATAGATGGCAGGACCAAGAGGGCCTGGAAGTGCCTGTTCTCAGGGAGCTAAGAAGAAGCCTATCCTCAGGGAGCTGGGAGGAGCTTACACAGCAAACAGGGGGTATGCACAACAAAGAGAAGGGCCTTCTTGCTTGCAAGGCCAAGAGAAGCTGAGAAAACTCTCCTGCACTGAAGAAGGGAGACTTTACTTACATGGCTCCTTATCCTGATACCGAGTTGTAGGCTGTTCTCCGGATGCCAAGTTGTACCTTGTTGCTTTCTTAATAAGCCACTTAACTGTAAATATGATCTATGTTTTACTTGGACCCACAATCAATGCCCGTGGAAGCAGCAGTCAAGAAATCAAATGACATACTGCGTTGGACAAATCTTCTGCAAAAACCTCTTTAAAGTGTTAAGAAGCACAGATGTCACTATGAGACCCAACCTATGATATTTTCAATCACTTCCAATGCATGGAAAAGCTGTACAAGGAATGAGGAAAACCAAAGAAGAATTGATGCCTTTGAATTAGAGTGTTGGTGAAGAATATTGAATATACTGGGGAATGCCAGAAGAATGAAAAGATTTGTCTTGGAAAAAATACAGTCTGAATGGTCCTTAGAAGCAAGAATGGTGAGACATTGTCTCACATACATTGAGCATGTTATCAGAAAGGACCAGACCCTGGAGAAGAACATCACGCTTAGTAGGAGCATTAACAAAAAAGAGAAAGACCCTCAGCTAGACAGATTGACACAGTGACTGCAACAATGGGCTTAAACATAGCAATGATTGTCAAGATGGCACATGACTTGGCAGTGTTTCGTTCTGTTTAGTATGTAGTCACTATGAGCTGGAACTGACTTGACAACACCTAACAGCAACAAGATGGTATATTGACAACACCTAACAGCAACAACATGGTATATGAGTTCTGTGTGGCCAATGCAACAGATTATCAAAGCCCAAAGAGAAGTAGAGTGCTGTGGAAAGGACGGCTAGTGACAGAATTGGTGAAAAGTTTGTAGAGTTAGATTAGGTGTATGTCTAATCTCCGACTCATAAGGATCAATCCTGGGCTGCTCTTGTTTGCATTATCCCCATTTAAGGTAGACAAGTTCTCATGCTACTACTACTGCCATTTCACAGATTGGGTCCACTCATATCTTTATTTAAGGCTCACTGATTTAAATGCTAGTCACATGTGAATACTTCTTAGCAACATCTGGACTAGTGTTTGACCAAATAACTGAGCACCATAGCCTAGCTATGTTGACAAATAGAATTAACCATTGCCTCCTCTGAAGTCTGGACATACCTTATATCATGGTATTTTAGCATTGTGTATAATGTAAATGATAGTTATTCATTTATTTATTTATTTTTGAGAGAGAGCAATTTAATAAAATGCATGACACCTTAGATCCACTGTCCTCTGAGTTAGATAGACTCTCCTCCTTCCTCTTTGTTGGCTTTTGTTTTTCCCTTTTCCACTCTTTTAAGAATTATGTCAGTGCAGGAGAGAATGGGACAGATTCCCCCATGAAACCCTGTTGCTGTTGGTAGGTAACATAGATTCAGTTTCAAGCCATAGTGACCTTGTGCACAACAGAATGAAACATTGCTCAGTCCTGCACCATCTTCACTACCATTGCTGTTTAAGCCCATTGTTACAGCCACAATGTCAATCCTTCTTGTTGATGGTCTTCACTTTTTTTTCTCTCACTCTCTACCCAAGATGATATCCTTTCCAAGGATAGTCCCTTCTGAGAATATGACTGGAGCATAAGGGTCTGGCCACTCTTGCTTCTAAGGAGCATTCTGGCTCTACTTCCTTCAAGACATGAATCCCTAGAAATTAGAATTATCAGGGGATACTGTAGACTTTTTCTTTCTTTCTTTTTTTTTCCCCCATTCATCATCTTGAGTTTGATACAGAGTCTTATGTTGCTGGGTACCCCCTGTTGGAGGTTGACCTTGCTGGGCACCGGTAATGGCTGGGCCACCCTGTGTTTTCTCTTGAAAGGCTGACTGCTGGTTTCCTGTGTTAAGTGACTTCATTTCTGTGAGTGGTGTAATCAGTTTCCTCTTTCCTGGCTGAGCATTGACTTTCTTATGCTCAGCCATGGAGGTCAGCATCACAGAGGAAACTGAGTCAGAAAGCTGTACTACATGAAGCTGGGATCAAAGACCTATATTTCCAGGGCCAGAAACCTTTCCAGGGAGGGACCAGGCACAATGTAGGAACATGGGGTATGCTGAAGAGGGAGAGATATCAGCCCAGATTCATGGGGTCTGTCTGTGTCCACATGGCCTCTCCCTGCCTGTCCTGCCACTGATGTCTGAAAGTACAGCTTCTTACAGGGCGGCCAATTCCTGACCAAGTATGGGGGTCTGAGCCCCAGGTGAACCCCTTCCCTGAGATTGCTCCCAGGTATTGCATGGTCCAGACAAATCTGGCCTTTTCCTGAGACCTTTTTCACTCCAGTGTATCTCCAGCTGTATGCAAACCATGCCCTCTGTGTTTCCACCTATGGGACTTCTGCTCACCTTTAGAGCCTGATCACATTCCCTCTCCTCCTCTGCCACCCACTATGGACCCAGAACCTGCATTCTCTCCACAATCAGTCTTTAGTGGCCACATCCCTGGGCCTTTACCCTTGTTACCCCTTCTGTGGTGGCATGAGGCTCAAAGCTCTTCTAACAGAAGCCAGGCCTGTTCTTCTCTGGAAGCCTGAGGGAATCTCTGCCTGGAGGAGGAGAGAGGCAGCAAGATGCTCTTGAGGTGATTGGCAGGGTCATGGTGCTGGGGTCATTATGAACTCTGAGAATGCATTTTATTTTCTAGTCAAGGCAGAATATCAATGTAACCTTTTATCAAACTGTTTAATTCTGAAAATGTCAAAGGCACAGTAAAGCAGAGAGAGGAGTGTAATGAACTTCCCCCTTAAAGACCCATCCCTCATTCCAATAGTTGTCAGTATGTTCAGTATGCTATTGTTTGCTGGCATTAATTTGCTGGGTGTGCATAAATTGCACAGATATTGTCACCACCAAGAATGGCCTTGGCCAATCATGTTCCAGGGGATATTCATCTCCTGCTTTAGGGAGCGCCTTATACTCAGCAGCAAAGCCGTTTTTTTTTTCCTATTGTTGTTATATGCCATCAAGTCGGACCCGACTCATAGTGACCCCTCATTGGGTTTCCGAGGCAGTATCACTACGGACTCCAACTCTAATAGTCAAACATAAAAGTGGTATTTTCTTAACAAGAAATTATTACAAAAGTTTACCTTTCTATTATTTACTTATAAGATCAGTTTGCTTGTTGGAAATAACAATAGAAGTGCCATAATAAACATTAAAATTTATTTTGGTTAAAGTTACAGTGTTAAAATTCCATCTATTTTAATATTTTGTATTGGTTGAAAAATGTCAGATAATAAATTGCTGTTGTTAACACTTTTTTATTTTGTTTTTACCTATTTGCTTTGCAGTCCCAAGAGTCTTTTCAATTAAATTGAGCCAAATACTGGGAAGAAGAGCTTTTTTTCCCCCAGAGATGAATCATTGATCAAACAGATGCTTTACAGTCTATATTATAACTATAAAAGACAGACAAGAAGAAACCCAAGCTTAAAATAAGCAAAGCTACGTATCATATAACATACATCTGATCATGCTTTTATTTACTGCTACTGCTAACTCCATAGTGGTGAGGACATGTGTCAAGTCTGGGGCAGATCCTCTGTGCTGTAGTGATACAAACAAACTTGAGTGTTTAAAAGAGCAGTGCAGAAGCTGCAGTCTTATTTGTTGACTCATTTACAAGAAGTTCAAATACACATGCCTTAATGGTAACAGAAATTTTAATTTAAATTCCACTTAAAAATGAATTAACCTGGCCATATAAATCAATACATTAGATGGAGGACTGGGAAATGTTTCATTCAGTGGTATACAGGGGTTGCTATGAGTTGGGGATCTGTATGGCAAATGAAAAGCAGCAAGTCTCTCAGGAGTTTAAATTTTATAAATAGACATTTGAGTGTGTTTTTGATTTTATTACAAGTTTAAAATAAAGGAGAAGAAATCATTGGACTCAAACATTTGTAGAAACCCCAAAGCACAGAGTATCAGGGTTCCACAGAACCTAGTTTGAAAATCAGAGTACCATGCAGAGTGAACTTGTGAAGAACAAGGAAAGGTCTCTATGTGTGTTTGAAAGTAAAAAGGGTGGATGTGCCTCTTTTCATTTCAAAGAGCTGTCCCTTTATGATAGTTTAGATTTCCTCCCTTCCTTCTTCATTTTATCCATCCTCTTCTCTCTCTCCTCCATTTTACTCCCCTCCCCTCTCCTCGTCTCCTTTCCTTTATTCTTTCCTCCTTTCCTTCCTTCTCTCCTTTCTTACTGCTTCATCACAGTGTATTTGAACATCATATTTGAATCACTGCTGTCATGTACCTTTTATTCCCTAGAATTTCTAGTTGTCTCTTATTATTATTATGAAAAAACAAAAAAACAAACTCACTGCTGTCAAGTCATTTCTGACTCACAGCGACCCCTCCTTGGTTTTCCAAGGTGGTATCCCTATGGAAGTAGATTGCCCAATCTTCCTTCCAAAGAGGGGCTGGTGGGTTTGAACCACAAGCCTTCAGGTTACCAGTCAAATGCCTTAGGCACTATGCCCCCAAAAGTCCTATTATTATTATTATACAAAAAAATACCAAAAACAAACACTGCCATCGAGTCGTTTCCGACGTGTAGCAACACCTCATTGGGTTTCTGAGGCAGTATCACCACGGAAGTAGATTGACCAACCTTTCTTCTGAGGACTGGCTGGTGGGTTTGAACCACAAGCTTTCTGGTTAGCAGTCAAATGTCTTAGGCACTATGCTACCATTATTACTATAACAATTTAAATTTTTTTCTTTATCAAATCCATGATATTTTCTAACTTGCTATTTTCTCCTCTATATTACTCTGAATCCACTCCATTCTCTGATGAAAGACTATAATATCTTGTTCTAATTTGGATTCCTCTTTTCTAGGCCCATTGCCCAGCTCTAAGACTGAAAATCCCTCTTACTGATTCAGAAAAAAGAGGGTGAAAGTAAAGAAAGAAGAAATAAACTATTGGATTAAACTTATTTCTTCTCTCTTTTCACCTTTCTCAAGTCCCTGCCCACAGAAATGTACATGGGGAACAAACTCTCTGAGGCTTGACATTCTGGAAAACACCATCTTTTGCCTTAATTTTTCAGTGATTTCTATCAGTTCTTGGGCATTTCTTTATTTTTTTGGTGATTTTCTCCCTTTCACTGTTGTCTGTTAGTGGAGCTACTTTTAGTTGAGTTTTCCTTAGCTTGTCCTCTGTGGCACTTACCATTCTCTGTCTTAGACATCATTTCTGTGTCCTGGGACAAATCATTGATTTTTATCAGCCATAATTCCCACTTATTTATAAAATGTATTTTATAAATTACATTTTTATTTGCAAAATGCTTTTGATTTTTTTCCCCCCTTGGGATATTAGAGATTACTTTTTTGAAAAAAAAAAAGTGGTTTTTCATCCTTTGCATCGACTATTTCTTTTTGGCCCATTATTTGGTGTCTGCTCTTGATTGTGTCCTTCATTCTGCACATTGTCTTCAAATATCTTGAGATTGTGAATTTTCTGTCTGGAGAAAGTCAGGTATAGAAACCACCACCCATCTATCTGTCATATTGTATGTATTGTGTATTGCTCTGATGCTGGAAGCTATGTCCTGGTATTTCAAGTAGCAGGGTGAGCCTTGATAGACAGGTTTTAGTGGAACTTCCAGAATTAGACAAGGAAGAAAGGTTTGTTGTTGTTATGTGCCGTTGAGTCGGACATGACTCATAGCGACCCCTCCTTGGGTTTCCGAGGCAGTATCACTACGGAAGTAGATTGCCCCATCTCGTGGTTTGAACCACCAGCTTTCTGGTTAGCCATCAAGTGCCTTAGCCACTATGCTACCAGAGCTCCCAGGAAGAAATATTTAGAGATCTATTTTCTAAAATCAAACAATTAAATCCCTATGAATTACAGCACATTATTTTATTTTATTTTATTTTATTTATTGTGCATTGGGTACAAGTTTACAGAACAAAATTTGTTTTACATTCAACAGTTCATGTACATTTGGTTTCATGCCCCGATTACCATCCCTGACAATAACTCACTCTCCCCCATGCCCATCCCTATAAGCACCCCCTTCCTGTGCCCTTCTTAACTATCTATGCACTCCTGTCTGTCTGTTCAGCTTTCCTTCCATGTGAATGCTGCCCCTCTGGTATCCCATGGTCAATGTATCTCCCTGGGGTGTAGGTGGGTGCATTGCCCTGGGGTGGGTGTTCTGCCTGTAAGTCTTTCTACTATTGGACTCAGAGGCCCGGAGGCCATTTTAGGGCTTGTTCTGATTACCTAGTTCCATTCTGACAGGAAACATACCACAAATGGGATGGTCTTAACAAACAGGAGTTTATTCTCTTACAGTCTAGAGACTTTAAGTCCGAGTTCAGAGTGCCAGGCTCTAGGGCGGAGTGAAAGCCCCTCAGCCTTGGGCTTCAGCTTTGCCTCCAGCTCCTGGCCCACTGGAGCTAGAGGCGTTTCTTTACTCAGACAGCTGCTGGCTGCTAAGGCTGCCAAGCTCAAGGTTGACAAGTAAAAAGACACAGTCCCGATGTTACCAAACCACATGGCAGGCCGTTCATTCAAGTCCATTGTAAGTCCCAAGGTTAGCAGAGCATGGCAGGCTGCTGAACGACACAGCTACATACAGGGGCCAAGTGTGCCATAAGCTAGAGACCATTCCCCAAGGCTTCTGCTTATATACCAGAAGCAGACCACATTCCCTAAGGCAGCTCCTCAGCTGCTCACAGTAGATTCCACCATGGAGTTGATTACCAGTCTCATGATGGGGAATACTACATCCAGCTGCCCAACCACTCAACCAGGCCCAGACAAGTTGATACACAAACTGAACTACCATGGGGCTGTAGTCTTAGGGGTTCCATCAGACTCTATCTGGCCAGTAATACTGGTCAGTTTTGTGTTTTTGAATTTTGTTCTGCATTTTTCCTCCCATTCTATCCAGGGTCTCCAGTTTTGATCTCTTCATGAGTGGTTGGCATTGGTAGCTGGGCACCATCTAGTTCTTCTTGTCTCAAGTTCCATCATATCTTTGGACAAATTGTTTCCAAATGGCTTTGATTTTCTTCACCTTTCTTTGCTTCAAATAATAGGAGACCAATAGTTGCATCTTAGATGGCTGCTTGAAAGCTTTTAAGACCTTAGTTGCTACTCACCAAAGTAGGTTTAGAACAAGATTTTTGTGTACTATGTAATTACAACACACTATTGTCTAACATAGTACTAGAAAATGAATGTCAAACATAGTACTAGAAGATGAACCCCCTAGGTTAGAAGGCACTCAAAATACACAGTGGAAACAATAATAAACACTAAAAACCAAACTTACTGCCATCCGAGTCTATCCAACTCATAACAACTCCCACTGGGTTTCTGATGCATAAATCTTTACAAAAGTAGATTGCCTCAACATCCTTCCACAGGGTGGCTGGTGGGTTTGAACCAGCAAACTTCTGGTTAGCAGTCAAATGCCTTAAGCACTGCACCACCAAAGCTCTTCAATAATATACTAGGCTAGACTGCACTAATGATCATGAAGATGAGAAATGTTTTATTAGGTTGTATGTGGGTTTGCTATGAATCAGAGCAGACTTTATATGCCAACTAGCAACAGCAACAACAACAGAAATAGAAAAAGGTTACTTAGGAAGTGGGCAGAGATTTTAGTTTAGGGGGAGTAATGCCTAAGTCGTTACCAGGATGAAGAGAACTTTATTCTGCACCACTAGTGCCTTGACTACTCATGTTTTCTTGAGGTACTTTAGTTTTTTTGTAAGCATAGTACTATTTATTTTTTCTTTTGCTTCCCCCCCCCCCTTGTTGAAGTTGCTAACTCCAGGCTACAGAAGGTTCTGTATGTGACCAGGGGTTGTAGAAGGCTGGCATTGAGGCCCATGTGTTTAAAATGTTTTCTTCTATTGTCCTCACCAGTCTTCCTTCTTGCCATCTAATCATAGGTTCCAGACCAGCTCCCTCCAGCACTTCTGCAGCTTCAGTCTTTCAAGATGTATTTATTGAGTACTAACCACGTTAGGAGCTCTGGTAGCATAGTGCCTAAGGTACTTGACTGTTAACCAGAAGACTGGTGGTTCAGATCCACCAGGCACTCCTCGGAAGGAAGGTTGGGCAATCTACTTCTGTAGTGATACCACCTCGGAAACCCAAGGAGGGGTTGTTATGAGTTACGGCCGACTCGAGAGCAAATGACAACAACAACAACCATGTTTTAGCAAGGAGCTCTAGTGTCATAGTATCTAAAGCATTTGACTGCTGACCAGAAGGTTGGCAGTTCAAACCCACCAGCCACTCCATGGAAGGAAGACTGGGCAATCTACTTTTGTAAAGATTTACCACCTCAGAACCCCAAAGAGGGTCGCTATGAGTCAGAAGTGACTCAATGGCAGTGAGTTTGTTTGTTGTTTTGTTTTTTTGGTTTAGTCATGTGGTAGACCCCTACTCAAGAAACTGAAACTAGAGCCAGGAGCAAAGGGGCCAAAATTCTTGCCCCCTGGAGCTGCCAAGGTGACTGTGTTTCCTACCACTCTTTGTTGTTATTAGCTGCTATCCAGTCCATCCTGTACTCAGGGCAACTCATGCACAATGGAAAAAATTGCTACCCAGTCCTGAATCTTCCCCATGATCGATTGTAGATTAGATCATTGTGATCAGGTTGGATCAGGTTTTCATTGGCTGATTTTCAGAAGTTTCTCCCTAGACTATGTAAGTCTAAAAGCTCTGGTGAAACCTGTTCATCATCTTAGCAACACACAAGACTGTGCTTACAGAAAGGTGGTGACTACATTGGCTGAAAATCAAACCAGTCATTCCCACATAGAAGGCAAGAATTCTACTACTAGTATTACCAACGCCCTCATCCTACCACTCTTTATCTCCTAAAACTATATTCATATTTCTTATCTACTGGAGTATTCCTAATTCTTTTTTTGTTAAGAGCTTTGTTTTATATAGTTGTTGTTGTTGTTATGTGCCATCGAGTCAGACCAGACTCGTAGTGACCCCTCCTTTGGTTTCTGAGGCAGTATGACTATGGAAGTAGATTGCCCAACCTTCCTTCTGAGGAATGGCTGGTGGATTTGAACCACCAGTGTTCTTGTTAGCAGTCAAGTGCCTTAGGCATCAAGCTACCAGAGCTCCTTTTGTTTTATATGCACATATGAAAATATGTATATAAAGTTCAAATAAATGGAGTGTGTGTAAGTGTAGGAAATTGGCCCCTTCCAAGATGTGCTTTGAGAAAGTCTCCCAGACCCAGGGAGGGGTTGTAATGGTTGCTAATTGCTTCATATAAGCAAAAGCCCCTGCCAAAGCGTCCCTGTTCCTACCGTGACTACTGACTTAATGACCAGGCACTCAGGACCCCTCCACTTGTAATGTTGGCTCATGGAATGCTTTTACTGTTTCTAGTGCTGATGAGCGGTTTGATGCCACGTTTCACACCAATGTTTTAGTGAATTCCTCCGGGCATTGTCAGTACCTCCCTCCAGGTAAGATCTATTCTCTTCTGTCCTACATTGAGAAAGTTTAAGTGAGTTTAGGATGTCAGCCTGGCAATGCTGTAATATAGGATGACTAGGCTCAGTGCACCTTCTGTCTCTGTCTACCCTTTTCTCTTCTTTTCTGCTTTCTTCTCTTTCCATCCTCACAAATTTCCTAAATCTGCAAACACCATCTTTCCTTTTGTCTTGTAATCACTGTGCAAGCTGTCATTGCCAACAAGAATCATGTGTTCATATTTTCTGCTGTGTGTTCTTTAAAGTTAAAGAATTAAAGGGAGTTTTCCCAGTTAAGGAGCTCTGGTGGCACTGTGATTGGGCCGCTAAGCAAAAGGTTAGTGGTTCAAACCCATCAGCTGCTGCATGGGAGAAAGATGAGGCAGTCTGATTCCATGAAGATTTATAGCCTTGGAAACCCTATGGGGCAGTTCTACTCTGTCCTGTAGGGTCATTGTGAGTCAGAATTGATTCAATGGTGGTGGATTTTGGTTTCCTTGTGAGATAATTTCCAATCCTTTGTACAACCTGCAAACCCCATAGCAATAGTATTTTAGTTCCGGGTGAAGTAAGTGTTTCTGGTGGTGTTGTTGAAGACGTGTTGGAAGTGATGCTGAGCTCAATTTGATATTTTATTGATAATGCATTAAAGAGTACTCAGCATATTAGATCCACAGTCAAATTCTTCCAGAGGAGAACTGATTAGTGAGTTGTTCCTGAATGAGTTTTCTTCCTTTTTCTCAAAAAAGTCCATCATTTCAGTAAGATTCACTGGGTCCTGGGCTGCTCAAAGAGGAAGAGTCATCCACAAGTTACAAGGACACTAAAGTTTTATAGCCTTCAGGTACACTTGGGATGGGCTTTACATATGGATATTAATAAGTGCCCCTCCCCCTAGGACATTATTTTTAAGGATTATCTCCCCTACTGCACTGTCCTTGCTATTAAATAAGGACTAATGAAGTGTTGGGAGCTCTGGTAGCATAGTGGCTAAGACACTTGC
This sequence comes from Orycteropus afer afer, assembly GCF_000298275.1. Taxonomy (NCBI): domain Eukaryota; kingdom Metazoa; phylum Chordata; class Mammalia; order Tubulidentata; family Orycteropodidae; genus Orycteropus; species Orycteropus afer. The sequence continues at coordinate 2,039,039 of NW_006921843.1, read as the reverse complement.
CTGCTAACCAGACGGCTGGCGGTTCAAACCCACCAGCCACTCCTCGGAAGGAAGGTTGGGCAATCCTACTTCCGTAGTGATACTGCCTCGGAAACCCAAGGAGGGGTCGCTATGAGTCAGGGCTGACTTGACGGCACATAACAACAACAACAACAATGAAGTGTTGGAGCTCTGGTGGCGTAGTGCCTAAGGCATTTGACTGCTAACCAGAAGGCTGATGGTTCAAACCTACTGGCCACTCCTCAGAAGGAAGGTTGGGCAATCTACTTCCGTAGTGATAACTACCTTGAAAACTCAAAGAGGGGTTGCTATGAGTTGGATCTGACTCGATGGCAATGAGTTGGGTTTGGAATGAACTGTTTGGTTTGTTTAATATCCTACACCCAGGCAATCTACACCCCCTTACCCAAGCACACATACACACACAATCCCTTATCTGATATTTAAACACTCCCTGACCCTTTAGCCTGAGCCTCAGTGGTTCCATCTTTGGATTCATCTCACAACACACAGCAAAGCCGGCTTTACCTTCAAAGCATTGTTTTTAAACCGTTCCTCTTTGGCATAGGATAAGTATCCTTACACAGCATCTGGGTTTCTCATCACTACGAAATGCTATACCATGCATGCCCAGCATGCATGTTCTATAACCACCTATCAATATGTGAGTGAGTGACTGAGTCAGTGGTAAGATATCTTTCAACAAAGTATATATAATCAAAGACCTTCAGCTTCTCAGATTTTCTATTTTAAAGCATCTGCTTTCTTGTCACTCTCCCAAGTGTGCATTTTCTCCTAATTTCAGGCTCATTGTAGCCTGGGGTTGTAGGGTGAGTCTTTTATCATCTGTGCATTCCTTTCACCAGGCTTATATGTTGCAGCCTCTATTATGAAGGTTATTTTGGAAAATGATGTCCAGTAGTCATCAATGCCGAAGAACAATAAAATGCTGCAGATGATTCTTAGGGCTGAGGCTATTTTGAATCTCCAAGAAGAGCATTCCCTGATGCCGACGCTGAAGACACCCATGGATAGCAGCCCTTTCTGGTGTTCCCCCCACCACATTTTTGGCCAGGACCTTAAACACTAAGCAGTGATCATAGAGTCTCCTTTTCCATTAGAAAAAGCACAGAGACACAGGCTTGGGGTCGTATAGACCTGGCTTTGGACTGTTGCTCTACTCAGCTTGACTAGGCATGGGTGAAAAATAAAAGTGTTTGGTTGTGTTAAAAATAATCAAAACTCAAAGAAATTGAAACATAAGGTTTATTTTGGGCAGTTTTTCTATAAGCATATAAAGAGACCATTCAGATTGAAAAAAAAAAAAAAGGCAACTGGCTCCAAACAAGCTAATTATAACAAGACTTACAAAGAGAAGAATAGGGAGAAGAACATATGAACCATTAGCTAATCTTAACATGATTGATTGAGTCCTATCCACCCCCTTTTAATATCTGGTCACAAGGTGGCTTCTGGCCCTCCCTCAAACTGCAGCCATGATACCTTTTGAAGTTTAAATTGTGTAAGCCTGGCTTTGAAAACGAAGAAGAGATTAGCAACTTTGGGTGTAAAGACCACTGGCAGGATTAATTTTTGGTCAAGAATTATTTTATGGTTAGTTTTTTAATTCCTTGATAAGAAAAATCATAAAATCAAAGTAAGATGTCTGTGTTTTTTGTTCAACAATTGCAAGTTTTGAAATAGAGGCACTGGCGATAAAATAACTTTTTTTTTTCCTTTCATTGTGGATGTTTAGTTTTTAACCACTTTATTGAGATATAGTTTACATATCATACAATTCCCCCATTTTAAGCATACAATTCAATGATTTTTAGCTATTTTCAGAGTTGTGCAACTATCATTACAATCTAATTTTTGAACACTTCCATCACTTCAAAAAGATCCCTTTTGCCTATTTGCAGTTAGTCTTGTTCCTGCTGCCAAGCCCAGGCCATCATTGATCAATCTGTTTTCGGTCTCTAGAGAGTGTCCTTTTATCATTCATTTCATAGAAATGGAATGATATGGTTAAAGAGTTACATTTTCCAATTTCCAAACAGTGTAGGCTTTGAGAGATCTAGCCCACTCACAGGAGGGGACTATCTGTAATGAATTCCAGATTCCTGCAAAGATTTGATACTAAAAAAAAAAAAAAATCCTGCTATCCAGTCAATTCTGACTCATGACAACCTTATAAGATAGGGTAAAATTTTCCTACAGGGTTTCCTAAGCTGAAAAGTTTACAGAAGCAAACTGCCACATCTTTCTCCCAAGGATCAGTTGGTGGGTTTGAACCATCTACCAACCTTTCAATTAGCTGCTGAGCACTTAACCAATGAACCACCAGGGCTCCTTAGATTTAATGTAATGCTCTCAAATTATATTTAAAGGAACTTGAGGAGACAAGGAGTTTATTATCTTTTCTCACCTTGGGTGTGGGTGGGCATCCATCTTTAAAAATTCAGTGAGTCTCTTCCCTGCCCTTTTCTTCATTCACTCCTTTTAATTAGCAGAAGTTCACAGAAAGCTGCCCTCCCCACAACAGCACTGGAGCCATCTCACTTCCAATGCCTTCCAGGGTTTCCCTGGGCAGGAAGGAGCAGGTTGGCATAAATAACTAAAGAGGACCTGTCTGTTCTCTTAGGTTTTCTAGGAAACTCACTTAAAATTTGCTCAAGCATGGAACCCATGTTTTTCAATGGAAATTCTTCCTTGTGTCTAACCAGTGTGACTTCATGTAAACCTATTAATTCTTGTTCTGTTCTTGATCTAGGATGTAGGTAGTTAAAATTACCCTCCATATATACCTAACGTGCTAACTGGCTGCTACGCTCCATATATTTCTAGATAACCAAGTATTTTGTTTAGTTTTTACCTAAAGAAAATGTTACCCCACCCTACCAAATACATACATGCACACACCCTAACCCCTTCATCATTATATTGACTTCTTTGAGTTTTTCTATCTTCTTTGCTTTTGCCTTATTATTTAATGTCCGGGGATGCATGTGGCAAAAGGAAGTTTTTAGAGTTGCTAATTCTTTGCACAAGAAGCCCCCAGAGCAGTCTTCAATGAAGCATGTTAGTGTTGTGTTTAAATTTTAAAACACCATGAAGCTTTAGTTGAGCTGCTTTTCTAGAAATTTTGTGAAAAGGATCAAGCTTGTTTATTCTACAGAGGCTTAGCTGCAGTTTGGAGGCAAAAGACCCAGACCAGAGGTGCTCTGATGAGTGCATCTACTTGGGCCATATCTACATGAGTTTATCGGAAGGGGGCACTAATAGGCAGAGAGATGTATGTACAGAGCACCCATGATGGAAAGAGACACAGGATGTCACAAATGATGTGACCTGTAGCTCTCCAGTCTCTTTATCCAGCCAGTAATCTTTACCTCCATGCAGAGCAGGCATTGCACGCTATGAGCAGTGTGTGATTATGTAGGCCGTGGATATCCTGGATTTCAGACATGCCTCTGTCTGTTTGTGGTTGGTCTTCTGATCGTTCCCATCACCCACTCAGGCATATTTAAGAGCTCCTGCTACATCGACGTGCGCTGGTTTCCCTTCGACATGCAGCAGTGCAAACTCAAGTTTGGGTCCTGGTCTTATGGAGGGTGGTCCTTGGATTTGCAGATGCAGGAGGCAGATACCAGCGGCTACATCCCAAATGGAGAGTGGGATCTTGTGGGTAAGCCCCGTGGACACTACTCAAGAGGAATTGTCAGCAGACACTGGAAGGAAGCTTCTCTTTATTCTTGTGCTCTCATTAAGAGTTTAGGATTTTCCACTTTTATTTATTTAACTATTTATTTTTGTGGTATTCTCCATCAATTACTGAAAGCTCTAGGGCAGGAAGTATAAAACAAATAGAAAACACAGTGCTTTCCATGAGGAATGTGCAGTTATGATAAAGAATGACTTTCCTGTATTAACTTAATTATCGTACTGACTTTGCAAGTATTAAAAAAAAAAAAGTTGCCATCAAGTCATCTCTGACTCATGGTGACCCTAGGTGTGTCAGAGTAGAACTTTGCTCCATAGGGTTTTCAATAGCTAATTTTTCTAAGGTGCCTGTGGGTGGACCCCAACCTTCAAACTTTCAGTTAGCAGCCAAGCTTGTCACCCATTTTTACCACCCAAGGACTCTAGTGCTGGTATAAGCATCCCTACATTATTCAAGATACTCCATTCCTAAAATCAGGCTGGATAGCAAATGTCAATTGGTGACCTTTGTTTGTTTATTTCCAACAGAAAAAATAATAAATTTATAATAGTATAACATTTATAAGTTTATAGTAATATATTTTCTTTGTAATAATTTGTTTCCAACCCATCAAAATACTTACTTATTTGCTTAAATATCGTTGAAATACCCTTAAACAACTCTATGATAAACCAGCAAAGGTGTATTTAAGCACTTATTACCCACTTTTTTACCCTATAATGAACTCTACCTGTATGATTGTGGTATACACAAGAAAACATACAATGTGGTTTTATTAAAATGATGGTTCATTTTCTTATCCTCTCCATGGAGGAATCCCGGGAAAAAGGAGTGAGAAGTTCTATGACTGCTGCAAAGAGCCATACCCAGATGTCACCTTTACAGTGACCATGAGGCGCAGGACCCTCTACTATGGCCTCAATTTGCTCATCCCCTGTGTGCTCATCTCTGCCTTGGCCCTTTTGGTGTTCCTGCTGCCTGCAGATTCTGGGGAGAAAATCTCCCTTGGTGAGTGCCCAAGACTTGATGAGAGTCTGAGGCAGGAAAGGTTTTTTATGAGAGTGAGTCATGGAATCAGCTCTTCAAGGGCTCATTGTGGATAGGACAATGGCAAACATGGGCTCTGTTTCAGCCTCAAGGGCCTACTTGGCTCATCTTGCAGTGACTTCTTAGCCCAAAGTGTGTAGCTCAGGGTTTGGGTTGGGGTCTATCTCCATTACAACAAGAGTTCTAGGTTTAGAGTCTGTGTTTAACAGTGACCACCTTGAGAATATAGGTCAGCTGCATTCCCTTTGGCAGCTGCCTGTAGGATCTAGGCTGTGGAGGATGAGGATACCAGTAATGACTACCTTTATCTATCAGTGAGGGGCCTTCCTTGGTGGTGGTGGTGTCACTGTGGACAGAGAGCTGTTTAATTTAATATATGTGTCTTACACAATGTAATTACTTATGGTGATGCCTGTATAGAGATAAGAAAACTAAGATTTAGAATGGTGAGATCAGTTTTCTCAATGAGTTCAAGCCCATAGCTCCTGACTAAGGCTCAGAAATCATAAATGGCTTATCAGTGGTCACATGGCTAGTAAGTAGCAAAGGTAGCTCCTGAAACCTGGTCTTCTGACTAAATAGCTTATTCTTTTTCTTCTATGAGAAACACTTCCCAGTAATAAGGTAATGAAAATATTAAGCTATAAGTGTGCTCAGTTAAATTATTAATTTTTGTGTTGATTTTCAAAAGTTCTGGTTCCTAAACTTGTCTCCACCAGGGGCTATTTTGCAAATCTGATGAGTTACATGGACTGTCCCCAGAAAAATGCACACGCCCATAAGCACACAAGTGATGAACACAATGATAGGAATTTCCTGAACTCCATTGCCTCCAAACCCCCCTGATTCTTTCAGTTTCAGCTTGAGAGCCCTGTCATCAATTTGTCTAAGGAACCTGTGTGCTCTGTTTCAGGAATAACAGTTTTGCTGTCTCTCACTGTCTTCATGCTACTTGTGGCTGAGATCATGCCTGCAACATCTGATTCAGTGCCATTGATTGGTAAGGCGTGCACCAGGAATCCACTTCAAAGACAAAGGGTGAAAGTATGCCTGGGATTTTCCAACAGACACAAGGAGAGCTGCACTGCCTGTTTCAGCTTTGGGGAGATGACTTACATAACTATGCAGAGTGACCCAGAATCCCTCACTTGCCACTGGCTGTGACAGAGGAGTCCAACTTTGAGGTTTGACTTTAAGGGACAGAAATACCTTCTTCCTCTTGTAATCTCCCCATCAGGCTTGCTACTGGGCCAGAGATTTTACCTTTGTCTAATTCATTATTTAATCTAGGACATTGTTTTTCCATATATCCTTTGTTAAAATGAGAGGAGCATACACATTAACTCTTAGCCACTGTTTTCCAAGGTAACTAGGATTCTTTTTATAAAAAAAAGTTTGCAGAAAACACAGGGCAAATATGTTTTGGCCAAGAGAGATATAGGACATGATCTATGCCCAGGGAAGGAAGTCAGACAGAAAACCTGTATTCTTAGGTGCAGTCCTAGAGATTCAAGAGGTGGTATTGCTGTGACTAAGGACCCTCCTGGACTGGAGTGAATAGGAGCATTCAAAAGATGCTGGGTGGTGTGCTAGTTAGGATTCAGTACACTCACCACTGCAGCTTGAATTCTTTTCCTGGTCAGGGATCCCAGACCTCCAAGCCAGCTAAGCACAAGGTTTAGAGGACAATAAGTAAACATTCTGCCAGTGCATATCGATTTAATATGAGCATTGCCACTCTCCTTGGTGATGGAGATCAAAAATAAGATTACAGTCTTTGGTTATGCCTGTTCAGCCCATGGTACCTGAGCACCCATCCTTTGTGCTAATCACAAGGGTGGATGGGAGTTTGGGGCCTCTCATGGATGCTCCAAGGCTTGTTGAACCAAAAGGCCCTAGATTCTCATTGTAGAGCTACCCAAATTAAACCAAACCCATTGCCATTAAGTTGATTATGACCCAGAACAACTCTATAGAACAGAGTAGAACTAACCTATAGGGCTTCCAAGGCTATAATCTATATGTAAGCAGACTGCCTCATCTATCTCCTGTGAAGAAGCTGTTGGGTTTAAATCACTAGCCTTTTGGTTAGGAGCTGAGTGCTTAACAACTGTGCTATCAGGGCTCTTTTTGGAGCTCCCCATATATGTGATATTTGGGCCAGAGAAATGATTGAAACAAAATCAATTACTTTTGGGGATGTCACCATGTTCTTGATACCATCCAGATAGTGAGGGATTTGGCAATCTGACTCCATTTATTCTACCTTCCAACACATTGCTTTTGATGGAAACTTGTAACAGAGGCCACCATTAATGGTCGAATCAGCAGGTACTGCCTTCACTGATGAACCCTAGGAAAGTGTTGATTGATATATATCCCATATCTAGAAGGGACTCAAGGACATGAATCTGCTGCTCTGTGTTAATGGCTGTGACTCTGGATCCTTCCATGTGTCACTGTTTAGTCCACACTCTTTCCCATTCCAGTAGGACCCTGATGCTACCTTTGTCCCCAAGGTCCCTAATGTCCACTTCTAGCAGTGCTGCTCATAGCTACAATTTGGACTCTGTAGGAGGCTGTGAGCTCTTTTCTGGCCAGAGCAGTAGTAATGTTCTCAGATGAGTATGTGGACCTTTCATTTGAATCTCGCCCCTTAAGAGACTAACCACCAAAGGTTTAATTACCATAGTTCAATTCATCACCATAATTAAGGACTGCATCCTCCAGTCCAAGCTCTATACGAGACTCTTAACCCATGTAATCTCTAATTCCTACATCCACCCCGCAACGACGAGGTCTCCATCCCTGTTTTCCTGGGGAAGGAGACTTGGAGAAGCTCAGAATACAATAACCTGTACCTGGTGAAACATGGCCAGCGGTGGAGCAATGTTGAATCTCTTTCAGATGCACTGTGTTACTCTTCACCTGGGATGAGGTACTTCTACAGGGTGTGACTGTTGGAGAGAAATACCCTTGTACATTGGATTGAATCTGATATTCTCAGTCTGAAAAAGTGATTACTGTCAAACTCTTCCTCAGGCTAGACAATTGACCTTCCCAAAAGACTCTGTGGGAGAGAACACCAGATTCTTATTTTCCAAGATTCAGACCTTAAGGATCAGGGGCTGATAAGACATCTTGATGCTGCCCCAGCTTACACCCAGAGATCCTCCTCAGCCTGCAGTAGTTACACTCAGGTGTTTCCAATTAGCAACATTACAGTGTTTATTCATGGGGAGCACAGGAAGTCCAGGGTCACTGAATAGGCTTAACTCTTTGAGGCCTCTCTAATGCATGGAAGTCTTGCTAGGCTGCAGAGCTGGCAGGAAGAAGTCCTGCCCTGCTCTCAGAACCTCATGCACCCAAGTCTTGGACAGTCAGTGGACATAGCTGAGTCCACCTATACTGTGAGGTTTGGTTTCACAAGGTACCTTTGAGTCTCACCCTTTGTCTGTTCTCTCCACAGCCCAGTATTTTGCCAGCACCATGATCATCGTCGGCCTCTCTGTCGTTGTGACTGTGATCGTGCTGCAGTACCACCACCATGACCCTGATGGGGGCAAAATGCCCAAGTGGGTAAGTCCCCTCCTTGAATGCAGGCAGTGTTCAAGCCTGCCTCCAAGCTATCTGACCACTGCCAAACTACCCAGAAGTGCAGACTGGCAAGATGGCATGTAACCATGGTGATGATGGGGTTTTGTTTGTTTACTTTGTGGATTTTGAAAATAGAGTGTCATAACATTAAATTAATATCATTAATTATTTATTTTAAAGATCACATAGAAACCTACCATTCCTAAGGAAAGAACTGTATTTTTATGTGAGTTCATACATCTTTGCATAGTGTACATTTATGGGGAACATGTGCCTTAGCATCCCATGGCACTTTATTTACTTATTTTAATCTAACATTTCAGAGGAAGTTTCACAAGCTGCTACTGTGTATATTTTACTAGCATGATGTTTTGTTTTGCTTTTCTTAAAAAAACAAAACAAACAAACAATTTTTTGGCTGTATACCTGTTTACCACAGTGTACTTTGTAGCAGTTGGAAGGAACAGACTCCATAGCAACATAGTTGGATCTTACAAACATAAAGAGGAAAGAAGAGATTAACATCGGGTGAGCTATGTAAAAAATATATATAGGTATTTAATCTAACAAAAAAAAAGCCTAAATAAATGTTAATAGTCACTGAAGGAGGAAGGAAATGAGATAAAATGAAATGAGTAAATGAATACCTCGAGGAGAATTTTTAAAAATTAAATCTGCTAATTAGACCCAATTCCCTATCATACATCCCCAGCACCGTCTTAGTCAACTGCTTTGGGGATACTGGGTGATGCTTACCTAGCTACATAATATGGTTCTTCAGAGGCCACTGCCCTAAGTTCTCCACTCAACAAAGTAGCCTTCTCTGTCAGTCAGAAAACTTTGATTCAGGCCAGGCTGAGGCCTAGTATTTCCCACCTCCCATGTCAAAACCCATGCCAGGGGAAAGCTGCCCCATCTCTCCTATAAACCTGCATGGTCTCCCTGTCCAGAGAGTACTACCTAAGGATGGCTGAGAGATAAAAAGAAAAGCTCAACTATCCCAAAATGACCCATAAACTTTCACTTAAGTTCAGAAGGAAGACTGGGAATCACCAAAGCTACAAGATACATTTAGTTGACTTCTAGATCCAGGGAGTTTCAGCCCTTCTAACAATATTTGTTGTGAGATAATTTATAGTAACCAAAAGTTAAGTTAGGGAAGATTATTTTACAAAGATTGTTTTCACAAAGTTGTTATTTCCCTTCCTCTGTGGCAAATTTCCTTCACATACTCAATACAGCTTCACTCACTTACAGCCCATCACCTCAGCAGTAGCACACATTAATGCATCACACACAAACATGCCATGACAGACACTCTGTGATGCTACCTTTGAGAAGGTTTATTCCCTACCCCCTTAAAAGCTGGGATATATTTGCACACAGTCATCTATATTCTCATCTGACTTCGTTATAATCTTGACAGGTTAAGCAAGATATCTGGCCAGGTGTGAGAGCCGGGTCTTGTTTATTTGTGTGTGTTTCTGTCTCCTAGGGCTGTTGTACCACAGTCTGGATGGCTTATATGAACATACATTTATTGTATCACCTTCCTGGAATACAAATTCAGGGTGTCTGCAGGGTTAGTTTCTTCTAGACTCTGAAGAAAAATCTGTTCCATGCCTCTCTCTTAGCTGTGACCCATAGCTTGTAGATGCATCTTCATATGGTCACCTTCCCTGTGTCTATGTCTCTCTTCCTATTTTTGAAAGACACGAGTCATACAGGATTAAGACTCAGCCTACTCCAATATGATCTCATCTTAACTAAACTAATTAGTTCTGAAAGGCCCTATTTCCAGACATGGCCATGTTCACAAGTACTGGGGTTAGGACCTCAGTGTATCTTTTTGGAGGTCACAATTGAATGCACAACAGTATCCGTCTATCTATTTGAAATAGGTAATATTTCAAAACCCAAAATAAAATGAGAAATTATGCATAAGGAAAATTTTACTGTCCTTCGTGCTCCTCACCCTGCTTGTTTCATTACTATAAAACCAAACCCACTGCCATTGAGTCACTTCTGACTCATAGCTACTCTGTGAGTCAGAATGAAACTCCCCCATAGGGTTTCCAAGGCTGTAAATCCTTATGGAAGCAAAGTGCTTCATCTTTTTCCTGAGGAGCATCTGGTGAATTTGAACCACCAACGTTTTGATTAGCAGCTGAATGCTTGAACCACTGTGCTAGTAGAGCTCCCTTCTACCACTATAGATAACCACTTTTAGTAATTATCACTTTTTCTTTCAAGAGTTTATTCATACAAATACAAAAAAAAATTATGAACAGTTATTCTTATTTCTTATAAGTATTTTAACCAATTTAAAGATAAGGGAATTAAGACATGAAGACACAAAACAATTTTTAATGACCTGATACCACTTTACTGCTCCAAAAAAGTCTGAATTAAGAGCATATGCTAATTAGTAACTTCTCAGCATAAGACCATGTTAAAATTGATTGCTGCAAATGAGAGAAGGACTTGTGCATCTCTTATTTTTTATGTCACACTGCATTTTTCTTTCTTTCTTTCCATGTGTAGTTGGAGCATAAACAGCCTCCAAGGGACTTTTATTATGATCTGTTGTTATAAAGAAGACACTGTTGGATGTGATGGCATTATGTGACATTTGCACAGCCAAAAACAAGACTGTAACCTAACAGAGGAAGTCATGAACATGGTTTGATAAGTGCCAAGAGGGTAATCTCATTTTTTGAGATGTTTTAGCATTGAAAGCTAAAGCTTCAGTGTATGAGATTAAAAATAGGCATGGCAGTGTAGATCATATTAGCTTGTGATGTGCTCTAGGAAACGTTCAGACCCCATGGGGGAGGATGCATCAGGTCCATGATCAGCTCTCCTCTGCTCAGCACAGCTGAGTTTTGTCTCACTCAGTGTTGAGTTGTGCTCTCTAGACATAATCATGTTTGCGCCCAAGTTTTCCAGACCACCTGAGTGCAGGCTGGGCTAAAATTATAGGAATTTTGAAAAGAACCTTGTACACCCTCTTATAGATGAGGTTGCAGAAGTCTAAATACATTAAGTGACTTAACTACTCCACTTCTTCGCTGTTTTAGTTTCCCAGTGCTGCCATGTAAATAACACAAGTATGTAACTTTAAAAAAACAAATTGTATTTCCTCATAGTTCAGGAGCTCTGGTAGCATAGTGTCTAAGGCACTTGACTGCTAACCAGAAGGCTGGTGGTTCAAACCCACTGGCCACTCCTCAGAAGGAAGATGGGGTAATCTACTTCCATAGTGATATTGCCTCAGAAACCCAAGGAGGGGTTGCTATGAGTCGGGTCTGACTCGACGGGCACACAACAACAACAACAACACAGTTCAGGAGGAAAGAAATCTAAATTCATGGCTTGGCCCTAGATGAAGGTCCTTCTTTTATCTCTTTTAGCTCCTAGTAGTTGTAGCAATCCTTGGCTTTTCTAGGCTTGTGGATTCATCTGCCATTTATGTCTGTCTTCGAATGGTGTCATGCCCTGTGGTCTATTCTGCTCTTTTTAGAACTGAGAAGGGATTGGGTTTAAGAACCGACTTACTCTGATAAAACTAAACTCACTGCCGTGGAGTCAATTCAACTCATAGTGACCTCTCCTTAGGTTTCCAAAGCAGTGTCTCTACAGAAGTAGATTGTCCTTTCTTACTGACTGCTACTGAGTTTGAACCACCAGCCATCTGGTTAGCAGCCAAATGCCTTAGGCACTATGCCACCGCCTGCACAATATGACCTCATTAACATAACAGAATGAAAACAATTTCCAAATAGGATCACATCCACAGGTACTCCCCTCCAAAAAATAAAATAAAATAAAATAAAAAAAACACTGCCGTTGAATCAGTTGTGACTCATAGCGACCCCCATTAGGTTTTGAAGGCAGTAAATCTTTATGGAAATAGATTTCCCTGTCTTCCTTCCTTAGAGCAGCTGGTGGGTTTGAACTGCCAAAAGCCTTAGGCACTGCACCACCAGAGCTCCTTATATAGGGGCCAGGATTTCAACACATATTTTCATGGGACACAATTCAATCTATAACATTTACTGTGTGATCTTGAGGCAACATAACATGAGGATATTATACCCTCTTCACAGAGCCCGGACTGGCTGAGGTATATGAACAACATGCTTTGTGTGGTGCCAAACTTGACCTCAGATTCACATGGGTTTCAGTCTCTGTACCTCCAGAGGTCTGCAGACTGGTCTGCTAAGGCTCCAGAAGTTTGTCCATGAGGTTCGACAGGATGTAAAGTGCCACTTGCTATGTAGAGTGTACTCTAAAAGAAAGGGTTATCTTTATAGCTGCAATGAAACTCATTGATCACTTTCTCTTTATTTCTTTGTCTGTCTCCAGAGTTGTTGACTTACTTATCTTTGATAAGATGTCATAAAAATGAGTACCATGAATGAAAGCACTCCAGTTCTGAACTTCACAACTTCCTCTCTAAACTTTGTTGCTGTTGTTGTTAGGTGCCGTCAAGTTGTCTCCAACTCATAGCAACTTTATGTACAACAGAATGAAACATTGCCCAGTCCTGTGCCATCCTCACAATCCTTGCTATACCTGAGCCCATCACTGCAGCCACTGTGTCAATCCATTTTGTGGAGGGCCTTCCCCTTTTTCCATGACCCTCCACTTTACCAAGCATGATATCTTTCTCAAGGGAATGGTTCCTTCTGACAACATGACCAAAGTAGGTGAAATGAAGTTTGGCCATTCTGGCTTCCAAGGAGCATTCTGACTGCACTTCTTCCAGGATACATTTGTTAGTTCATTTAGCATTTTTCTCCAACAGCACAACTCAAAACCATCAACTCTCTTCAGTCTTCCTTATTCATTGTCCAGCTCTCACATGCATAAGAGGCAATTGAAATACTATGGCTTGGGTCAGGCACACCTTAGTCTCTAAACTTACAAATGAAAAAATGTCTCTGTTGCTGATGGGATTTGCCTATTCTCATAAAACAAAATTAAAATTAAATGAATGTCTGGATAATTATGGAGAATGGTCCTGCTTTTCAGATACATATCTGGAAGATACGGCTTGCAAGAATGCTTTTTGACTTGGGTCACTGCTTCAGATTTCTTCCTCTTTTCCATTAGGGGCAAAACCAATACATCCTCTCACAGTTAATTCTTTCAGGTTCCTTCCATGCATGTAGACACTTTATATTTATAAAATAAACCAGCAGTCAGAAAACTATGGCTTTCTCTTCAAATCCATCCCACTAATTATTTTTGTGAATAAAATTTTATTGGAACATAGCTATACCTACTCACTCATTCATATACTGTCTGGTTTTGCATTGTAACTGCAGAGTTGAGCAGTTGCGACTACTAATGGCCTGTTGTTGTTGTTGTTATGTGCCGTCGAGTCACCCCGACTCATAGACCCCTCCTTGGGTTTCCGAGGCAGTATCACTACGGAAGTAGGATTGCCCAACCTTCCTTCCGAGGAGTGGCTGGTGGGTTTGAACCACCAGCCTTCTGGTTAGCAGTCAAGTGCTTTAGCCACTATGCTACCAGAGCTACTAATGGCCTACAAAGCCTAAAATATGTAGCATAGTGGCTAGAGCACTTGACTGCTAACCAGAAGGCTGGCGGTTCAAACCCACCAGCCACTCCTCGGAAGGAAGGTTGGGCAATCCTACTTCCGTAGTGATACTGCCTCGGAAACCCAAGGAGGGGTCGCTATGAGTCGGGGTGGACTTGACGGCACGTAACAACAACAACTACAGTCCTTTACAGAAAATTTGCTGAAACCTGCTCTACACTTTTCAATGAACATTCCTAAACATCATTTATTAAGTGTTCATTGCAGCCTCATGAGTTAGGTTAGAGGTTCCTAAATTCTCTTAGTTAATGGAACTACTGAGGAATTTTTTTCCAGAGCTCCTAGACCAAAAGAAAAGCTTAACAGCTTTGTTTATTAAGCAGACCAAAGCAATGTAACAGGTATTTATGCCGTAACAATTTAATGTCTCTTGGGCATAGCACAACTACTCAGATTTTGAGATCAGATTTGAGAACCTACCTCTCATTTCCATTCCACATGACCTTTCTTGGTACTTGCTTTTTATCAGGACAACTGTGCAAACAACTTTGCAAAGAAAAAGGAAGGAGCAATCCAGAGTTGAAGCTGAACTGCTTCAAGCTACTTCCAGTGGGGTCCAATTGATGTCACAGGGTTCCCCTTAAAATTTAAAACATTCCAGGGTGCCTCTGTAACTTTACTGTGACACTCTGAGGCATCTCACTCACAATTTGGGAACCAGAGAGTTAGGTATTATTGTCTCCTTGGTCCAGGTGAGGAAGGATCAGAGAAAGAAAATTACTTTCCCTGTTCACACAGCCCAATGGCACTCATTTAAGACTGACTTCTCTGAGATTGCAATGTGCCTGCTGTGACTGGCAGAGCTGTGGGCTCATGAAGAAAAGTTCAGGTCATCCCCAGAGTGATTTTTTTGCAGATTTTATTCTCAGCTCACATTTGACTTACGTCTGTAATCAGTTGGCACCACTTGCTGTGTATAGTCAGTTGGGGAGGCAATGGAATCTGTCACCCCTGTGATACATGAAATAGATCTTATATTGTGGGATCATCTCCTCCTCTATCTTGGTTTCCTAGTGTTGTTGTAACAGAAATACCAAAACTGGATGCCTTACATGGTGTTTGTCTTTCTCATGTCTATCTGTATCTGTGTCTAATCTTCACTTTTTATGATTTAGAAGTAATTGGATTTAGGACATACTTTACCCTGATATGGCTGCATGATCATAACAAAAATGTAAAACATATTCCTAAATGAGATAACATCTAGAGGTATGGGGTTAGGATTCCAGTACATAGTTTTTGGGAACACAATACAATCCTTAACACCCCATTGGGAGGTATGCTTCCTTCGTGTATCTGCTAATATGAGCTAATGCTCACATCTAGGCTGTTTTTAATTCTCTGTTGTTTCTGCAGACCAGAATCATCCTCCTGAACTGGTGTGCCTGGTTCCTGCGCATGAAAAGACCAGGGGAGGACAAGGTGCGCTCCGCCTGCCAACACAAGCAGCGCCGCTGCAGCATGGCCAGTGTGGAGATGAATGCCATGGCTGGGCCACCCACTAGCAATGGAAACCTGCTCTACATTGGCTTCCGGGGTCTGGACACCATGCATTGTGCCCCAACACCGGACTCTGGGGTTGTGTGTGGCCGCATGGCCTGCTCACCCATGCACGATGAACACCTCCTACACAGTGGGAAGCCTGCTGAAGGTGACCCGGACCTGGCTAAAATTCTAGAGGAGGTCCGCTACATCGCCAATCGCTTCCGCTGTCAGGATGAGAGTGAGGCCATCTGCAGCGAGTGGAAGTTTGCAGCCTGCGTGGTGGACCGCCTTTGCCTCATGGCCTTCTCCATCTTCACCATCATCTGCACCATTGGCATCCTGATGTCTGCTCCCAACTTTGTTGAGGCTGTGTCCAAAGATTTTGCTTAGCTGGTTCTGTACACAGACAGGAGATTTCTTGGGCTTCTTGAAAATCTGGGGTGCTAATTGCACAACAACATTAAACCCATACTTGACCACTAGGATGTACCTTTATTGCTGCTTATTGATCATGTTGGTTACAGTTTTGTTGTAACTTTCTGTAATAGGATATCAGAAAAATTTTGTTCAGTCCTTTCAGATGGGCTAATTGACATCCTTGAAGCATCCTTGGACCACTTATGTATTGTTTTTTGCATTCCCCAATGCCTGGTGGGCCCTTCAGACGTTTTAGGTAGTGAATGCCTGCCAGAGAGTCTTGAAACTTGGTTTTGCATGCCTGCATGTCACATGTCTCAAAGGCTTATGTAAGAATTCAACATATGCTTTTGCCTGTGTAAAAAACTAGATTGAAAATAATAATAATAGTAAAACAAACCAAACTCACTAAATCCATTCATATAATTGGTGAAAAGAACAATAATGACAAAAATAGCAAGTACAAGAAAATAATCTTAAAACTAAAATCTAGTTTTATGCAATTTCATTTTTCCCCTTTACCAAAGATAGTTTGTAGAGATAAATAGTTTTTCTATTGTTTCTACATTACAAATAAACAAAAAACACATTGTTAATTAGTCTTATAAACAATGTTTTTATCAGCCTAACTTATTTCAGCAAATAAGTTCAGCAATATTCAATGGATAAGTAGAGTTCTATTAGAATCACCAACTCAAATAATAAATAGCTAAAGCTAAAGTAATCATTTATGTGTTTTTTTAATAAGATAATGCATAGATGCTTCAAATGTATTGAGGTTGATTAGTCTTATAAATATGTGGATCCATACAAATGCACAACATAAAGTGAGATTATCCCTTAAATTTTTCAAAGGAATGTGGGGGTACCTCTTTCGGATTCCTGTGTGGCAGGAACTGGGACAGGGTTGGCATGGCCAGTGGCTTTCCTGGATTGACTGGTCAGTAGCAGTCAGTAAGAAGGGCTGACAGTCTCTCCATGGCTGTTCAACCAGGGACTTGGGGGTCTGCCTTTGGGAGATCTGCCCCTATACACTATCCACCCCAGCCTTAGCCCAGAAAGCTATTTTGGGGTCAAGAGGTAGACTCATTAGGACTGTGTGTTTTGACGATAAAGGAAATGCTCATTTTTTAAACTTCAGTGGGAACACAATCCTTGGCCCAAACTATCTTGCTGACGTAGTCAGTTGGCCTCTTCCCATTCTCCTTATTATTATTATTATTATTATTATTAACAAGAGCAGAGAGTAATTCATCAAGGCAATCTCCTCTATTGTGTCACCCAGCAACTGCTCAGAGCTCAAAATAGGAAAAGGTTTCCGAGCCCCTGGGGATCTTTAATTTGCTTCTAACACCTGAGATGAGTACATCAAGAAGGAAGATTAGTTAGACTCTCAGAACAGAAGAAATTCCATGTATTTCTCCAGCCATTTATTTCCTCATATGTGAGTAATGCACGTGACTTCCTTAGCAATGAGATAAGGATGGAGTTCCATGGTGTGTGTGAATGTGTCTCTGTGTATGTGTGTGTGTGAGGGAGTGACAGAGTGACACAAGAGAAGAGACCCTAGAGGAGCTTGTTTGATAAAATCAGGACATTTCAGCAACAGCCTTTTGGTGCAAGATCAGGCTCAGAATTCACCCATTCTATATAATATAGATCACAGATACACATTATTTTCTGTTTTCTATTATAGTGTCTTTAGAATACAAGCATTTTGAAATATGAAGAGAATGCTTCATTTCTAACTGTTATCCAAAAATTTATCTCCACCAAATTTTTGCTTAACAAAGAACCTTTTTGGTTTTGTATTTTATATAAAAAATATTGAAAAATCAGACAACAGTAGTTCATATTTTGACCATCAAATAACTGTTCAGTCATTTAA
>NW_006921843.1:2014215-2020643 GCF_000298275.1 Orycteropus afer afer | reverse complement strand
TGGTGAACATACAAAGTATTTCCAGTTTTTATTTTTATACATGAATCTGTAATTAGCATCCTTGTACATATATCTTGGCATACTCTTGTGACCATATCTTGGAATACATTCTAACTTAGAAATGAAAATACTAGATGGAAGGCTATGTGAATTTAAAATTTTGATAGATAATGCCAGATGGTCATCCAAAAACTGACAAATGGATATTCCCACTAAGAATATAATGAACAGGCCTATTTGTTGACTTTCTCATCACTGAGTATTATCAAATTTCAGTTTTTTTGTAATCTGATTAGTAAAATATGATACTGCATTATTATTCTAATTTTACTTCCTTTAATGGTTAGTGAGAGGAGCTTTGGTGGTATAGTGGATATGGGACTTGACTGCTAACAAGAGAAGGTCAGCAGTTCAAACCCACTACTACTCCATGGAAGGAAGACTAGGCCGTCTACTCCCTTAATGATTTACAGACTCAGAAATCCAATGGGTGTCACTATGGGTCAGTTTGTTTTGGCTTAATGATTAGTGAAGCAGAACATCCTTTCAAATGTGTTTTGGTAATTTCTATTTTTTTGTGACTTTATATGTTTTACACAATTACAATTGTGTTATTTGCCATTTTTCTTGAATTGATTGTGCACTTCGGATTTTTCTGTCTTTTGTCTTAAGAATATTTTTATTTATCATTTGTCTTTTGATGTCATTTATTAATGTGCTTGTTTATTAGCATACAGGAAGTTAACAGTTTTTATGTTGACAATTTATCTGCATTTTTCCTTTGTAGATCCTGGGATTTGCTTCCATTTTAAAAAGGCATTCCTTACTCTGAGATTATAAATAAATTTACTCATATTTTCTTCTACAGTTTTCATGGTGTTATTCATTTACTTTTCCATCTTCTAACTCTCTGAAACTCATTTCTTATAGGACTTGGAGACAAAGATCCTTTTTTCATTTTCTCCAAATGATTGGTCAATTGTGCCAACAAAATATATAATGATAATTGCTATAATATATTTATAATTATTCCCAGGTTGTCCAAATGTCACCTTATTTGCAAGTTAAGTTTTTTTAAGAATCTAGAAGTATTTCTGTTCTATGAATGCCTTTAACTACTGTAGTGTGATGGTTGGAGCTGTGTATCAACTTGGCTAGAACACAATTCTGTGTGGTTTAAGTACTTGTGATGTGGTTATTCCCATGATGGGATCAGAAGTATATGTTTTGAGCAGCCAATCCATTGAAAGGGAGTTTCCCTAAGTGTGTGGCCTGCTTCCAGTATATTTATGGATATTCTGGGAAAAGAGACACTATTCTGTGGATTGAGATTCTGTTTTGCTGCCTACAACTGTCCATTAGCAAACAATCCACCATTTGGCCTAGATATCTTGGATTCGTCATTCATTGGAGTCAACAGCCAGTACACTGCTTGCCAACCTTAAGCTCGTCAGCCCCTGCAGCTGCATGAATCAGGAAAAGCCTCCAGCTTTGTGTTTGATCCAAGAAATCTGGACTTGCCAGCTTTTATAAGTGTGTGAGCCGTTTTCCTAAGATAAATTTATTTCTCTATATATATAAGCTTTACTGGTTTTGTTTCTCTAGAGAATCCAGTCTAACACATTTGGTACCAGGAGTGGTTCTAGAGAGACAAAATTATAGGGATGGGCTTCCTAAATTGGTTCTCCAATTTGATTAATCGTAAAGACACTAGTGACCCTACCACTCTTAGTAAAAACAGCCATGCTAATCTGTGGAGTGAAGTGGAAACATTACTATGCAAAATAGCACCACCAATAGATCAAGTACTTGTGAGAAGTGAGGCTCTGTGTGATCACATATTTGATACTTTTCTGCAATTTTGTCAGCATGAGGAGTATAAGAAAGCTAGTTGGTTGGTCTTACTTACACTAGACAAAGTGGTAAAAGAGCAAGATTAGTTCAGGGTTGCTGAGTCACAGCTTAAGTGCCAGATAAAAGACTTCAATGTTTCCAGTTGTGCTATGAAAGAAAGCCTTATTTCTTCTAGTAGTAGAGCTGATATTGTTGAACAAAAACCCAGAGTCTTATTGTAAGGGTAGCTGAATTACAATACCAATTAAATTCCCAACCCAGAATGATGTCTGAAGTTAAAGTGAAGGCATTGATTGGGAAAAAATGGGGTCCTGAAACCTGGAATGGGAACATATGGGGAGATAGTGAGGAAAATCAGGATATGGCATCTGTAAATTCTGTTGAATCCCTCCCTTCTGAAGGGATCACTGTGAAGCCATTATCCTCTCTACCTCAGTTTGATGGGATTAGCCCAACTGTTCCTGCTGGATCATTGCATGAGGCAGAAACCATGGAAGACTTTGCTTAATGTTCTCAGGAACTGCCCCAACCACCCATTGTTGCTGCTAGACCCATAACTAAAGTTAAGTCCAAGAGAGCCCCAAAAGGTGAAATACAATGTATGACTGAGGAGGTGGTACACTACACCCAAAAAGACCTACCTGATTTTGCTAACATGTACAGACAGAAACCTAGAGAATATGTATGGGAAGGGCTACTGAGGGTGTGGGATAATGGTGCAAGGCATATAAGATTGGATCAGTCTAAGTTTATTGATTTAGGCCCACTAAGTATGGATTCTTCATTCAATGTTTCAGCTTGAGAGGTTAAGAAAGGATCTTATAGTTTATTTGGTTGACTTATTGAAGCATGGATTATGTGGTGGCCTACCTTAAGTCAAGCTGAAGTACCAGACCTGCCTTGGTATAATGTAGAAGTAGGTATCCAGAGGCTTAGGGAAATTGGCCTGTTAGAATGGATTATTCAGATTAGTCCCTTAGAGCCAGAAATGGAGAGACCAGAAGACAAGCCTTTCACCAGGACAGTGAGGAATAAAGCATCCTTGAGGACTACTGTAATTGCTATTTTATGTAAACCAGATTTGACAATGGGATCTTCCCTTATTGAACTAAGATACTTAACTACGATGGGGCTAATTGGATCCCATGGTAGTAGGGGCCAAGTGGCAGCAGTTAATTGACCAAGGCAAAGTGAGTGTGGTTACTATAATGGACAGCAGAGTCAGAACAGTAATGTGGAATTATGGCATTGGCTACTTGCACATTGTGTTCCTAATAGTGAAATACATGGCAAACCTACTAAATATTTACTTGATCTGTACAGACAGAAGAATTCTAGGTCACATGAACAGCAGCCATATTGGATTGCCAGAATACAGAGTCATGGCCTCTCAATCAATTCCCAGACTTGAGTCAGTTTACAGACCCACAACCCTTTGAATGAAGGGGAGGCCAGGTCCCTTTGAGAAAGGATCCCACTTCATTGCCAAAAATCTATAATGTCAATCTTTCTCCCAGCCTTCCCCATAGGGATCTGAAGCCTTTCATGAGAGTGACTGTTCATTGGGGAAAAGGAAATAATCAGAATTTTTGGGGACTACTGGACACTGGCTATAAACTGACACTAATTCCAGGAGACCCAAAGCATCATTGTGGCCCACCAGTCAGAGTGGGGGCATATGGAGGTCAAGTTATTGATGGGAGTCTTAGCTAAGGTGCATCTCACAGTGGGTCTACTGGGTCCCCAAACCCATCCTGCAGTGATTTCCCCAGTTCCATAATTGGAATAGATATAGTGAGAAATTGACAGAATTCCCACATTGGGTCCCCAACATGTTCTGTAAGGGCTATTATGGTAGGAAAAGCCAAGTGGAATCCATTAGAACTGCCTGTACCTACAAAAATAGTAAATCAAAAGCAATACCGCATCCCTGGAGGGATTGCAGAGATTACTGCCACCATCAAAGACTTGAAGGATGCAGGGATGGTGATTCCCACCACACTCCCATTTAATTCACCTATTTGGCCTGTGCAAAAAACAGATGGATCTTGGAGAATGACAATAGATTATTGTAAAGTTAATCAGGTGGTGACTCCAATGGTAGCTGCTCTTCCTGATATGGTTTTATTGCTTGAGCAAATCAGTGCATCTCCTGGTACTTGGTATGCAACTATTGATCTGGCCAATTCCTTTTTCTCAATACCAATTTCAAAGGACAATCAGAAGCAGTTTGCCTTCAGCTGGCAAAGCCAACAGTATAGTTTCACAGTGCTTCCTCAGGGGTATATCACCTAACCTGGCCCTAAGTAATAATTTAGTCTGTAGCGATCTTGATCACCTTTCCTTTCCACAAGATATCACACTAGTCCATTATATGGATGATGTTATGCTGACTACACTTAGTAAAGAAGAAGTATCAATGATCGACTTATTGGGGGGATTCAAAATGGATTCTCGTCAGTAAGCACCACACTATTTCCCTCTAGCATCTTACTGCTTGAAAAACTAGGTACAGCAGTTTGAATTAGGGATTTTGATGCTCTGAACAGCTCACTGTATCAGAGTGCATCAAACACAGAAGAGCAGAATTAGAGGAAAGGCACAGGGAGATTATTTAAGAAAGATGTACCTAGCAGAGGATGGATAAGCAGCCAAGAGAGGCCACTGGAAACTTCCCTGGAGCAGTCACTGACTGGTGGGTGAGGGTAGCCACCTGAGATCTCCGTGAGCCAAGAAAGAAGACACACTATATCAGCATACCAGTGACCACACCAACATCCCAGCAAACAACCCCAAGCATCTGCCTCCAGCACCTGATTTTATTGGTAACTTGGGTCACTTAAGAGCAAACGGGTGTACACAGCACCACTGAAACCCAGGCGGAGAGCTCACTGGTGCTCCAGGAGGGTGAGCTCGCTCCCCCTCAGCACATCACTGAGTGGGCTTGGGTCAGCCTGGGAGATATTGAGAGGTTGGTGCTTATCTTTGTCACTGATATAGGGACCACAGATTACTAGCAGGCACTCTCCTGAGTCCAGCACAGCTGAAATCACATGCATCTTTGGCACCGCAGGTAGGCTGTATCACAGACAAACTCCCGAGCCATTTGCGGTCTGGACAAATTGTGCCGGCACTGCAGGCAAATGGGGTGGGGAGAGAGAGGAATTTGCAACTGAGTGCAGTCTCGGAAATTTGCCTTGGATCGGCTTTTTGGTGCCAAGGGGCCTTGGAAGCAGGGTCTTTGAGTGTGCCTGAGCCTGGTGCAAAGTGGCAACTCCCTAACAACAGGAATCTTTCCTGAGATTGAGCCGCGGACTTGTAAATAACTATGTTATCAATAATAGCCTACGCAAAGTCCTAGAAACCGACCCTAGCAACACAAAGCTTTCCTTCTTCTGCTGCTCCCACCTTCTCTGCCAATAACTTCACTCATTCAATAGAAGAACCATATTCAGCCAATTACCATAAAACCTCCCCGTTCGAACTCTAAACCCTCTTTACAACAAACAGAAACCCATATCCACATTCCACACAGTGATTCCACCATCACAAAGAAAACAGCAGAGCGACCCAACATACCTGAATTGATAATAAAATAAAATACACCAGCTTCACATTTTCAAAATATTAAACCATAAAACCAAGACAAAACAAATCAACACATAACCAACAGCTAAAGACAACCTCAAAATATCTTGGAAACAACAGGCAACCACAAAGCAAACAAAAAAAATAGGACAAGACATTAGAAGCAAAACCACAAACAAAGGTCTCATTATACATGGAGGAAGAGGAGGCAATAGAATTATTTGAGAAAGAATTTAGAAGGTATGTTTATAGAGCTATACAAAAGCCTAAGGAAACCCCAAACAGAAACAAGGAGAACACAGACAGTTCCCTGGAGGAACTCAGGAAAATCATTGAGGAACAGAATACTAAGATTAATGCACAATCAGAACTCATTCAAAAACAACAGTTAGAATTGCAGAAAATGTCTATTGAAATGCAAACCATGAGCACCAAAATGACAGAACTACGCAACACAATAGAAGCTCAAAAGAGCAGATTAGAACTGGCTGAAGAACGCATATCCCAACTAGAAGACAAATCCCTGGACACTAGCCTGTATGAAGAAAAATCAACAAAAATTTAAGAGAAATGAAGAGAGCCTAAGAATTATATGCAATGATATGAGATGAAACAATATAAGACTCATTGGAATTCCAGAACAAGAAGAGGCAAAAAAGACCACTGAGAAAATTGTGGAAGACCTGCTAGCAGAAAACTTCCCCCATATCATGAAGGAAGAGAAGATATTTGTCCAAGAAGCTCATAGAACCCCACACAAGAGAGACCCCAAAAGAAAGATACTGAGGCATATTATAATCAAACTTTCCAAAACCAGAGACAAAGAAAAAATTTTGAGAGCTGCCAGGAAAAAAAGAAATATTACTTATAATAATCAAACAGTTAGGCTGAGCTCTGATTACTCAGCAGAAATCATGCAGGCAAGAAGGCAATGGGACGGCATATATAAAACTCTGAAGGAAATTACTTACAACCAAGAATCCTAT
>NW_006921843.1:2009627-2012195 GCF_000298275.1 Orycteropus afer afer | reverse complement strand
AAAAAAAAAAAAACTTCCCACAAAGAAAAGCCCTGGCCCTGATGGCTTCACTGGAGAATTCTATCAAATATTCAGAGAAGAGTTGATACCTATGCTACTCAAGCTATTCCAGAACATAGAAAAAAATAAAGTACTCCCAAACCCATTTTATGAAGCAAGCATAATACTAATACCAAAACCAGGAAAAGACAACTCTAGAAAGGAAAACTACAGACCAATATCATTCATGAACATAGATGCAAAAATCTTTAATAAAATCCTGGGCAACAGAATCCAACAACATATCAAAAAATTAATACATCTGGACCAAGTGGGATTCATACCAGGTTTGCAAGGGTGGTTCAAATCAGAAAATCAATCAATGTAATCCACCACATAAACAAAATAAAGGAAAAGGACCATATGATTATATCAATTGATGCAGAAGAGGCATTTGATAAAATCCAACATCCATTCCTGTTTAAAACTCTCAACAAAATAGGGATAGAATGGAAATTCCTCAACATAATAAAGGGTATATATGCAAAGCCTATGGCCAACATCACTATCAATGGAGAAAGACTCAAGGCATTCCTCTTACGAACAGGAACCAGACATGGATGACCTCTATCACCACTTCTATTTAACATTGTATTGGAAGTCCTGGCCAGAGCAATAAGGCAAGAAAGAGAAATAAAAGGCATACATATTGACAAAGAGGAGTTAAAACTACCTCTATTTGAAGATGATATGGTCCTATACATAGAAAACCCAAGGGACTCAATAAAAAAACTATTGGAACTAATAGAGAGGTTCAGCAAAGTGGCAGGATACAAGATCAACATACAAAAATCAGTTGGATTTCTCTACACCAGCAAGGACTCCTGTGATAAAGAAATAAGGGAAACCATACCATTCACCATAGCTATGAAAAAGATGAAATATCTAGGAATAAACCTCACCAGAGACACAAAAGACCTATACAGAGAAAACTATAAAACACTGCTACAAGAGACAACAAGGGTACTACATAAATGGAAAACCCTGCCTTGCTCATGGATAGGTAGACTAAACATTGTGAAAATGTCAATAATACCTAAAGCAATCTAAACATTTAATGCAATCCTGATCTAGATTTCAATAAAATTTTTTAAGGATATGGAAAAACTAATTTCTACTTTCATATAGAAAGGAAAGAGACCTAGAATAAGCAGAGGACTTCTCAGGAAGAAAAACAAAGTGGGAGGTCTCACACTTCCATATCTTAAGAACTGCTATGTAGCCATAATAGTAAAACACAGCAAGATATTGGTACACTGATAGACAGATAGACCAATGGAACAGAATCGAAAGCTTAGACATAAACCCATCCATCTATGGACAACTGATCTTTGACAAAGACCCAAATCCCATTACATGGGGAATGGATAGCCTCTTTAACAAATGGAGCTGACAAAACTGGATATCCACCTGTAGAAAAATGAAACAAGATCCATACCTCACCCCATACACAAAAATAAACTCAAGCTGGATCAAAGACTTAAATGTAAAACCCAAAACTATAAAATTGCCCCAAAGATAAAATAGGGGCAAATCTTGGAGCCCTAAGTTACAGCATATATAGACTGTCAAGCATAACCCAGAATGTACAGGAGATAGAAGAGAAGCTAGATGACTGGGACCTTTTAAAAATTAAATTCTTGTGCACGTTGAAAGATTTCATCAAAAGGGTAAAAAGAGAACCTACATATTGGGAGAAAATATGCCTATGACCTATCTGACAAAGGACTTATCTATCTCCAAAATCTACAGAACTCTTCTACACCTCAACACCAAAAAGACAAATAACCCAATTCACAAATGGGAAAAAGACTTGAACAGATATACAAGCAGCCAACAAACATATGAGATATACAAGCAGCCAACAAACATATGAGAAATTGCTCATGATCATTAATCATTTTCATTGTTGTTAGATGCCGTCGAGTCTTTTCTGACTCATAGCAACCCCATGCACAGCAGAACGAACCACTGCCCAATCCAGCACCAGCTCCACCATCTCTGCTATACTTGAGCCCATCATTGCAGCCACTGTGTCAATCCATCTGGTTGAAGGCCTCCCCCTCTTTCTTCGACCCTCCACCCTACCAAGCATGACATCCTTCTCCAAGGAATGGTCCCTTCTGACCAAAATAGGTGAGACAAAGTCTGGCTTTTCTCGCTTCCAAGGAGCATTTCGGATGCACTTCCTCCAGGACAGATCAGTTAGCTCTTTTAGCAGTCCATGGTACTTTCAGCATTCTTTGCCAGCACCACAACTCAAAAGGATCAACTCTTTTTAGGTCTTCCTTATTCATTGTCCAGCTTTCACATGCATATGAGGCAATTGGAAATATCATGGAATGTGTCAGGTACACCTTAGTCCTCAAGAAGACATCCTTGCTCCTCAGCACTTGAAAGAGTTCCTTCACAGTTGACTTTCCCAATGCAACACGTCGTCTAATGTCCTGACTGCTGCTTCCATTGGCATCAATTGTAGAACCAAGCAACATGAATTCTTTGACAACCTCAATCTTCTCTCCATTTATT
>NW_006921843.1:2002450-2008867 GCF_000298275.1 Orycteropus afer afer | reverse complement strand
ATCAGATAGTAACAAATGCTGGTGGAGCTGTGGAGAGATTGGAACTCTTGTGCACTGCTGGTGGAATTGTAAAGTAGTACAACCATTGTGGCAAACGGTATGGCATTTCCTTAAAAAAGTGAAAATAGAAGTACTATTTGACCCAGAAATTCCATTACTAGGAATATACCTTAAAGAGGTGAGAGATAGCACATGAACAGACATATGTACACCTATGTTCAATGCAACACAATTCACCATAGAAAAGAGATGGAAACAGCCTAAGTGCCCATCAATAGGTGAGTGGATAACCAACTTTTGGTATATCCACACAATGGAATACTATGCCACATTAAAGAACAATGAGGGATATGCAAATCATCTCACAACGTGGATGAACCTGGAGGATATTATGCTGAGTGAAATAATTCAATCACAGAAGGACAGTATTATATGAGCCCATTACTGTAAAAAGACAGAGAAGGGTTTGCTTGAGAATGGGAACTCACCTAGTAGGTTACCAGGATGAGGAGGGAAAGGGAAGGATTAATTTAGGGCTAGTTGGGGCTTACACGCTGACATGGGTAGGGGGAGGGGTATAAGGGAAGGATATATGACCACCATGATAACACTGGGAAAAGAGAGGACACCAAACTGTGCACATAAGAGATAGATGACAGATGTTAAAACCAACCAATGTGTCCACAATATCACATTGCCATTAACACCAAACTCTAGGCTATACAGATAAACACATAAGCACCTGAGATGATCAGACAGGAATCAGTGAATAGAAGTGTATGTTAGACCAAGGACAGACTCAGCTGAGGCTTATCTTGTACAGAAACCAGTGATACAAAATACCTGCAGTCCTTACAGAAACAATAGAAGACAGACAGAGTAATCTCTCACAGACATCCCAACACTATCGGAGAGAGATTCAATAGAGTTACTACCTCAGGGCAATAGTACTGGGGTACGCCAGACTCAATTGGCACAACAAAATATATAAAAGCTTTGCTCCACATCCTACATTGGTGAGTAGCGACTGGGGTCTTAAAAACTTTCAAGCGTCCATCTATGATGCAGCTAATGCTCTCCTAGCATCAGAAGTGAAGAACACACACACACACGCAAAAGGGTATTTAAAAGCAATCAGCCCTAGGATACAAGGGCCCTTGAGATCAGAAGAACCAGATGGTGCCCGGCTACCAATGCCAACCACTCAGGAAAGGATCAAATCTGGAGATCCTGGACAAAGTGGGAGGGAAAATGTGGAACAAAATCCAAAAACTCAATAATGACCAGAATTACTGGTCAGATGAAGTCTGATGAAAATCCCAATGCTATGGCCCTGAAATACATTCAGCACCTGGAATAAAACTCACCTCCAGGGGTGGGCTCTCAGCCCAATAGTTAACAAGATGTATATGCAGACCATTCAACCCAGGATGCTGCACCCACACACTCAATGGTAATACATCACTTAAAGTGATAGACGTAGGACACCAAAGTATCAACATTCAAACTGAAGAAATGCAGGACAAACAAGAGTGCATAATTCTGAGGAGCACAGGTGGAGTGTTGCAAGGTGGGGAGGGGAGGAGACTGGGTTAGGGTTGGACATGGCGAATGGGGAATGAAATTAAATGTACGCATGACTTTGAATGTAAAACAAGTTCTTAAAATAAGAAAATAAAAAAGACTTATTGGTGAGACATATGTGTGCTAGAGGTTGGGAAATTAACCGAACAAAAATTCAGGCACCTTCCACTTCAGTGAAATTTCGTGGGGTCCAATGGTGTGGGACATGTCGAGATATTCCTACTAAAGTGAAGGATAAGTTATTGTATCTGGCTTCCCCCACAACTAAAAAGGAGGCACAACGTCTGGTGGGCCTCTGGATTTGGAAGGCAACATATTTCTCATTTGGGTGTGTTGCTGCAGCCTATTTATCAAATGACTCAGAAAACTGCTAGTTTTGAGTGAGGCCCAGAACAACAGAAGACTCTGCAACAGGTTCAGTCTGCCTTGCAAGCTGCATTGTCACTTGGGACATATGATCCAGCTGATCCAATGGTGCTTGAAGTGTCTGTAGCAGATAGAGATGCTGTTTGGAGTCTTTGGCTGTCCTTTATTGGGGAATCACAACATAGACCCTTGGGATGTTGGAGCAAAGCTCTGCCATCCTCAGCAGAGAACTATTTTCCTTTTGAGAAACAGCTTTTGGCTTGTTACTGGGCTTTAGTAAAGACTGAACTCGTAACCATGGGCCACCAAGTCACCATGAGGCCTGAGCTGCCCATCGTGAACTGGATGTTGTCTGACCCACAGAGTAATAAATTTGCACCTATGTCTGCACCTATGGCCTCATAGTGAGTTTCTTATGATCAGTTGCCTGAGGAAGAGAAAACTCGTGCCTGGTTTACAGATGGTTCTGTGTGATATGAAGTCACTGCTCGAAAGTGGACAGCAGCAGCACTACAGCCCCTTTCTGGGAATTTCTTGAAGGACAGTGGTGAAGGGAAATCCTCCCAATGCGCAGAATTTTGAGCCATGCATATGGCTGTTCACTTTGCATGGAATAAGAAATGGCCAGATGTGCAATTATATATGGATTCATGGGCTGTGGCTAATAGCTTGGCTGGATGGTCTTCGACTTGGAAGGAGCAAGATTAGAAGATTGGTGATAAGGATGTATGTGGAAGAAGTATGTGGATAAATCTCTCTGCATGGGCCAAAGGAGTAAAGATATTTGTGTCTCATGTGAGTGCCCACCAAAAGGTGACCTCGGCAGAGGAGGACTTTAACAATCAGGTGGATAGGATGACACATTCAGTGCAAACCAGCCATTCCTTTTCCCCAGCTACTCCTGTCATTGCTCAATGGGCTCATGAACAAAATGGCCATGGTGGTAGGGATAGAGGTTATGCATGGCCTCAGCAACATAGACTCCCACTTACCAAAGCTGATTTGGCTATTGCCACTGCTGAGTGCCCATTCTGCCAGCAGTAGAGACCAACACTGAGTCTGCGATATAGAACCATCCTTTGGGGTGATCAGCCAGCAACGTGGTGGCAGGTTGATTACATTGGACCACTTCCATCGTGGAAATGATGGCATTTTGTTCTTACTGGAATAGATACTTATTCTGGATATGACTTTGCCTTCCCTGCATGAAACTCTTCTGCCAAAACTACCATCATGGACTTACAGAACGTCTTGTCCACAATCATGGTATCCTACACAGCTTTGCTTCAGATCAAGGGATTCACTTCACAGCAAATGAAATGGGCAGTGGGCCTATGCTCATGGAATTCACTGTTCATACCATGTTCCCCATCATCCTGAAGCAGCTGGCTTGATAGAACGATGGAATGGCCTACTGAAAACACAATTACAGTGCCAGCTAGGTGGCAATACCTTGAAGGGTTGGGGAAATGCTCTCCAGGAGGCTGTATGTGCTCTAAACCAGCATCCTATATATGGTTCTGTTTCTCCAATAGCCCGAATTCATGGGTCCAGGAACCAATAGGTGGAAACAGGAGTGGCACCACTCACTATTACCCCTAGTGACCCACTCAAAGAATTTTGGCTTCCTCTCCCTGCTACCCTATGCTCTGCAGGTCTGATGATTTTAGTCCCAAAGTAGGAACACTCCCACCTGGAGACACAATGCTGATTGCATTGAACTGGAAATTAAGAATGCCACCCAGCCATTTTGGCTTCCTCATGCCTCTGGATCAACAGACAAAGAAGGGCATTACTGTACTATCTGGTGTAATAGATCCTGATTACCAAGGGGAAATCGGATTGACATTACATATAATGGTAAAGAAGAATATGTCTGGAATACAGGAGATTCTTCAGGAATTCTTTTAGTACTACCATGCCCTGTTATTAAAGTCAATGGATAATTACAGCAACCCAATTCTGATATGACTGCTAATGGCCCAGACCCTTCAGGAATGAAGGTTTGGGTAACCACTCCAGGCAAAGAACCACAGCCAGCTGAGGTGCTTGCTGAGGGCAAGGGAAATACAGAATGGGTGGTGGAAGAAGGCAGTTCTGAATATCAGCTACAAGCACATGAACTGTTGTAGAAACAAGGACTGTGATTGTTATATTTCTTCATTGTATGTGTGCAGCGAATATTTTTGTTCCCTTCTGTTATGAACTATGACATGTAAATAAGATTAATGCATTTTGGTTGTACATGTGTTAACATATCATGTTAGGCACAAATATGACTTTATAATTGTCCTTATTTAGAGATTATATATGGTTAAGAAGATGTGTACAACTGCCAAGTTGACAAGGGGTGGACTGTGATGGTTGGAGCTGTGTGTCAACTTGGCTGGACCACAATTCTGTGTGGTTTAAGCAGTTGTGATGTGGTTATTCCCATGATAGAATCAGAAGTATATGTTTTGAGCAGCCAGTCCATTGAAAGGGAGTTTCCCTAGGGGTGTGGCCTGCTTCCAGTATATTTATGGACATCCTGGGAAAAGAGACACTCTTCTGTGGATCCGAATTCTGTTGTGCTTCCTACAACTGTCCTTGAGCAAACAATCCACCATTCGGCCTGGAGATCTTGGATTTGTCATTCCTTTGAGTCAACAGCCAGTATACTGCCTGCCAACCTTGAGCTCCTCAGCCCCTGCAGCTGTATGAGTTAGGAAAAGCGTCCAGCTTGATGTTTGCTCCAAGAACTTTGGACTTGCCAGCTTCTATAAGTGTGTGAGCCATTTTCCTAAGATAAATATCTCTTTCTCTATATATATAAGCTTTACTGGTTTTGTTTCTCTAGAGAACCCAGTGTAACACATGTAGCTTTAGTCATATTAATATCTGATATTTTCAAATCAGTGCTACCCTCAAACCTCACACACACATTCACATACTCATGAACATGTATGTTTTAATTGGGGTTACAATGAATTTTTAGATTAATATACAGGATACTGAGATCTTTAAATAAAGAAACTTCTTACACAAGATTACTGTAATATAGACTTTTATTTAGTTTAATTTTAATGCCATTCAGTAGAGTTTAATCATTTTGTTCAATCAGGTGCTATACATATCTTGTTTATTTCCAGATGTTGTGGCATTTTGGCTATGATATTTCAGTGGATCATTTCTCTCATTTTATTTTCTAACTGAATGTATGAGAAAACAGTGATTTTTTAAAAAAATTTTTATAAATTAATGGCATAATCAACCACCACAATGATTATTTCATTATTTTTCTTAGATCTTCATTTGCCTATATCTTTTCAGTATTTCCCTTCTCCTTTCACCTTGTCAATTGTACAAAACTACTATTTGAGAAACAACAACCATTTGAGAACAGTGTTACTAAATATTGGTTGGTTCAGGAGGCATGCTTTTCTTGTTCTTGTCATTAATGGGATATTATATTGTCTCACCATTTAACTTGTATGAAGACATATTTTCTTTGTCATAAGAACCCATGTATTATAAAACTATTAAGGCTTTGGGGAAAAATTAGAGGTTGATGCTAGATTTCTGTGAAAGTTTTTTTTCAGTATCCATGGACATGATTGTTGTTAGGTGTCACTGAATTAGTTCCAACTCATAGTTACCCCATGTACAGCAGACAAAACACTGCTCAGTCCTGCACCAGTCTCACAATCATTGCTATGCTTGAGGCCATTGTTGCAGCTACTGTGTCAATCCATCTTATTGAGAGTCTTCCATTCTCACTGAGCCTTTACTTTACCAAGTGCCATGTCCTTCTCCAGTGACTAGTCTCTCTTGATATTATGTCCAAAGTATGTGACATCTTTGATTTTAAAGTTATATGTTTTCTCTAGTCATATGTTTTATTACATTAATTCCTTAAGACTAAACCACTATTATATTTTGAGGTGATTCTGTTTGATCTTAAGATTGTTGCTGTCAATATTTATTTTGAGATTAATAATTCTACAGCTACTTTTATGTGCTTTTTTTTTTTCAGATTTTTTAAAAAGTTTATACTGGTGGCATAGTGCCTAAGGCATTTGACTGTTAACAAGAAGGCTGACATTGAAACCCTCCAGTCACTCCTTGGAAGGGAGATTGGGCAATCTGGTAGTGTTAAAACCAAACTCACTGTCGTGAAGTCAGATCTGACTCATAGCGACCCCTCCTTGGGTTCCCAATTCATAGCGACCCCTCCTTGAGTTTCCGAGGTGGTATTATTACAGAAGTAGATTGCTAATCCTCCTTCAGAGGAGCTGCTGGTGGGTTTGAACTGCCAGCCTTGTGATTAGCAGTCATATGCCTCAGGCACTACGCTACTGGTGATACTGCCTCAGAAACCCAAGGAGGGGTCACTGTGAGTCAGATCTGACTTGATGGCAGTGAGGTTTTTTTTTTTTTTTTTTTGACTTCAAAAAAATGGAAACCAAAAAAAACTTAATATTCTGC
>NW_006921843.1:1992360-2001638 GCF_000298275.1 Orycteropus afer afer | reverse complement strand
AGATTGCCCAACCTTCCTTCCAAGGAGTGGCTGGTGGGTTTGAACCATCAGCCTTCTGGTTAACAGTCAAGTGCCTTAGGCACTATGCTACCAGATATAGCCTAATAATTCTTTTCAATTTCCTCTAGTTGTTCTTTCCTGCCCCTCCCCCTTCTTTTGTTCTTAATTGTGTGTATTTTTGCTTTCTTCTCTTTTTATCCATTTGGCTTGCCAAGGGCTTTAATTTTTATATTTTCAGCACCCAACCCTTAGACTTACTCATCTGCTTGGAAAGTGACTGCTAGCTGCTGGTGCCCTCTAAGCAGACCCTACCTTTCAGGTGAGGACAGAAATTTTCGTAAGCTGCAGCTACAGGGGCGCTGCCTTCTGCAGCCAGATGTAGAACTGGGAGAGAGCTGCTATCCTTTTCCCCACTAAGATGCCTGTGTATTTTACTAAGAATGCAGCCCAGATGTGTCATTTCACTCACTGTTATCACTGTTAGTTGAGGAATAACACACTGAAACTTTCAGAAGAAGCCCTCTGAAGGTCCAGGCCTTTTGAAGCAACTCTTTCGTATTTAAACTGTTTCTCTCATTACTTCATTTCTTCTGCACAACTAGTCCTCAGTTTTCCCTGGACTTTTCTTAAGGTGTTACTGACCTCCCGCTCATTGTTCCTTTTCCAGGTGCTGTTCATTTTACTAGCAGATGGCTTTGACATCCTAGTATCAGACATTATCATAAGTTGGGGAGGGTGGCCTTAGTCTTGGCCTCTGGAGAGGAGGTGCCCAAGGTTTCAGTCTTTAAGGACTCTGTAATCAAACTTCCACTGTGACCCCAATACATCCCACTTGAGGACTCTCAGGAATGCAAAACACCCCAAAATTCCACCAACCTTTTTATCCCTTTTTGTCTGTCTCTTCGTTGTCTCATATAAAATTATAGTTTTCTTCAGTTTATTACTTCTGGTAACAGCCTTGTTACTATTCCCTCTTCTTTTATTTTAGATTTCTGTGAACTTATCTTCTAAGTAGTGCTCATCAACAAAACCTAATATTAGAATCTTAAAATTCTGCTTTTTTTTTTTTTTTTTTTGCCTGTACAATACTGCATTGTCAGTGATGGCAAGCATTGATCTACGGGTGGATAAGTGGGTGGACAGGAGAGGGGAGTGTGCCCATGACTATGTATAGGGTTAGCAGACAAAGTTTCTACATGCATATTTGTATGTGCTATACGAATGTTCACATCTGTAGTAGGTCTAAAAGGGGCAAGGTTGTGGTAGCTTCTTGGCCACAGCCAGCTACCCTGAAGGAGTGAGTAGTTGGACCTGTGGGCTTACAACAATAGTCCCAGGGGACATCAAGCTCTATGACATAACATACTACACAGAAACATTGTTCTACATCCTACTTTGATGAGTAGTGACTGGGATCTTAAAAACTTACAAGCAGCCATGTAGATGCAATGATGGGTCTTTCCTCATTCAGAGCAAAGAAGAATGAAGAAAACCAAAGATGCATGGAAGCAATTAGTCCAAGAGACTAGTATACCACGTGATCCTCAGCCTATAAGACCATGAGACCGTTTGAAGAACTAGATGATGCCAGGATACCATTGTAACCACTCAGAGGGGAACTTGTGAGGAGATCCTGGATAGAGTGGGAGAATAATGTGCAACAAAACTTAAAATCATAAAAAAAAGACCTGGTTTGCTGGTCTGATAGAGCCTGGTGACCGTCCTGAGACTATAGCTCCTAACTACCCTTCAGGTCTGGAATTGTACTCACTCCTGAAGCTTCCAGCCAAACAATAGACAGGTATATAGGCTGAAAATATCAAGTAGATACACTACGTGGAGTGATTTATCATGGGAGAGCAGAAGGGTAGTGTTTTCACAGGGAGGCAGCTCTGGGGGAGGGAGTGCATGGGGGGGAAGGACACAGGGAAGCAGTAACTACAGGGATACAGTGAGAAGAGTTGTTACATTGTGGGGAATTGCAGTCAATGTCATGAAACAGAATGTGTATGAGCTGCTGTATGGAAAATGAATTTGCTTTGTAAACATTCACTCAAATCACAACTAAAAAATTTTTTTAAAAATGTTTTATTTTTAATATTTTGTTCCTTCTCTTTTATTTTTATTTTGCTTATTTTGTTGTTCTTTTCCTAGTTTAGTCAGTAGATACTAAATTCATTTTTTTTCCATTTATTCTTATTTAATCACATAGGTATTTTTGGTTCAGAACAAAGCTTTAAGAGAAATCCATTTGCTTTGTTATACAGTGTTTTAGTTATCTTTACTTTCTAATATTCTATAATTTCAGTTTTGATATCTTTTGTGGCTTGAGTTTTTTAAAGTTTCTTAAAATTTTCACATTAAAAACTTTTTAATGGTTAATTTCTAGTTTTATCAAAATGTGTTTTGAGAACAAAATATTCTTTACTATTTATCATATTTATAATTATTAAGAAGTTTTTTTTTTTTTTTTTGAGACTTTTTTATGATCAGTTTTCTTAACTGGGTCCTTCCAGAGTGAGTCTAGACTCACTTCTGGGGATATTGTCTTAGTAATGAGAGCTCTATTTCCCCGTTCACAACTTCCTTCCTTCCTTACCTCTTTTGTCCATTTGATCATCCAGAGCTTGACAGGAGGGGGCTGCACTCCTAATTATTATCTATCTAGAAGATTTTCTTGTCATTTACTATATGATATTTAATAACTAATGCTAGATTTGGATTCTGTTTAAAATGTTTTACCTTGAATTCACATTGTGTATTTGAAAATCAGAGTCACAGATATCTTTTTCTGGACAATATGACTTTTATGTCCTTGAACCAAAAAAAACCAAACTCACTGCCATCAAGTCAGTCCTGACTCTTAGCAACCCTTCCTTGGATTTCTGAGGCAGTATCTCTATGGAAGTAGATTGTCTAGTCTTCCTTCCGAGGAGTGACTGATGGGTTTGAACTGCCAACCTTCTGGTTAACAGTCAAATGCCTTAGGCACTGCACCATCAGAGCTCCTTTTATGCCCTTACACATACTTAATTTTTTAAAATCTTTTATGAGTCACTTTTTGTTTGAGGTTTTTCTTGGACATACTTTTACAATTTAAATATAATTGACATATTTGATTGAATACTATTTTTCTTAAATATAATTTCTGTAATTAATATTGCATTTGCATTCTATATTTTGGGTTTCTTTCTTTTTACTCATTTTGGTGTGTGTGTGTATTATTTTGTATGGAAGCTTTATTATTTGTGTGTGTGTTTAAGTGGTCACCTATATAATTTTATACAATTATACCTATATTTCATGATTTATCAACTTGACAGTATCTATTAATTCTCTAATTCTCGTCTCAAATCCCAGAATGTTTATAGCTATCTTTTTGTTTTAAATCACTAATTCACTGCCATGGAGTTGGATCAGACTCATAGAGACCCCTCCTTGGATTTTCGAAGCGGTATCACTATAGAAGTAGATTGCCCAACCTTCTTTCCAAGGAGTGGCTGGAGGGTTTAAATCACCAGCCATCTGGTCAGCAGTCAAAAGCATTAGGCACTACACTATCAGTGCTCCCATATATAAATATGTATATATATCATATTTTATATGCAAAATAAATGTTTCTTCTTTTTCTTCATTTTGGTGTATGTAATTGATGTGTCTTAATATTCTGTAGTCCCTGTGATAATCTGAAACTTTATCTCTATGTCAATAATTTCAGTTTTTTGCATAGTTTACTTCTTCTTTACTATTTCCAGTTTTTTTTAACATCTTTTTGGTTTAAATTATTGTGTTGCTTGAATAATTTCTTTCAGAAATATCAGCACAAAGTGGGTCCCTATGGGGCAGAGATCAAGGAAGTCCCCAATGTCCAACTTTTCCAAACTGCAGTTCCAGTGCATCATCAACTAACTCTTCTTCCCCTCGATATTCTCCCTCCCACCTGAAGGTTCTGTATTTTATTGTAATGTTGCACAGACTTCATAAACTACCAAGGAAATAAATGGCTTACATGGTTGTGAGGCTGTCAAGTCCCAAGTCAATGGATCTGGCATGGGTCTGGAGGATTCTCCTCACTCATGTAGTTGCAGGGGCTGATGAACCCAAATCAGCAGGTCAGACATCTGTCTGCTCTCTCAAGTCCCAAGAACTGGGGGTCAGATAATGAAGAACCAGTTGCAAGATCCAGAGCAAGAGAGTGAACTTTGCCAGAGCATTCATATATATTGTATGCAGAATATACCCTCAAGAAAACTAAGGACAGTGACTTGAATAAGTGTGGTAAGGGTTATGACTGGAGTATGGGTGGTCACTTAAATCACACCTTCTAGTAAGGTGGTGACTCAAGATACAGCCCACCTTAATCCTACCTCATTATCATAATGGACAACTCTCTCTAAAATGGGACCATGACGACAGGCATAAATGTACTTACAATACATCTCAAAATGGAAGACTATGGCTAGAAGGGCCACATTAAGTAATTCACTGCACTGCATCTGGTTAAATAGGATCATTTTTATCCTTGAATTGTTTTTAAAACTGCAATTTCCCTTTGATTTTATTCTTCTAATTTTATCTTTTAGATTTTATTTTACTGAAATTTCTCATTAACTTTTTACACAAAATTGTGAAGAATTTTCTTCTGTTTGTTTGGTTATATTTTTTGAAGACTAAAATATTTCCCTCTCACTCACTTCAAGGTCCATTGTTTT
Source organism: Orycteropus afer afer (assembly GCF_000298275.1). Lineage (NCBI taxonomy): Eukaryota > Metazoa > Chordata > Mammalia > Tubulidentata > Orycteropodidae > Orycteropus > Orycteropus afer. The sequence goes on along the minus strand of NW_006921843.1, from coordinate 1,996,926 downwards.
TGGTTTACCTCTAGTGTGTTTGCATAAATGTTAGGCCATTTGTCTACATTTTGCTTTTACTTAATTTGGATAGCTTGGTCTAGACCATTTATTTCCTGTGAAAGAGAATGTATTTGACCCTCTTCCCACATTCTCTGATTATTCTCCCATTCAAGTGCCAGGTGGAGGCTGAGTACTCCTATTTCTGAGGCTGGGAGAGGAAGGGGAGCACTTTGGGTGGAAGGTAAGTTTTACTGTTTTTCTCATGTTTCTGCTGATATTGGTCCATTGAATACCTCATAGCATCTGAGGTATTGCCCTTGGAGGAGACAGGCATTGACACCACCAGATCAGCATGAAATCCAGGGCTTTCTGAGCAGGAGGAAGATGGTGTTTTACCTGTAGCCCATATGTTTGTTCCCTGTAGCATCTTAAACCCTCTAAAACTAGGTGCATCAGTTTGAAGCAAGGATTCTGGGGCTGTTAACAGCTCATTAAGTTGAAGAAGGCCAGATTTAGTGGACAAGGAGAAGAAAGGAGGGAGAAGCAAGGTAAACAGTTGGGAAGAATAAAAATAAACAAACCTTCCCTGCAGCACGTGAACCAATGGGATAGAGCAACAGAGGGATCCTTGGGCAGTGGAATGGGACTACTGGAGAACTAGCAGCCACTCCAAGGGTCTGCCAACAGCACCGGCTTTTATTAGTAACTTTGGGACCTGTACTAAGTGGGTGGGCAACATGAGAAGTGGAGTAGAGACTCCTCTGGCTTGGTTCTCCACTGAATTGGGAACAGAGAGGGAGACAAGCCACAGGTGGGTGGGCCCTGGGATGAGTTCTCAGCCTGGGGCTGGGGTCCAGCTCTTCCAGGACAGCTTTTTGTCATGAAGGGTCCTGGAGTATGGGTTTTTGAGGCTGTCTGAACCAGGTGTAAAGTGGTAGTTCCCTAACAATTGGAGTCTTTGCCAAGTTTGAGCTGCAGGCCTGTAAGTGACAGTATAAAGTCATCATTAGCAGCTGACCCAAACCACGGAAATGCCCTACTGGCATGTTGGGACTTTTTTTTTTTTTTTCTTTTCTTCTCCCTTTCCTCCCCATCCCCTGCCTCATCCAATAGAAGAATCATATTAAGCCACCACAACACCTGCCAGTTCCAATCCTAAATGTCCTTCATGATGAACAAAGACATGCATCCACATTCCACACAATGATTCCATCATCACAAAGAAAACTGCAGAGCAACCCAGCACAACTGAATTAATAACCAAAAAATAAAATACACCATCTCCACCGTTACAAAAGTATTTAAACATAAAATCAAGACAAAACAAATCAATACATAACTAACAGTTAAAGACAACAACTTCAAAAGATCTAGGAAACAACAGGCAACCTTAAATCAAACAAACAAAATAGCATAAGACAATAAAAGTAAAATCCCAAACAAAAATCTCATTAAGCATAGAGCAAGAGGAAGCAATAGAATTATCCAAGAAGGAATTTAGAAGATATGTTTATAGAACTCTCCAAGAACTTAAGGTAACCTTGAACAGAACCAAGGAGAACATAAACAGTACCCTGGAAGAACTGAGGAAAGCCATTCAAGAACAAAATAACAAAAATAATACAGTATCAGAACTCATACGAAAACAGCAGTTAGAAATCCAGAAGATGAATACTAAAATTACAGAATTTCACAACACAGTGGAAGCACAAAAGAATAAGCTAGAATTGGCTGAGGAACACATTCCCCAAACTAGAAGATAAACCCCTGGACACCAGCCTGTATGAAGAAAAATCAGAACAAAGATTTAAGAGAAATGAAGAGAACCTAAGATTTATATGAGATGACATGAAAGGAAACAACATATGCCTCATTGAAATTCCAGAACAAGAAGAGGCAAAAAAAAAAAAAAAAAAAAATCCACTGAGAAAAGACAAGAATTCACTCCAAGGTAATCACAGAAAAAATTAACAACCTCCCTAAGCAAACCCAGAAAGAAGGAATTCATATGGGCTTAATAAGCACAAAACCAACAATAAAGAAGAAAAAAGAGGAAACATTTGACAACAAAATGAACTCAGCACAGAAAAGTATCTGGACCAAGGAAACTCCAACAACATGACAAAAAAAACTCAACAGAATGGCAGTAAAGAATTCATACCTATCACTAATTACACTCAATGTGAATGGAATAAATGCACCAATCAATAGAAAGAGAGTGGCAGACTGAATAAGAAAAGAAGACCCATTGATATATTGCCTACAAGAGACCCACCTTAGACACAAAGATAAAAACAAACTAAAAGTTTAAGTATGGAAAAAAAAAATTATATATACCACGAAAATGGTAACCAAAAAAGAGCAAGAGTGGAAATATTAATTTCTGATAAAATAGACAAGGTAAAAAACAGCATAAGAGACAAAGAAGGTCACTATATGATGCTGAAAGGGTCAATTGACCAAGATGTTACTACAATAAATATCTATGTACCCAATGAAAGTGCTCCAAAACACATGAAGCAAATATTAATTGAATTGAAAGGGAAAATAGACAACTCTACAATGGTAGTAGGAGACTTTAACACCATTTTCAAGGAAGGACAGATCAACTAGAAAAAAATTCATCAAAGATGAGGAAGAACTCAACAACAAAATGAATCAACTCTACCCCATAGACATATACAGAGCACTCCACCCAACAAAAGCACAATTCACATTCTTCTCCAGTGCACATGGATCATTTTTCAGAATAGATCATATGTTAGGACATAAAACAAGCCTCAATAAATTAAAAAACATTGAAATACTACAAAGCATCTTCTTGGACCAAGTGGTAATATTGTTTTTGTGTCAGTGTGGCTGGGCCTGGTTGAGTGGCTGGGCAGCTGGTGGTAATTATTCCCTATGATGAGACTGGCAGTCAACTCCATGGTGGAATCTACCACAACCAGCTGAGTAGCTGCTTTGGTTATGTGGTCTGCTTCCCGTACATAAGAAGCAACTTTGGAAATAGTCTGTAGTTTATGGCGTGCTTGAACCCTGCATGTAGCCATGTTATTGTTCAGCATCCTGTCATGCTCTGTCAACTTGGGGACTTACAATGAACTTGAATTAATGGCCTGCCATATGGTTTGGTAACATCGAGACTGTGCCTTATTGCTTATCAACTTGGGCTTGCCAGCCTCAGCAGCCAGCAGTTGTCTGAGTGAAGAAAAGCCTCTAGCTTCAGTGGGCCAGGAACTGGAGGCAGAGCTGAAGCCCAAGACTGAGGGGCTTTCACCCAGCCTCTGGAGCCTGGCACTTTGAACTTGGACTTTACCCCTCCACACTGTAAGAGAATAAACTCCTGTCTGTTAAGGCCATCCTATTTGTGGTATATTCCTGTCAGAGCAGCACTAGATAACCAGAACAGACCACAATGGTATAAAACTATAAATTAATAATAGGAAGATCAATGAAAAATCATCACAACATGTGCAAGTAGAATAATACACTGCTCAAAAACTATGGGGTAATAGAAGAAACAAAGAGTGAAAATTAAAAAAAAAATTATTAGAAACAGAAGAGCATGAAGATACATGTTACCAAAACCTATCGGCTGCAGCAAAAACAGTACTCAGAGATAAATTTATAGCAATAAATGCACACATCAAAAAAGAGGAAAGAAAAAAAAAATCAACAGTCTAACTCAACAACTCCAATAATAAATAAATAAATAAATAAATAAATCCTATAGTATCCAGAAGTAAGGAAATAGTAAAGATCCAAGCAGAAATAAATGAAACAGAAAACAAACAAACAAAATAGACAAAATCAACAAAACAAGAAGTTGGTTCTTTGAAAAGATTAACAAAATTAACAAACAACTGGCAAATCTAACAAAAAGAAAGAGAAGATGCAAATACAGAATAATAAATAAAAAGGGTGACATCACAACAGAGCCAACTGAAATAAGAAAGATACTGACAGAATATTATGAGGACCTGTACTCCATCCAATTTGAGAACCTAGAAAAGATAGACATGTTTCTAGAAACAAAAGACCTACCTAAACTAACCCAGAGACAGAATATTTGAACAGATCCATAACAAAGGAAGAAATTGAACAGATCATAAAAAATCTTCCTGTGAGAAAAAATCCTGGCCCTGATGGCTTCACTGGAGAATTTTACCAAACATTCAGGGAAGAGATGACACTTATGCTACTCAAGCTATTCCAGAACATAATAAAAGATGGAATACTCACAAACTCATTTTCTGAAGCAGGCATAACACTGATACCAAAACCAGGAAAGACATCACTAAAAAGGAAAACTTCAGACCAATAACCCTCATGAGCATAGATGCAAAAATCTTCAACAAAATCCTAGCCAACAGAATCCAATAACATATAAAAAAATATAATACATCCTGACCAAGTAGAACTCATACCTGCTATGCAAGGATGAGGACGCTCTGGTAGCATAGTGGCTAAGGCACTTGATGGCTAACCAGAAGGCTGACGGTTCAAACCCACCAGCCACTCCTCGGAAGGAAGATGGGGCAATCTACTTCTGTAGTGATACTGCCTCAGAAACCCAAGGAG
>NW_006921843.1:1963584-1991330 GCF_000298275.1 Orycteropus afer afer | reverse complement strand
AAAAAAAAAAAAAAAAAAGTAGGAGGTCTCACACTTCCAGATCTTAAAACCTACTGCATGACCACAGTAGTTAAAACAGCATAGTATTGGTACAATGACAGGCAGATAGACCAATGGAACAGAATAAAAAACCAAGAAATAGACCCATTCATCTATGGACAGCTGATCTTTGACAAAGTACCAAAATCCATTAAATAAGGGAGAGATAACCTCTTTAACAAATGGTGCTGGCAAAATTGGATCTCCACTTGCAGAAAAATCAAACAAAACCTATACCTCACCCCATACGCAACAACAAACTGAAACTGGATAAAAGACTTAAATGTAAACCCAAAACTATAAAGTTCATCAAAGATAAAATAGAGGCAAATCTAAGGGCCTTGATCTATGGCATAAATAGACTATCAGTCATAACCCAAAATGCACAGGCACTGGAAAAGAAGCTAGATGACTGAGATCTTTTAAAAATCAAGTTCTTATGCACATTAAAAAACTTCTCCAAAAGAGTAAAAAGAGAACCTACAGATTGAGAAAAATGTTAGGCCAAAGATGAGGAAATTGAAGATTTTTTATCAACTTCTGCAGTCTGAAATTGACCAGATGTGCAATCAAGATATGTTAACTATAACTCATAACTAGAATGCAAAAGTTGGAAAAAATGAATTACCGGTAGTTGGAAAATTTGGCCTTGGTGACAGAAATAATGCTGGAGATTGCATGATAGAATTTTGCAAGACCAAAAACTTATTCATTGAAAATATCTTTTTTCAACAACACAAACGGAGACTATACACTTGGATTTTGCCAGACGGAGTACACAGGAATCAGATTGACTACATCTGTGGCAAGAAGCGATGGAAAAGCTCAATATCTTCAGCCAAAACCAGGCCAGGAGTTGATTGTGGAACAGACCACCAACTGCTCATATGCAAGTTCAACTTGAAGTTGAAGACAACTAAAACAAGTTCATGAGAGCCAAAATACGACCTTGAATATATCCCTCCTGGATTTAGAGACCATCTAAAGAGTAGATTTGATGCATAGAACACCAATGACCAAAAACCAGAAGAATTGTGGGATGGCTTCAAGAACATCATGCATGAAGAAAATAAGAGGTCACTAAAAAGACAAGAAAAAAGAAAAGACCAAAATGGATGACAGAAAAGAGGCTGAAGCTTGCACTTGAATGGACAGTAGCCAAAGAAAATTGGAAAAAAAAAAAATGACAAGATAAGAGAGCTGAACTGAAGATTTCAAAGCTAGAGCAGACAAAGCCAGTTTCTATAATGAAATGTGCAAAGACTTGGAGAAAGGGGAGAGTTACAGTAAGATGGTGGAATAGGCAGAAAGACTGCACAGACCCTCTTCAACAAAGAAAAGGGGGACCAATTAACACAGATACAGAAGATAATCCTGGAGCCCTGAGCTTTGAAGGGAAGGATATAGGAGTGGAGTAAACTCCAATTAGTAGAAGAATTTGCATAATATACCAAAAAAGGAGACATACAGAACTGCGGTCTGGCAGTGATCCTGATGGCACAGACAACTTGGATATTGCCAAATGGTGTTAGGACCTAAGAATTAACCAAAAAATCAGCCCTGCTAACGAGGGACTGCACAGAAGACTGCTCTGGTGGCTGGTGAATAAAAATGGAAACAGCAAAGAGGAAGGTGGGCTGAGCTGTGGACTTTTGCCTGTCCGGAGGGCAAGGCCATTTTGAATGTTTACAAATGGTTTGACCATTTTGGATATTTAAAACAACAGCGTTCTTCCAGATTCCATGGACTTAAAAACAGGTTCCACTTGCCGGGAACCACAAGGACATTCTGGATGCCAATGACTGGACAGGTGTAACATTCCCCTTTTTACTCTTATACTACACACCCTCTTGGTGAAAAGAGGTGTGACCATCCCTCACTCACACCCACCTTCTGGCTGGCAGGAATTCCATCCCAGTTTGTGTGCGTGGATGGAGTCTGGGTGCCCTGCCCCACCCTGACCTGACTTTTTTTGTGTTTGTTTTTTAGTTTGCTTGTTTTTGTCTGTTTTAAAATTATTATTATTATTATTATTATTATTACTGTCCATTTTATTATTATTCTTTATTCTTCCATTCCCAGGTTCTAGTTTTTAGCTTTTTCTCTTTTCCATGTTCCTGGTTCTAATTTTTTTTTCTTTCTCATGATTAGCCCATTCCTTGTTTGTCATTTTGCATTTTTCCCATTATTTTCTTCATTATTCTCCTACCCTACTTTTTTCTCTTATTGTACTCTCCCCAGATATTGTGGAGTTTTTGTTCTTCCTTCTTTCTTTTTTTGGTTACCATTCCTGTGTGATTACAGGTGTATTTTTTGTCCATTTGCTTTTACCTTTTTTATGGTTATTCAATTGTTATCTTTGTAGAAATGAGTGGGAGACAGCAACAGTCCCCATATGACACAATTACACCAATATCTCCTGCAGTTTCACTTACTGAGTAAGAACCACCACTTTCTTCTCCACCAATGGGAGAATGATAAATAAGCACCAAGAAAAGTTCAACTCACCCTTAGCCCCTCTTCACAAAGAGGTAACAGAGATCTAAATATAACAATGTCACAATGTCTCAGAGACAAGAGACCATCACAGTCCACACAAAGAAGCAAAATAAAGTGGTAGAAATAAGGGAGTAAGATACAGACCCAGAATATACCCCTGAGGAAGAAACAGCATTGGAATTCCCTGATAAGGAATCTGAAAAAAATTATATTTAGATATCTTCAAAGGATTGAGAAACAGATTGAGGGAAACATTGACAAAATTAAAGAAAACACAGACAAAACCCTAGAAGAATTTCAGAAGAAAATACAAGAACAAAATGACAAAATAAATGAAAAATTAGGAATGATTCAGAATCTACAGATAAAAATCCAGAAGATTAATACTAAATTTTCAGAAATAACACATTGAAGGGGTAAAGGAGTAGAACTTATGTAATGGAAGATAGAATTAATGACATTGACGACAACTGAATACATCTTTGGAAAAGGATAAATCAGAAAAAAGATCAAAACAAAATGAAGAAAGCCTAAGGCTCATGTGGGATGAACATTATTTGAAAGGAATAACTTACATGTCATTGGAATTCCAGAACAGTAAGAGAACAATAAAACCACTGAGAAAATTGTCAAAGATTTGTTGGAAGAGAACTCCCATGATATGATGAAAGATGAGAATATATCTATTTAGCAAGTTCCATTAACTTCAAACAGGATAGACCCCATGTGGTGAATTGCTTGATGTGGCCTTTCTAGCCATTGACCTCCATTTGTGATGTATTGTAAATCCTATAATCCATGCCTGCTTGGGGTGGTGTGGTAGTTAAGGTCAGGTATCAACTTGGCTGGGCAGCTGGTAGTAGTCATTCCCTATAATGACTGGTAATTGACTCTGTGATGGGATTTGCCTTGAGCTGCTGATTGTTAAAGCCATCCCCTTAGGTTATTTCTGTTGGGGCAACACAGGTGGAATGTATCTTGAGTCCAGCCTTGCTGGAGAGTATAATTCAAATCACCACTCTTAGCTTTTTTGAGGGTATACCTACAAATCTCCTGGGAAGTTTCACCCTCCTCTTGCTCCAGTTTTGTGTCTTGGCCATCTTCATCTCACCCCTGGATTTGGGACAGCAGCCGTCATCTGATCTTCTGATCAAAGTTCATCAAACCCTGAGAATTGGGAGGATCCTCCAGACCTACTCACAGACCTGGGACTCGCCAGCCTGTCAGCCTCCACCACTACTACATGAGAAGAACACTTGGGTGTCTGATTTCTGTGATGTGTTACAGTGAAATACAGAACCCTAAGATGGGGTAAATTACTGGGAGGAGAAGGAGGAGTTAATGTCTGAAATGATGGAGAGGCACAATAGTTCGGACATTTGGGACTTCTTTAACCTCTGTCTTACAGGGATTGGCCTTGTCTGATCTTTCTGAGAGAAATTATTCAAGCACCTCAAAAGAAAATCACCAAGAAATAATCATCAAACTCATCAAAACCAAAGACAAAGAAATATCTTGAAAGCAGCATGGGAAAAATGAAAAGTTACTTACAAAGGACAATCAACAAGAATAAGGTCTGAATTCACAACAGAAACCATGCAAGCAAGAAGACAATGGGATGGTATATATAAAACCCTGAAAGAGAAAAATTTTCGACCAAGAATTATATATGTGGCAAAACTGTCCCTCAAATATGATGGTAAATTTAGGAGATTACCAGATAAGCAGAAATTAAGGGAATTTGTTAAAACCAGACCAATCATACAAGAGATACTAAAGGGAGTCCTTTGAACAGAGAACCAAAAATAGCAAACAACAAATGAATGTGAAACCTAAAACTATAGAGTTCCTCAAGCAAAATCTAGGGGCAAATTTAGGGGCCCTAATATACAGCATGGACTATCAAGCATAACCCAAATTACACAAACAGCAGAAGAGAAACTAGATGAATAGGACCTTCTAAAAATTAAATTTTTATATGCTTCCAAAGACTTCTCTAAAAGAGTCAAAAGAGACCTACAGATTGGGAAAAAAAATATTTGACAATGACATATCTGACAAGGAACTTATCTCTGGAATTTATAGAAAACTCCAATACCTCAATAACAAAAAGACAAATAATCCAATTAAAAAATGGGCAGAAGATATGAATAGGCACTTCAACAAAGAGTATATTCATGTAGCCAACAAACATATGAAGAAAAGCTCATCATCAGTAACCATTAGAGAGATGCAAATGAAAACAGAAGTGAGGTACAATTTCCCCAGCACTAGTAGCAAAGTTCAAAAGACAGAAAATAAATACTGCCAAGGATGCAGAGAGATTGGGACTCTCATACACTGCTGATGGGACTTTGAAAATAGTACAATGCCTGTGGAAAACAGTATGGCCATTCCTTAAAAAGTTGGAATTAGAAGATGGAGGAATAGGCAGGCAAGAGACACAGACCCTCTTCAACAAAGAAAAGAAAAAACAATTGACAGAGATACAGAAGATAATCCAGAGCCCTGACCTTTGATAGGAACTATACAGAAGTGGATTAGACACCAACTAGTTCAAAAAGCTGAATGAAAACAGGACCTAAGAATGGGCTCTGTTTGGCAAGGTCAGCAGGGACATACAAGAGACTGACAACAGAAAAGGAGACAGGTGGTGAATTTATAAGTGCTGTCAACTACTGAATTGAGGAGCACTGCACAGCACCCTGCTTGCATAGAAAGCATACACAAAACAAAGAAAATGAAAATTGTGGGCAAGTCACCAACATACAATCACCAATTAAATATAAACACAAAAATGTCACAATGCCTCAGAAACAACAGACCATCACAGTCCACACAAAGAAGCAAAATAAAGCAGGAGGAACAAAGGAACAATACAGACCCAAAACACATCCCTGAGGAAGACACAGCATTGGAATTCCCTGATAAGGAATTGAAAAGAATTATATTTAGGTATCTTCAACAAATTGAGAGACAGATCAAGGAAAACACAGAGAAAACCCTAGAACAATTTCAAAAGACAATACAAGAACAAAATGACAAAATAAATGAAAAATTAGAAATGATACAAAATCTACAGATAGAAACCCAAAATATTAATACTAAATTTTCAGAAATAGATAAGATATTGAATGGGCAAGGAGGAGAATTGAATCAATGGAAGACAGAATTGGTAAGATTGAAGGCAAATAACTGAACACTTCTTTGGAAAGGGATAAATCAGAAAAAAAAAAAAGATAAAAACAAAATGAAGAAAGCCTAAGGCTCATGTGGGATACCATCAAGAGGAATAAACTATGTGTAATTGGAATTCCAGAACAGGAAGAGACAAATAAAACCACAGAAAAAATGTCCAAGATTTGTTGGAAGAGAATTTTCCTGGTATAATGTAAGATGAGAATATATCCATCCAGGAAGTCCAATGAACCCCAAACAGGATAGACCCCAAAAGAAAATCACCAGGACATATCATCTTCAAACTCCCCAAAACCAAAGACAAAGAAAGAATCCTGAAAGCAGCATGGAAAAGATGAAAAGTTACCTACCAGGGGCAAACAATAAGACTCAGCTCAGATTTCTTGGCAGAAACCATGCAGGCGAGAAGACAATAATTCTTCCAATGAAGAATTATGTACCCAGCAAAACTGTCCCTCAAATATGATGGTGAAAGTAGGACATTTCCAAATAACCAGATATTAAGGGAATTTGTTAGAACCAGACCAACCTTACAAAAGATGCTAAAGGGAGCCCTTTGGACAGAGAAGCAACAACAGCCAACAACAAGTGCCCATTAACACATAATGACAATATAACCCAAAAACCAAAGCAGCTATGAAAGTATCCAAAGTAAATAAGCCTACAAGATTATAAACAGGGAACCAGAGACATCAATTGACAAATGAGGACAACTGCAAACCAAAAAGAGGGGAAAAACTGTTGTTACAGAACTTCTAGATGGTAGGGAATTCAAGCAACTACAAGATAGAATGGACTGTTCTAAACTTGGGAAGAAAACTATAAATCACAGGGTAACCTCAAAGGAAAATGATAAACCTTCACATCAGAAAAGAGGACTGGCATATATACTCAGCAAATACTAAAACAATAGCAATGAAGGAAGTGATAACACGATTCATAAACAAAATGAGTTCAGCATGGAAAATTATATGGAACAAAGAAATCCACACCACAAAAAAAGCACATAACAAAAATGACAGCAACAAATTCATATTTGCTGATAATTACATATCTGGCAAAGGACTTATCTCCAAGATTTATAGCAGAAGAGTGGATGACCAAAGTATGGTACATACTGGAATGCTATGCAGCACATAATGGAATTCTATGCAGCACTAAAGAATAAAATAGAGTCTACAAAGCACCATATAATATGGATGAACTTGGAGAACATTATGCTGAGTGAAATAAGTAAATCACAGAAGGACAAATATAGTATTAGTTTGTTGTTGTGGAGGGTCAAGGAAGGGTTTCTATATGGAGGGAAGCTTTCTTTGTTGGTTGCCAGGGATGGGAGGGAAAGGGAGGGAACACTTAAAAAAAATGAGTTGACCCATGTCACTTTAGTTTTGTGTTTTTCACTGTACATAAATTATATTTCAATAAAATGCATTTTTTAAAAAAAGTCAGAAGTAGAAATACCATTTGACCCAGCCATTCCATTATGAGGTATATATCCTAAAGAAGTGAGAGCCATGACAAGAACAGATATATGCACATCTATGTTCATCATAGCACTATTTACAATAGCCAAAAGATGGAAACAACTTAGGTGTCCATCAACTGAGAAATGGATAACCAGACTATGGTACATACACACAATGGAATATTATGCAACCTGAAAGAATAAAGTAAATTCTGCAAAACACTGCATAATGTGAATGAACTTGGAGGGGATTATGCTGAGTAAAATAAGTCAGTCACAGAAGGACAAATAGTGTATTATTCCATTATTATAAAAAGTCAAGGAAAGGTTTATATATGGAAGGAAATTTTCTTTGTTGGTTATCAGGTGTGGGAGGGGAGGAGAGGGAACACTGTTAGATAGATAGAGAGAGGTATTGATTTGGGTGAAGAGAAGAGTTAATATTAAAAAAAAAAAAAGAAAGAAAGAAAACCAAAAAGGGAAGAATACCTTTGGCATTTCTCAAGCTGAAAGAACTGAGGAAAAAATTTAAGCCTCAAGTTGCACTATTGAAAGATTCTATGGGCAAAAGATTGAATGATTCAGGAAGCATTAAAAGATTTACAGAAGAAGAATGGGAATTCCACAATACTTAATTGCACTCATGAGGAACCTGTACATAGACCAGGAGACAGAACAAGGGGACACCGCATGGTTGAAAATCAAGAAGGGAGTCCATCAGGGCTGTATCCTTTCACCATACTTATTCAGTCTTTATGCTGAGTAAATGATCAGAGAAGCTGGACTATATGAAGAAGAATGTGACTTCAAGATTGGAGGGAGAATCATTAACAACCTACAATACACTGATGACACAACTTCGCTTGCTGAAAGTGAGGATGACTTGAAGTACTTACTGATGAGGATTGAAGAATATAGTCTGCAGTATGGATTACACCTCAATATATATAAAAAAGAAAATCCTCACAACTGTACCTATAAGCAGCATCATGATAAATGGAGAAAGATAGAAGTTGTCAAAGACTTCACATTGCTTGGTTTAACCATCAATGCCAATGGAAGCAGCAATCAGGACATCAGACAACATACAGCACTGGACAAGTTGGCTCCAAAAGACCTCTCTCAAGTGCTGAGGAGCAAAGATATCTCCTTGAGGACTAGAGTGTGCCTCACACAAGCCATGATATTTTCATTAGTCTCATATGCATGTGAAAGCTGGCAATGAATAAGGAAGACCGAAGAAGAATAGATGCTTTTGAGTTCTAGTGCTAGCGAAGAATGTTGAATGTACCATAAACTGCTGAAAGAACTAACAAATCTATCTTGGAGGAAGTGCAGCCAGAAAGCTCCTTGGAAGAGAAAATGGCCAGACCTTGTCTCACCTACTTTGGTCATGTTATCAGAAGGGACCATTCTCTGAAGAAGGATGTCATACTTGGTAAGGTTGAGGGTCGACAAAAGAGAGGAAAGCCTCAACAAGATGGATTGATACAGTGGCTGTGGTGATGGGCTCAAGTATAGCAGAGATCATGGAGCTGGCGCTGAACATGGCAGTGTTTCCTTTGGCTGTGCACAGGATTGTTATGAGTCGAAGACAACTCCATGGCACCTAACATCAACAACAAGAGGACATAAAAATCTTGTTCTACAATCTACTTTGGTGAGTAGCGACTGGGGTCTTAAAAGCTTTCAAGCAGCCATCTAAGATGCAGCTATTGGTCTCCTCTCATCAATATCAAAGAAGAATGAAGAAAATCAAAGGCATCTGGAAACGATTAGTCCAAGGATAAGATGGACCACAAGGACCTCAGCCTTCATGACCCTGAGACCAGAAGAACTAGATGGTGCTTGGCTACCAATGCCAACCAATTGGCAAAGGATCAAAACTGAAGATCCTGTATAGAGTGGGAGGGAAAATCATAGAGCAAAATCCAAAAACACAGTAATAACCAAAATTACTGTTAGAATGGAGTCTGATGGAACCCCCAAGACTATGGCCTTGGGATACACTTTGGGCCTAGGGTAAAACTCATTCCCAAGGGCTGACTCTCAGCTCAAAAGTAAGTAAGACATACACGCAGACCACTTAACCCAGGACAATGCAACCACATACTCTACAGAGATACATCCCTTGGAGCAATTGGCCATGGGACACCAGAGGGGCAACATTCACATGGAGGAAAATAGGATGCACAGGATTGCATAACTAAGAAGGGCACAGGGAGAGGGGGTTACTTGGAAGAGAGAGGAGGAGAGTAGATTAGGGTTGGAGATGGTAATTGGGGATTGAAACCAAATGTAAATGAAATGTTGAATGTAAAACAAATTCTGCTCTGTAAATCTGCACCTAAAATACAATTAAAAAAAAAAATCTGGGACCTCTTTCATCAGAGAGATTTAGAGCTACCAAGATCTCCCATTTTTGTCTTTTCTCCACAAACATGTTTCCCATCATTTCTCCTTAAACCCATCAGTCAAAAGAAATAAAAGATAAAATATTCAGGAATCTGGCTGCCCAGGTTAACAGTTCATGGGATGGTGGGCACATGATCTTTGGTCTGAGTTGTGCCTTGTTGTGATTACAATAACATCCTCTTTTGCTTTCTACACACCCAGAAAAGATACTAGGAAGAACCCTGAGGGACCTCCCTGTTTCTGTGATATGCTCTTGTGATAAGAAGGGTATTCTGAACTCATGGAATTTCTATAATTTTTTTCCTTGCAGGTTACAACTTACCAACTCAATCAATATTACCCTACATTGGTGGTGGGGTAAGGAGAATGGAATCAGAGACCTCAGTAAGGAGAGCATGTATGGTGGGATGGGGTAGCACTGAAGGAGAGTCTCTTCTCTTGGCTGCAATATTTTGAGTGTTGTGGCCCAAGGATAGACCACTTCCCTTCTTTTACTGTAGCTGTTGAGTATTTTCATTGTTTTGGAGTGGGAGCATCTATGTTCCTGCCTTCTTGCTCTCACAATCCTTTTAAAGGGCCTTGAACATATATTCAGAAAAATGAGTAAGAGTAAAGAGTAAGTGTTGTATTTAAAACCAATTCTAGTGGTGATTTATATTCTCAATAATTTAAGGGCATTGTGACAGATGTTTTTAATTTTATGTTGAAACTACTGAACTTTATTTTGAAGGATCTTATGAAATGATGGAGCTTAATATTTATATCAAGCACGACAGTGAGTTTGATTTCAGTTTGGTATATATTTGCCCTGTTTTTCTCTTTGTGATAAATGAAAGTAGACAAGAATTGGCTATGTTTTGATGTAATATTTCTTTCTTTCTTTTTTCTTTTTTAAATTAAAACCAGGTACATCATTGATTTTCAAGACATGTTACTTTGAACTGTCATATAAGATAACAATAGTCTTGCAGGATAAATACTGTAGAGCTAGCACGGGTGTTAGGTTTCTTCCTATGCATTTTCATAACTGCTATAGAATATAAATACTTTTCAAAGGTAGTAAGGCTCAAAAAAGTACCACCCACTTAAAAGGACAAGTTGCTACAGTCCTGCCCTTACTTCATAATATTTCATATATGCTGGCCACCCGTGACCTCCTAGTTCCTGTATTATTAGGTTCCCTCGGGCAGGCACCCTCATCTGCCAAGCTTTTGTGCTAGCTACAGAAGAACATGTGGTTATATATTTGCCAAAGCTGTGCCATAGATACTTTGTAGAAAGAGGCAAGTTAACTATATTCAATTAGACTCAGAATTTCCACAACATGCAGAAACTTAAAGCTCATCTATGCCATCAGATATATCTTTTTGCCATACTTATTCAATCTGTATGCTGTGCAAATAATCCTAGAAGCTGCATTATATGAAGAAGAACTTGGCATCAGAATTGGAAGAAGACCCATCACCAATATTGACACAATATTGCTTACTGAAAGTGAAGATCATTTTAAGTACTTACTGGTGAAGATTAAAGACTGTCTTCAGTAAGGATTACAACTCAACATAAAGAACCCAAAAAACCTTCACAACTGGATCAATAAGCAACATCGCAATAAATGGGGAAAAGATTGTGGCTGTCAGGGATTTAATTTTTCTTAGATTCGTAATCAACACCCATGGAGGCAGCAGTCAAGAAATCAAATGTCATTGCACTGGTCAAATCTGCTGAAAAGACCTCTTTAAAGTGGTAAGGAGAAAAGATGTCACTTTGAAGGCTAAAGTGTTCCTGACCTAAACCACGGTATTTTCAATTGCCTCATATGCATGGGAAAGCTGGACAATGAAAAAGGGAGACTGAAGAAGACTTGATGATTTTGAACAGTGATGTTAGTGAAGAAAACTGAGAGTACCATGGACTGCCAGAAGAATGAACAAATCTGTTCTGGAAGAAGTGCATCTAGAATGCTCCTTAGAAATGAGAATGGACAGACTTCATCTCACCTACTTTGGTCATGTTGTCAAAAGGGACTATTCCCAAGAGAAGGATCATTCTTAGTAAAGTAGAGGGTCAGCAAAAAAGGGGAAGGTCCTCAATGAGAGGGACTGATTGACACAGTGGCTGTGACCATGGGCTCAAGCATAGCAAGGACTGTGAGGATGGTGTAGGACCAGCCAATGTTTTGTTCACTTGTACACAATGTCCTTATGAGTCAGAGCTGTCTCAAAGGCACCTGACAACAACAACCTGCCATCAGGATTCAAACTTAAAATGAAACAAACTTTTTTATCAAACAGAAGAATTATGAATATCTATTCCAGAGTGTGTTACAGACAAATATTGTCACATATGGTGCTTGAAGATGAGCCAAATAAGTTGGTAGGAACTCAAAATACACAATGGCCACAACCATGGACTCAAGCATGCCAATAATCATTAAGATGGGATGAGACTGGGCAACATTTCATTCTGTTGTATATGAGGTCACCATGAATCAGAGCCTATTCAATGCAACTAAAAACAATTCCAGAGTGGGGGACTTAGTTTGTCCCCTAAAAAGAAGCTGTGAGAGACCATTTTGGAAAAAGTCTTGGTGAGAGATGAGTTGAGAGGACAGTGAATCAGCGGGGGCATAGGTTTTCTTCTCTAGTGTAAGTTTCTGGGACATAGAGAACCACACCTCAGAGGGCAGCAGTAGTGGAGACTACAGCTGGAGGCTTCCTGAGCTCTGGTGATATTCCCCCAGACTCCTAGAGATAAAGGGACAGAAAAGAGCCAAGGACCAATTGGAGGAGGTTAACCCACTACTTAAATTCATATTTTAATGCTGATGTTACTCCATTAGAACTGCAGGTTCTATATAACTGCAGTCAATATAACTCTATAACTGCAGTCAATATATTCACCTGTGATAGTTGGAGCTGTGTGTCAACTTGGTTGAACCACAATTCTGTGATGTGGTTATTCCTATGATGGGATTAGATGATTATGTTTTGAGCAGCCAATCAGTTGAAAGGGAGTTTCCCTAGAGGTGTGGCCTGATTCCAGTATATTTATGGACATCCTGGGAAACGAGACATTCTTCTGTGGATTGGGATTCTGTTGCACTGCCTACAACTGTCTGTGAGCGAACAATTCACCATTCGGCCTGGAGATCTTGGATTCATCATTTGTTGGAGTCAACAGCCAGTATACTGCCTGCCAACCTTGAGGTCCTAAGCCCCTGTAGCTGCAAGAGTTGAGAAAAGCCTCCAGCTTGACGTATGCTCCAAGAACTTTGGACTTGCCAGCTTCTATAAGTGTGTGAGCCATTTTCCTAAGATAAATTTTTTTTTCTCTCTCTCTCTATATATAAGCTTTACTGGTTTTGTTTCTCTTGAGAACCCAATCTAACACATTTGGTACCAGGAGTGTTTCTAGAAAGACAAAACCATAAGGATGGGCTGCATAAATTGGTTCTCCAATTTGATTAATTATAAAGACACTAGTGACTTTAACTCTGTTAGTAAAGAGGGCCCTGCTAATCTATGGCATGAGGTGGCAATATTAATATGCAAAATAGCACCACCAATAGATCAAGTACTTGTGAGAGGTGAGGGTCTGGGTGATCTCATATTTCATACTTTTTTGCAATTTTGTCAGCATGAGTATAAGGAAGCTGGTTGGTTGGTCCTACTTACATAGACAAAGTAATGAAAGAGCAAGATGAGCTCAGAGCTACTGAGTCTTGGCTTAAGTGGTGCATAAAAGACCTCAATGTTTCCAGTTGTGCTCTGAAAGGATGCCTTATTTTTTCTAGTAGCAGAGCTGATATTGCTGAAAACCAAATCCAGAGTCTTATTGTAAGGGTGGCTGAATTACAGTGCCAATTAAATAGCCAACCCAGAATGGTGTCTGAAGTTAAAGTGAGGGCATTGATTGGGAAAAAATGGGATCCTGAAACCTGGAATGGGGACATATGGACAGATAGTCAGGAAGATCAGGATACAGAGCATGTAAGTTCTGTTGAATCCCTCCCATCTGAAGGGATTACCATGAAACCATTATCCCTTCCACCTCAGTTTGATGGGATTAGTCATACTGGTCCTTCTGAGTCACTGCCTGAGACAGTAGCCATGGAAGACATTCCTGAATGTTCCCAGGAACTGCCCCAACCACCCATTGTTGCTGCTAGACATATAACTGAAGTTAAGTCCAAGCGAGCCCCAAAAGGTGAAATTCAAAGTGTGACTGAGGAGGTGGTATGCTACACCCAAAATGACCTACTTGATTTTGCTAACATGTACAGACAGAAACCTGGAGAATATGTATGGGAACAGCTACTGAGGGTGTGGGATAATGGTACAAAGAATATAAGATTGGATCAGTCTGAGTTAATTGATTTAGGACCACCAAGTACGGATTCTTCATTCAATGTTATAGCTCGAGAGGTTAAGAAAGGATCTAATAGTTTATTTGGTTGGCTTACAGAAGCATGGATTATGCAGTGGTCTACCTTAAGTCAAGTTGAAGTACCAGACATGCCTTGGTATAATGTAGAAAAAGGTATCCAGAGGCTTAGGGAAATTGGCCTCTTAGAAGGGATTTATCAGATTAGACCCCTAGAGCCAGAAATGGAGAGTCCAGAAGACACAACTTTCACCAGTACAATGAGGAACAAATTTGTGAAGGGAGCTCCAGCATCCTTAAAGACTGCTGTGATAGCTATTTTATGTAATATCTTGAAGGGTTGAGGCAATGTTCTCTAGGAGGCTATATAGGTTCTAAACAGCATCCAATATATGGTTCTATTTCTCCAATAGCCAGGATTCATGGGTCCAGGAACCAAGAGGCAGAAACGAGAGTGGTACCACTCACTATTACCCCTAGTGATCCACTCAAAAAATTTTTGCTTCCTGTCCCTTTTACCCTATGCTCTGCAGATCTGGAGATTTTAGTCCCAAAGAAAGGAACACTCCCACCTGGAGACACAATACTGATTACATTGAACTGGAAATTAAGAATGCCACCCGGACATTTTGACTTCCTCATGCCTCTGGATCAACAGACAAAGAAGGGCATTACTGTACTATCTGGTGTGATAGCTCCTGATTACCAAGGGAAAATTGGAGTGACATTACATAATGGAGGTAACGAAGAATATGTCTGGAATATAGGAGATGTCTCTTAGTACTACCTTGCCCTATGATTCAAGTCAACGGAAAATTACAGCAACCCAATTCTGATATGACTGCTAACAGCCCAGATCCTTCAGGAATTAAGGTTTGGGTCACCCCACCAGGCAAAGAACCATGACCAGCTGAGGTGCTTGCTAAGGGCAAGGGAAATACAGAATGGGTGGTGGAAGAAGGTAGTTCTGATATCAGCTATGACCATGTAACAGGTGCAGAAACAAGGACTGTGATTGTTATATTTCTTCATTGTATATGCGCATCAAATATTTTTGTTTCCTTCTGTTATGAACTGCGAAATGTAAATAAGGTTAATGTGCTTCAGTTGTATGTGTGTTAGTGTATCATGTTAGGTGAAAATATGACTTTATAATTATCCTTATTTAGAGATTATATATGGTTAAGAAGGTTTGTACAACTGCCAACTTGACAAGGGGTGGACTTGGATAGTTGGAGCTGTGTGTCAACTTGGCTGAACCACAATTCTGTATGGTTTAAGCAGTTGTGATGTGGTTATTCCCATGATGGGATCAGATGATTATGTTTTGGGTAGCTGATTCATTGAAAGGGAGTTTCACACCCTTTCACACCTCTAGGTGTGGCCTGATTCCAGTATATTTATGGACATCCTGGGAAACGAGACATTCTTCTGTGGATCGGGATTCTGTTGTGCTGCGTACAACTCTCCGTGAACAAACAATCCACTATTTGGCTTGGAGATCTTCAATTTGTCATTCGTTGAAATCAACAGCCAGTACACTGCCTCCCAACCTTGAGCTCCTCAGTCCCTGCAGCTTCAAGAATTGGGAAAAGCCTCCAGCTTGATTTTGATCCAAGAACTTTGGACTTGCCAGCTTCTATAAGTGTGTGAGCCATTTTTCCTAAGATAAATTTCTCTCTCTATGTATATATATATATATATATATAAGCTTTACTGGTTTTGTTTCTCTAGAGAACCCAATCTAATACATCACCCAAAAAAATGATGGCACCTACCATCAAGTCCTCTTCAGGCACTAGGGGATGCAGTCACAAGAAATAACAGTCCTTTAGTTAGGAGGAGGACTTTTTCAGTAAGGGACTTAGATATATAAATAGAGTCACACAGTGAGGTGTCTCAATTTGGTGGAAATCCAAAGAGTTCCCACATATGAACTTCTGAGCCTCAGATGAAATCAGATGAAAAGATATAACTAAAAGGATGACTTGCTCCATCTCTCAACTGGGACTAAAAACTCAACATCTTGAAACTTCTTTCATTTACCCCAAATATATTTTTCCTGACTTCCTTGGAAACAGCAGGAATGCAGAACAGTTCCCTGTCTTTTAATATCTGGCATAAGAGGGATATATAAGAGGGATATATAACTATATATAACTATAGTTTTAGCTTCAGGGTAGCATTTTTGTCACTGGTAGGTGCTATTTTCATTAATTCTTATCAATTAAAATTTTGGACAAAAACCATTGTGTTTTCAAAGATTAATTCTTCAATTGTATAATTCTTGCTTGAGACACCTGCAGTCTCTAATACTGATTTTCATTTGGGAGGTGGGTGTAGAATTAGCTGAGGACAAATATTCCAAGGACCACATGAATAGAACTCCTCATGATGGGTAAGACCATATGAAGGCATCACAGAAAGAATAACTTCAAGTATTTGGTGATCAGTACCTTCCTAAGTCATGTCAGGGCTTATACAAACTTTCTCCCCACTTTCTCTGTCTGTAGAGAATTTGATGTAGTGATTAAAAACAACTGTCTGAGGTCAGCAAGCCTAACTGTAAAACCCAACTCTGCCCCTACTGTTTGACATAAAGTACACTACTCAACTTCTGTAAACCCCAGTTTCCTCCTCTTTTAAGAGGGAGAGATGAATAACTTTACCTGATGAGACACAGTCTGGATTACAGGCTGAAATGTGGAAACACTCAGAAAATGTCAGTCATGCTTATCTTTGATCAAACCTCATCCTTACCACTCAGGGGACGACATATTCTTTTTCTAAAGGCTTTATGATAAATAACCTTCCCAGTCTTGCCATAGCATCCATTTCAAGTTCAATAGAAGCTTCATTGTCAACTCTTCTTGCCCTCATTGGCAATGACATCGGCAACACAACCTCTAGTGAGAAAAGGAAAGTTGTGAGAGACCATATTAACTGTCTCTTCCTTAGTGATATTTTCTGAGACCCAGATACTTAAACATGCTAGGAATCAAGTTATAAATCAAAGAGGAATTTTGGAAATGAAGCCCTGGAAAAAAGGGAGGGAATGACACACATGAAAAAACAGTCTATTCAATTAATATCTATCTATTGAATGTCTACTATAGGCTAGGAACACTCAGAGTTGAAAAGTGTGAGAAATTTACCTAGTGGAGCTTAGGCCAGTAGACAGCCTGGTAGACTAGTAAGCAGACAATGATATAGTAATGCGAGTATCTTAGTTTCCTAGGACTGGGAAACAAAATACTATGAACTAAGTGGCTTTTAAGAAGATAAATTTATTGTCTCACAGTTATGGAGACTAGGACTCCAAAATAAGTATGTTGGCTGTGCCATGTTCCCTCTAAAGTCTCTAGGGGAAGACCCTTCTTTGTCTCAGTTTCTGGTAACCCCAGGTGTTCCTTCCTTGTAGCTGTATCATAATGCCATTATCATACAGCCATTCTTCCACTGTGTATCTTTCTATGTCCTTTCTTTTGTCATAATAGTATTCCTTACATTGGATTAGAAACTGCTCTACTTCAGTATGAGGTCATGTGAACTTAACTGAAAAAATCTTCGAAGACACCAAGGTCACATTCATTTAAGATTTCAACATAAGACTTGGGATACAAATCCAATCCATAACACTGATTAAATATGACCTGAAACAATGGGTTAGAAATACCAGGATCAGGCAAGTTCCCTTAGAAGGCTGCATGAGCCGCACTGGTTGGGAAGCATAAGTGGAAGTTAATCAATGAGGAGAGCTTGAGTGGGTGAGGGTGAGCACGGACAGTAGTGTGGCAGAGCTCTCTGTCCAGATGTGTAACCACTGCGTGTAGTTGAATGGTATTCTGCTTACCTAGTGCTGGTCTGACAAGAATATATCACAAATGGGATGGCCTTAACAAACAGGAGTTTATTCTCTCATGGTTTGGTGGCTTTAAATCCAAGTTCAAAGTGTCAGGTGGTAGGGGTTATGTGAAAGCCCCTTGACCTTGGGCTTCAGCTCTGCCCCTTGTTTCTGGCCCACTGAAGCTAGAGGCATCTCTTCACTCAGGCAGCTACTGGCTGCTGAGTCTAATAAGCCCAAGGTTGACAAAAAAAAAAAAAAAAAGGCACAATCCTGATGCTACCAAACTACATGGCAGACCATTCAAGTCCACTGTAAGTCTCAAGGTTATCAGAGCATGGCAGGCTGCTGAACAATGACATGGCTACATGCAGGGTACAAGTGTTCCATAAGCTAGAGACCATTCCCGAAGGCTTATCCTTATATAAAGGAAGGGCACATCCCTAGGCCAGCTACTCAGTTGCTCACAGTAGATTCCACCATGGACTTGATTACCAGTCTCATTATGGGGAATACTACATTCAGCTGCCCAGCCACTCAACCAGGCCCAGCCAAGTTGACACACAAACTTATTTTCCACAAATCAAGTGGGAAATGACCTTGAAAGGCTCATTGGGTCAGAATTCTAAATTGATTTCCCTAAGAGTATTGGTGGTGCAGTGGTCAAAGTATTTGGAAGCTAACCAAAAGTTCAGCAATTCAAATCCATCAGCCATTCCACGGGAGAAAGATGCAGTCTATTTATGTAAAGACTTAAAGCCTTGAAAACTCTATGGGACAGTTCTATTTTGTCCTATAAGGTTACTATGTGTCAGAATCAACTTGATGGCAGAATCAACTTGTTGGTTAAGAGCAATGGGAACCATTGAAGGTTGTAAGCAGGGAAGTAGCATAATCTTTTTTTTGCCTTTAACATTTTGAAATACAATAGGAGATATAGTATATTCTTTCCTACCTTCTACAGAGAATGAGCCTTAGTGGGCATTTGTTGAGTACTCTGATGGGAGATTGAACAAGCTGGAAAGCAGATGCTGAATTTCTTACTTTTAAAGGTTGGGTAGCAGGTAAGAGTTAGAATTGGTTAAGAGTTGGAGGCTACTTTGATCTTGCTTGGTTTATCTGGTGCTGCTGGGGCTCCCACTGGCCTGACAGGACTAAATGGTTTTCCTCATGCTGGAAGATTGCAACCAACACAATTAGTCCTTGATAAGTAAACAACCTCTTTAAAGCCCAGAACAGAGATATTTAGAAGAAAATAATGTCAAAAGAAGATTTTGAAGAAGTTTCCAGGACAACAGGATATAAACTTTCTTCATCTCTCCAAATGAATAGCACTTCTGTTAGTAAGACTTCAGAAGGGATTCAGAAACAGGCCAGAAATAGAAACAAAGAAATAGTGGTTAACTAAGTAAAAGGTGATGGCAAGTACAATAATCACTGTAAATCAAAATCTCTAATTGTTATCCTTCTTTTTTGATACCAGCTGAACATGTAACACTTTTTCCCCTGACCCTAACCACTTGGAGCTAGGTCAGAACTCACAAATCAAAGTATATAGTCCTTTGGATTTTCAAGAAGCTCCAATATTTCTTATGGCACACACACAAAAATAAAAACTTGGTAGTCCTCAAGATCCCCCTCACATTTGACCTCCTAGCTACAAATTCAGAGAGAGAGATGACAGATGTCTCAGGATATCAGCTCAGGAATCCCTAGGTTGCTCACTTCTGACGTGGTGGAAGTGGTGACCTTCTGACCACTTCCCACTGCTCCCTTGAGTTCAATTCACCGTGGTGACTCACAGCACTCACAGAAAGTACTGTACTTATGATTACAACTTTATTATAAAGGATGCATATCGGGACAAGTATGAAGAAGAGACACATAGAATGAAGTCTGGGATGATTCTCAATGCGGAGAGCCATGTTCCAAAAGGGATGTGCTATCCACCCTTATGCATCAGGATCTTTCACCAACCAGGAAGCCCATGGATGTTCTGTGCTCCAAGATTTTATTTGGGTTCTCATTATGTAACACAAATTCCATCCCTTCTCCCCCGATATAGATCAACATCAGAAGGTGATCATAAGGTATTATGTTGTGGGTCTTTCTGGCCTGGACAGCCACACCCCAGAGTCACCTCACCACCTCATTGGCATGACCCATTAATTACGTGTGGTTGGGAGTCCTTATCAAAATGAAAAACAAAAAATAAAATAAAATAATATAACCAACTAACAAACCAAATACTTTTGACTCTGACTCAAGGATACCCACCCCCATGTGTGTCAGAGTAGAATTGTGCTCCTTTGGATTTTCATCGGCTGATTTGTCACAAGTAGATTGCCAGGCTTTTCTTTCTTTCTTTTCTTTTCTTTTTTTATTGTGATTTGGGCAAAAATTTGCAGAGCAAATTGACTTTCCATACAGCAGTTCATATACACTTTGTGTCATGACATTGACTACAGTTTACCACAACACAACAGCTCCCCTCCCACTTCCTCCTGATAGTTACCTCTTCCCTGTGTTCATCCCTCCATACACTCTCGCCACCTAAACTGTCTCCCTGTGCATAAACAACCCTTCTATTCTCCCATGATTGTTCTCTTCAAAGAGTGTATCTAACTCAGGTAAACGTTCAACTCATATGCCTGTCTTTTGTTTGGCTGGAAGCCACAGGTGTGGATTCAGTTCCACACCTGAAGGGAAGCTAGGGGCCATAGTCTCAGTGTTTCCACCAGGCTCTATCAGACCAGTAAACCTG
This sequence comes from Orycteropus afer afer, assembly GCF_000298275.1. Taxonomy (NCBI): domain Eukaryota; kingdom Metazoa; phylum Chordata; class Mammalia; order Tubulidentata; family Orycteropodidae; genus Orycteropus; species Orycteropus afer. The sequence goes on along the minus strand of NW_006921843.1, from coordinate 1,970,717 downwards.
GTCCCTGCCCCCCTTTTCTTTTCCAAATGATTTTGAGTTTTGTTCCAAATTGTTCTCCCTGTCTATCCAGGATCTCCTACATAGATCCCCCTCCAAGTGGTTGACAGTGGTAGCCAAGCACCATCCAGTTCTTCTGGTCTCATAGTCATATAGGCTGTGGATTACATGGTCTACCAGTCACTAAGACTAATTGTTTCCATGCATGTTTGGCTTTCTTCTTTCTTCTTTGCTCTGGACAAGGAGAGACCCATCGTTGCATCTGGATGACCACTTGCAAGCTTTTAAGATTCCAGTTGCTGCTTGTCAAAGTAGAATGTGGAACAATGTTTTTGTGTAGTGTGTTATGTCAGTTGAGCCTGACTATGGTCCCGAGTGCACAGGTCCAACTACTTGCTCCCTCAAGGTAGCTGGCTGTGACCTTCTGTGATTGACTTATTTCACTCAGCATAATGTCCTCCAAGTTCATGCACGTTATGCAGTGTTTTGAAGATTCTATACTATTCTTTAAGGTTGCATAGTATTCCATTGTGTGTATGTACCATAGTTTGGTTATCCATTCTTCTGTTGCTGGGCACCTAGATTGTTTCCATCTGTTGGCTATTGTTAATAATGCTGCAATAATTATAGGTATACATATACCTGTTCTTATCCTAGCTCTCACTTTATGTTATATACCCAGTAATGGAATGGCTGGGTCAAATGGTATTTCTAATTCCAACTTTTTAAGGAATTGCCATACTGCTTTCCACAGTAGTATCATTTGACAGTCCCACCAGCAGTGTATGAGAGTCCCAATCTCTCCACATCCTCGACAGAATTTGTTATTTTGTGTCTTGTTGAACTTTGCCACTAGTTCTAGGGCAAGATGGTATCTCATTGTTGTTTTGATCATGAGCATTTCTTCATGTGTCTGTTGGCTGCTGAGTTATCCTCTTTAGTGAAGTGTCTATTCATGTCATCTGCACATTTTTTAATTGGATTATTTATCTTTTGTTGTTGAGATGTTGGAGTTTTCTATAAATTCTAGAGATAAATCCCTTGTCAGATACGTCATCCCCCCCTCCGCCATCTGTAGGTTCTGTTTTGACTCTTTTGGAGAAGTCTTTGGAAGCACATAAAAATTTAATTTTTAGAAGGTCTCATTAATCTAATTTCTCTTCTGCTGTTTGTGCATTTTGTGTTATGCTTGGTAGTATTTATGCCATATATTGGATTTTATCAAATGTTTTTTTCTGCATTGATTGATATGATCATGTGGTTCCTTTCCTTTGTTTTATTTATGGGATGGGTGACATTGATTGTTTTTCTAATATTGAATCTTTGCATACCTGATATGAACTCCAGTTGGTCATAATGAATTATTTTTTTGGAGTCTTGGTGAGGATTTTGTTGAAGATTTTTGCATCTATATTCATGAGGTATATTGGTCTGTATTTTTTCCTTTTGAGTGATGCCTTTGCTTGGTTTTGTTATCAAGTTATGCTTGCTTCATAAAATGAATTTGGGAAAATTCCATCCTTTTCTATGTTTTGGAATATCTTGAGTAGTATTGGTGTCAGTTCTGCTCTGCATATGTGGTAGAATTCTCTGGTGAATCTATCTGGGCCAGGACTTCTTTTGTTGGTAATTTTTTTATGACGTGTTAGATTTCTTCTTTTGCTTTGGATCTGTTCAACTTTTCTGCCTCAGTCTGAGTTAGGTTAAGTGATGTGTTTCTAGAAATGCATCCATTTCTTCCAGATTTTCAAATTTGTTGGGGTAGAGTTCTTCATAGTATCTTGATATTATCCTTTTAATTTAATTGATTCTGTTTTGATGTCACCCATTTTGTTTGTTTTTCATGTTATTTGTATTCTCCCCCTTTTTCTTTGTTAAATTCACCAGTGGTTTGTCAATTTTATTAATCTTTTAAGAAAACCAGCTACCTGTCTTGTTGATTTTTTCTATTTTCTTTTTCATTGATTTCTGCTCAAATCTTTATTATTTCCTTCCTTTTGGTGACTGTAGACTTTTAATTTTTTGCTGCTCTTTTTCTAATTGTTGGAGATATTGGGTGAAGGTGTTGATTTTGGCTCTTTCTTCTTTTTTGATGTGTATATTTGTTGCTATAAATTGGCTTCTGGTCACTGCTTTGGCTGTGTCCCAAAGCTTTTGGTATGTTGTATTTTCATTTTCATTTGATTCAAGGAATATTTTAATTTCATTTTTTATATCTTCTATTATCCAGTCATTTTTGAGGAGGGTGTTGTTCAGTTTCCATGTATTTGTATTTTTTTCATTGATCTTCCTGTTGTTGATTTCTAATTTGATAACATTGAGATGTGAGAGGATGCTTTGCAGTATTTCTATGTTTTTAAACTTATCAAGGCTTGCTTTATTGCCTACTATATGGTCTATCATGGAGAATGTTCCATGTGCACTGGAAAAGAATGTATATTGTGCTGTTGTTGGGTGAAGTGCTCTGTAGATGTCTATAAAATCAAGTTGGTGGATTGTGTTGCTTAGCTCTTCTGCATCTTTGTTGAGTTTCTTTCTAGCCGTTCTATCTTTCATTGGAAGTGGTGTAATTAAGTCTACCATTATGACTGTGGATTCATCTGTTTGCCTTGTCAACTCTTTTAAAGTCTGATATATATATTTTGGGGCTCTTTCATTGGGTCCATAGGTATTTATTATGGTTATATCTTCTTGATCAATTGATCCTTTAATCATTATATAATGTCCTTCCTTGTTTCTTATGGTGGTTTTTGTCTTAATGTTAATTTTATCAGAAATTAATATTACCACTCCTGCTCTTTTTTGGGTGCCACTTGCTTGGTATATCTTTTTCCAACCTTTGATTTTTAGTCTATTTTTGTCTTTGTCTCTAAGGTGTGTCTTCTGTAGACAGCATATTGACTGGTTATGTGTTCTTATCCAGTCTGCAACTCTCTGTCTATTGAGTGGTGCATTTAATCCACTGACATTCAGTGTAATTATCAACAAGTATGAATTTGTTGCTGTCACTTTGTTATGTGTTTCTTCATGGTGTTCCTGGTTTCTTTGTTCCATATAATTTTCTGTGCTGAGTTCTTTATGTTTTTGAATTATGTTATCATTTCCTTTGTTTTCATTGTTTTAGTATTTGCTAAATATTTGTGCCTGTCCTCTTTTTTATTGTGATATGAAGGTTTATCATATTTCTTTGAGATTAGCCTGTGATTTATAATTTTCTCCTAGAGCTTAGAACAGTCCATTCTATCTTGCAACTTTCTTGACTTCCTCACCATTTAGAAGTTCTGTAACTACACTCTGGTAGTTAAGTTTCTATGACAACTTGGCTGGGCCTGGTCAAGTGGTTGGGCAGCTGGATGTAGTATTCCCCATGATGAGACTGGTAATCAACTCCATGGTGGAATCTACTGTGAGCAGCTGAGTAGTTGTCTTAGGGATGTAGTCTGCTTCCTGTATATAAGGAGAAGACTTGGGGAACAGTCTCTAGCTTATGGCATACTTGAACCCTGCATGTAGCCGTGTCATTGTTCAGCAGCCTACCATGCTCTGCCAACCTTGGGACTTTCAATAGACTTTAATTAATGGCCTGCTGTGTGGTTTGGTAACATCGAGACTGTGCCTTTTTACTTGTCAACCTTGGCTTGTCAGTCTCAGCAGCCAGCAGCTGTCTGAGTGAAGAAAAACCTCTAGCTCCAGTGGACTGGGAGCAGGAGGCAGAGCTGAAGCCCAAGGTTGAGGGGCTTTCAGACAGCCCCTAGAGCCTGGAACTTTGAGCTCAGACCTAAAGCCTCCGAACTGTAAGAGAATAAAGTCTTGTTTGTTAAACCCATTCTATTTGTGCTATATCACTGCAGAGCAGCACTAGGTAACCAGAAGAGAATATGGTACTGAAGGAGTGGGGTGCTACTCTGACAGATACCTAAAATGTGGAAACAGGAATGGAGTGTATCCTTGACCTGAGACACCAGCAGAGAGACCCAAGCATGTGACATGAGAGATGTCAGCAACAGAGCCAAGAGACTGGCAGAGAAATACCAGAAGAGAGACAGCATGAGAGATGGCAGTAGCAGAGTTCAGAGACCAGCATTAAACAGCAAAAGGCCTACCAGCCCACAGAGGAAAAAACTGGATGCCATTGGGTAGGTAGCTTCCTGGCAGAGTGGAATGCCTTTGGGTGTTAATTGGTAGAAAAGACCTGCATGAAATGGAGTAGCAGGTCGGCTGGCCCACGGAGCAAAAAAGCTGAGTGCTTTTTTGGGCAGGAAGATTTCTGGCAGAGTGGGTCACTTTTAGCATTAATCAGCAGAAGTGGAGAGACCAAGTAAATTGGAAACAGAGCTGCCTCAGACTCAAAGGGTAGGACCACAGCCTCCAGGGGTGGAATCACAATAACCTCCTAGGATTCAAAGAGTTAGACCTTAACCAACTTGGTTCTGGAGTGTTGGGCTGCTCATTCATGTGAGCCAGTGGGATGGAGCCATAGCTGCTGCCTAAGAGAGAAGGGGCAAGGCTACCATGCCCAACAGGTAGTGGAATGGGGCCCACCAGGCCAAGGGGGTGAGGTTACCACTCAGGGACTAGGGGATTAGAGCCACCCAGTGAAGGAAATCTCTACGGATGCCACCCATTGAATATCTGTACAGGTGCCAAGTTGACAAGGGATGGAATTGTGGTAGTTAAGGTTGTGTGTCAACTTGGCTAGGCCTGGTTAAGTGGCTGGGAAGCTGAATGTAGTATTCCTCATGATGAGATTGGTAATAAACTCCATGGTGGGATCTACTGTGAGCAGCTGAGTAGCTGCCTTAGGGATGTGGTCTGCTTCCTGTATCCAAGGAAGAGCTTTGGGGAACAGTCTCTAGCTTCTGACATGCTTGAACCCTGCATGTAGCCATGTCATCATTCAGCAGCCTGCCATTCTCTGCCAACCTTGGGATTTTCAATGGACTTTAATTAATGGCATGCTCTGTGGTTTGGTAACATCAGGACTGTGCCCTTTTACTTGTCAACCTTGGACTTGTCAGTTTCAGCAGCCAGCAGCTCTTCAAGTGAAGAAAAGCCTGTAGCATCAGTGGGCTGGGAGCAGGAGGCAGAACTGAAGTCTAAGGTTGAGGGGCTTTCAGCCAGCCCCTAGAGCCCGGCACTTTGAATTCAGATTTAAAGCCTCCAACTGTAAGAGAATAAACTCCTGTTTGTTCAAGCCATCCCATTTGTGGTATATTCCTGTGAAAGTAACATTAGGTAACTAGAACATACACTATTTTCCCCCCTTTCTGGTTTGTAGTTGTCCTCATTTGCCAACTGATGTCTCTGCTTCCCTGTTTACAATCTTGTAAGCTTATTTATGGGAGCCCTGGTAGCATAGTGGCTAAGACACTTGCCTGCTAACCAGACAGCTGGTGGTTCAAACCCACCAGCCACTCCTCGGAAGGAAGGTTGGGCAATCCTACTTCCGTAGTGATACTGCCTCGGAAACCCAAGGAGGGGTCGCTATGAGTTGGGGCCGACTCCACACACATAACAACAACAACAAGAAGCTTATTTTACTTTGGATACTTCCATAGCTGTGTTGGTTTCTGGGTTATGTCATCTTGTGTATCAATAGTCAGATGTTGTTTACTATTATTGGTTCTCTGTTCAAAGGACTCCCTTTAAGATCTCTTGTAAGGTGGGTCTGGTTTTAACAAATTCCCTTAATTTCTGCTGATCTGGAAATCTGCTAATATCACCATCATATTTGAGGGACAATTTTGCTGGATATATACTTGGTTGGAAATTTTTCTCTCTCAGGGTTTTATATATACCATTATCCCATTTTCTTCTCGCTTGCATGGTTTCTGCTGAGAAATCAGAGCTTATTCTTATTGGTTGTTCTTTGTAAGTAACTTTTTGTTTTTCCCATGCTACTTATGAGTCGGGGCCGACTCGACGGCAAGCAACAACAACAACAACAACTTTTGAGATTCTGTCTTTGTCTTTGTTTTTGATGAGTTTGATGATGATATGTCTTGGTGATTTTCTTTTGGGGTCTATCCTGTTTGGTGTTCATTGGACTTCCTGAATGGAAGTATTCTCATCTTTCATCATATCAGGGAAGTTCTCCTCCAACAAATCTTAGCAATTGTCTTAGTGTTTTTTTTTTTTTTTTCTCTTCCTGTTCCAGAATACTGATTGTTTTTGTCGTTGTTATGTGCCATCAAGTCAGACCCGACTCACAGCAACCCCTCCTTGGGTTTCTGAGTCAGTATCATTATGGAAGCAGATTGCCCCATCTTCTTTCTGAAGAGTGTCTTGTGGGTTTGAACCACCAGCCTTCTGATTACATGTAGGTTATTCCTTTTGATGGTATCCCAAAAGAACTTTAGGCTTTCTTCATTTGGTTTTGATCTTTTTTTCTGATTAATCCCTTTCCAAAGAAGTGTTTGTCTTCAATATCATTAATTCAGTTCTACACCTTTGCCCTTTCAGTGTGTTATCTGTTTCTGAAAATTTAGTATTAATCTTTTTTTTTTTTTTTAAATTGTGATATGGGTGAAAATTTACAGAGAAAATCCACTTTCCAAACAGCAGTTCACATACACTTTGTCTCATGTCATTGACCACAATAAACCACAATGCAACAGCTCCCCTCACCCTTCCTCCTGACAGTCAACTCTTCCCTGTGTCCATCCCATCATGCACCCCTGCCCTCTGAGATGACGCCCTGTGTATAAACAGCCTTTCTTTCTCCCATGATTGTTCTCTCCAAGGAGTGTATCAACCTCAGGTAAAGGTCCCACTCCTATGCCTGTCTTTTGTTTGGCTGGAAGCCACAGGTGTCGGTTCAATTCCAGACCTGAAGGGCAGCTAGGTGCCTGTCTCAGTGGTTCCACCAAGCTCCATCCAGCCAGTAAACCTGGTCCCCCCCTCCTTTTTTTTTTATGATTTTGAGTTTTGTTCCACATTGTTCTCCCTGTCTATCCAGTATCTCCTAAATAGATCTCCATTTGAGGGGTTCACAGTGGTAAGTGAACACCATCTAGTTCTTCTGGTCTCATAGTAATATAGGCTGCAGATCACATGGTGTACCAGTCACTAGGACTAATTCTTTCAATGAATCTTTGGTTTTCTTCATTCTTCTTTGCTCTGGATGAGGAGAGACC
>NW_006921843.1:1954913-1959910 GCF_000298275.1 Orycteropus afer afer | reverse complement strand
TATGTCTCTTATTTTGGTATTTTCAAGCAAATTCTTCTGCTAGTTGGGGTTTAGTCTACTTCTGTATCCTTCCCTTCAAGGCTCAGGGGTCCAAGATTATCTTCTGTGTCTGTGTCAATTGGTTTCCCTTTTCTTTGTTGAAGAGGGGCCGTGCAGTCCTTCTGCCTAGTCCGTCATCTTGCCGGAACTCCCTGTTGCTGTTGTTTTAGTATTTGCTAAATATTTGTGCTTGTCCTCTTTTTTATTGTGATGTGAAGGTTTACCATTTTTCTTTGAGATTACCCAGTGATTTATATTTTTCTCCCCAAGATTAGAACAGTCCATTCTACCTTGCAACTCTCTTGACTTGCTCACCATTTAGAAGTTCTGCAACTACACAGTATTTTCCCTCTTTTTGGTTTGTAGTTGTCCTCACTTGCTCATTGATGTCTCTGGTTCCCTGTTTACAATCATGTAAGCTCATTTTACTTTGGATACTTCCATAGCTGTGGTTTCTGGGTTATGTCATCTTGTGTATTAATGGTTGGTTGTTATTTGCTATTTTTGGTTCTCTGTTCAGTGGAATCCCTTTAGCATCTCTTGAAACGTTGGTCTGGCTTTAACAAATTTCCTTAGTTTCTGTCTATCTGGAAATCTCCTAATTTCACCATCATATTTGAGGGACAATTTTGCTGGGTATATAATTCTTGGCTGAAAATTTTCTCTTTCTGGGTTTTGTGTATATCATCCCATTACCTTCTCACTTGCATGGTTTCTGCTGAGGAATGAGAGCTTATTCTTTTTTTTTTTTTTAATTGTGATTTGGGTGAAAGTTTACAGAGCAAATTCACTATCTATACAGCAGTTCACATGCACTTTATCTCATGACATTGACTACAATTTACCCCCAATGCAACAGCTCCCCTCCCACTTCCTCCCGATAGTTACCTCTTCCCTGTATCTATCCCTCCATGTACTCCTGTCCTCTAAGCTGTCTCCTTGTGCATAAACAGCCCTTCTTTCTCCCATGATTGTTCTCTCCAAGGAGTGTATCTACTTCAGCCAAATGTTCAACTCATTTGCCTGTCTTTTGTTTGGCTGGAAGCCACAGGCCAGGTTCAATTCCAGGCCTGAAGGGCAGCTAGGGGCCATGGTCTCAGTGGTTCCACCAGGCTCTATCAGACCAGCAACTAACTACAGGAGTGTCTTGAGTGTCAAGTTACAAGTTGTCTTAGGGTAATTTTCTCAGGGCTTCCTCTAGTCTCTTTCAGACTAGTAAGTCCATGGTATTTTTGTTTTTTGTAAATTTGAATTTTGTTCTACATTTTTACCCATTCTAACTAGGACCTTCAATTGTAGTCCTGGTCAGCATAGTAATGGTAGCTGAGCATTATCTAGTTCTTCTGGTCTCAGGTTAGAGGAGGCTGTGGTTCATTGGGCCATTGGTCCTTTGGACTAAATGCTTCCTTGAGTCTTTAGTTTTCTACTGCTTTAGGTGGAAAGAGACTAATAGTTGCTTTTTAGATGGCAGAGAGCTTATTCTTACTGGTTGTCCTTTGTAAGTAACTTTTTCTTTTTTCCTATGCTGCTTTCAGGATTATCTTTGTCTGGTTTTGGTGAGTTTGATGATGATATGTATTGGTGATTTTCTTTTTGGGTCTGTCCTGATTGGGGTTCATTGGACTTCCTGAATGGATATATTCTCATCTTTCATCATATCAGGGATGTTCTCCTCCAACAAATTTTGGACAATTTTCTCAGTGGTTTTATTGTTCCTTTCCTGTTCTGGAATTCCAATGATACGTAGGTTATTCCTTTTGATGGTATCCCACATGAATCTTAGACTTTCTTCATTTTGTTTTGATCTTTTTTTCTGATTCATCCCTTTCCAAAGAAGTATTCAGGTATTTGTCTTCAATCTCATTAATTCTGTCTTCCATTGCATCAATTCTACTCCTTTGCCTTTTAACTGTGTTATCAATTTCTGTCAATATAGTATTAACGTTCTGGATTTCTATCTGTAGTTAGAATCATTTCTAATTTTTCATTTATTTTGTCATTTTGTTCTTGTATTTTCTTCCAAAATTCTTCTAGGGTGTTTTCCTTGGTCTGTCCCTCAATCCTTTGAAGATACCTAAATATAATTCTTTTTAATTCCTTATTATAGAGTTCCAGTGCTGCTTCTTCCTCAGGGACATGTTCTGGCTCTGTTTCTTTGTCCCTTGTTTCTACCACTTTATCTTGCTTCTTTATGTGGACTGTGATGGTCTGTTGTCTCAAAGATATTGTGACATTGGTGTATTTAGATTTCTGTTAATTGTTTATGAAGAACAGCTAATGGTGAGTCAGGTTCTTCTTGGTTATTTATCATTGGCCATTTGGTGCAGAAGGAAGTGGTCACTTTTACTTAGTAAGTGGAGGTGTAGGAGATGTGGGTGTAGTTGTGTTGAACAGGCACTGTTGCTGTCTCCCACTCAGTGAGACAAAAACAACAATTGAAAAACCACTAAAAATGTAAAAGCAAGTGGACAAAAACACTGTGTAAGCACACAGGAACAATCACCAAACTCAATATCTGGGGAGAGGGGAATAAGAGAAAAAAGTGTAGAGTAGGAGAAAAATGAAGAAAAAATTGGAAGAATGCAAAAAGAAAAACAAAGAATGGGTTTAACCATGAGAAAGAAAAAAATGGAACCCAGGAATAGGGAAAAGAGAAGAAGCTGAAAACTAGAACCTGAGAAGGGAAGAATAAAGAATAATAATAAAAAGGACAAAAAATGAAGATAATAAAAATAATAATTCAAACAGACAAAAACAACCTAACTAAAAAAAAAGGAAAAAAAACAAATTTTGGGCAGGGTGGGGCAGGACACCCAGGCTCTGTCCAAGCACACAGATTGAGATCGAATTCATGCTGGCCCAGAAGGTGGATGGGAGTGTGGGATAGCCGCACCTGTGTTCACCAAGAGGGTGTGGGATCTAAGAGTAACAAGGAGAATATCATACCTTTCCAGTCGATTTTGTCCTGAATGTCTTTGTGTTTCCTGGCAAGTGGATTCTGTTCTTCCTGGAATCTGGGAGAACACTATCATTTTAAATATCCAAAATGGTTGAACTGCTTGTAACCATTCAAAATAGCTCCACCCTCCAGACAAGCAAAATCCACCACTCAGACTGCCTTCCTCTTTGCTGCTTTCTCTTTTATTCACCAGCTACCTGTGTAGTCCTCTGTGCAGCGCCTGGCTAGCAGGGCCAATTTTTAGGTTAATTCATAGGTCCTAACACCACCTGTCAATATCTAAGCTGGCCATGCCATAAGGATCACTGACAGCTCCCAGCTCTGTATGTCTCCTTTTTTGGTGTTTTCATGCAGGTTCTTCTACTGGTTGGAGTTTACTCCACTTGTATATCCTTCCCTTCAAAGCTCCAGGATTATCTTCTGTATTTTTATTAATTGGTCCCCCTTTTCTTTGTTGAAGAGGGTCTGTGCAGTCTGTCTGCCTATTCTGCCATCTTACTGGAACCTTCTTGTTGAGGTAGTTTTATAACACCTGCTTCAAAATTCTTGTTAAAGATTCCAATATCTCTTTTATATTGTGTCAATTGATGTCAATTGGTGTTGTTGTCAATTGTCTTTTTCATTGAAGGTGTGATTTTCTTGGTTCTTGGTAAGAGGAATAATTTTCAATGTGTCTTGGCCATTGTGTCTATCATACTAGAAGTCTCTAAAACCTACTAAAGACTATATTTTAGCAGGCAGCCACTGTGTTTAAGTTCAGCACAAAGAGCCTGACCTGTGTTGTTGAAAGTTTCAATCACAGTTTAAATTTCAGTCTCCATGGTGTTATTTTGGTCAGCTTGGTAACTCTGGGGTCTCACTGGCCTGACAGGCTGAAGGGGTTTTCCCATGCTGGCAGACCCTTCTCTCAGGAACCAGTGAAGTCTCATACCACTAGATAAAGAGATTTCTCTGAGCTGGATGTTTGTGGTGGAAGGTCCCCAGGTGAGTACTTCCTTATCCTGCTATTTCTTTACTGTGGGGGAGAGCCTTGTGAGGAAGGAGAGTGCTGCCCTGAACATTTACTGTTGGCAAAGCTTCTGCCTCCATCCATTTCCCTTGCTGATTGGGCTCACCTACCCAGTATTATGAAAGGGGACTCTTTTAATTCAGGGGAAGAGAAGCCACCTAGCTGTCTTCTGTTGCCGGGCTAGAGTTGGAAACATCTGGTCTCTGTCCTCTTTTTTCAGGAATAAAGCAGTGTAAGACTTTTAGCCATTGTGTTGCTCTTCAACTTTGAGATCCCAAACTAACTCCACTTTTTCTTATCACCTTTTAGAGTCCTCCTTTGATGATCCCTTGAGTTTATTTCAACATTTATAGACTCCAGATATTGCATATGGTTAATTCAAATGGCTGCTAGTGGTTCAAGTCCACCCACAGGTGCCTTGGAAAAGAAGCCTTGTGATCTACTTCTGCAAAATTAGCCATTGAAAACCCTCACATTTGGTCACCATGTGTCAGAACCAACTCCATAGCAACTGGTTAGTGTTATAATTTTACAGAAAGCAATAAGGAACAATGTGTTCACTCACCTTCTTGGGTACTGAAATAAGGCATGAATCCTATACCTTGGGCAGGGACTTCCCTTGCTGGATGAGGCTGTATTGTACACAGAAGGTGGGGCCATCAGGGAACAGCTCATAGAGTAAAGGGCATTTTATTTCATGCTGGATATATTATTGTTGGATATATACTGGTGGAAATGAACAGACCAGGTGAGACGACTACCATATGTGGAGCCACTGAAGTGGGAAGGCATCTGGTACATATGGGAAGGTTCCTGGACTGAGGATAGACACAGCCTCTGTGTCTGCAGGGAAGGAGTTTTTAGGTTTGTTGTTATTGTTGTTAACTGCCGTCGAGTTGTTTCCGACTCATAGCGACCCCATGCACAGCAGAACGAAACACTGCCCGATCCCGCGCCAGCCCCACAATCCCTGCTATACTTGAGCCCATC
>NW_006921843.1:1950510-1951445 GCF_000298275.1 Orycteropus afer afer | reverse complement strand
GTTCAGTGCAGATCAGTGAGTAAGCACAAACCCGCCCTTGCTTACCTTGCTCCCGGAGACCCGGTCCCTCTCGGGAGGGTAACAAGGGAAAGTGTTCAGTGCAGATTTTTAGGCTTAGATATTGCAAAATGTGACTAGTTTTTAGGTCAAAACCTTTATTACTTTTCCTTTCTTTATCCCATGATTTGAAGTATTGTATCAAACTCTTTTAACTTTATATTATAGCAATGTTTGAAGTATGATACATTCCCAAAAGAATAAAGAGTTGGAAGTTGGAAACATTTTAAAATTTATTATACTCACAGCACCTAGTATTCACAGAACTCCACAATTCAGGGCCACTAAGGAAGAGGAGGTTTGTATCAGGGACAAGGTAAAAACAAAACTAATTGTAGGTGACATTTTATATATGACAACTAAGATGGGATTAGCCAGGTTTCCTGAACTTTCTAGGAATTAGGTATTTTGAATAAATCTTCAGACTCAAGGGCATAGAGGCTACTCCTAGCTGTTGAGTACCTGACCCTTATCGGGGCAGGTGAATAGTGGTCCCAGAGCCTGAGAACACGATAAGAGAGTGTTGGAAGTATGGACACAATCAGCTCCTCATGAAGAGGAACTGATGAGCTTGACAGAGACTTAAACTGGGTCAAGATACCATTTATGAAATAGTATATTAAAAAACCTCTTGCCATCAAGTTGATTCTGACTCATAGTGTTGCTAAAGTATAGAGTACAACTGCCGCATGGGGCTTCCAAGGCTGGAAATCTTCACAGAAGTAGACTGCCACATCTATCTGTCACAGAAAGGCTGCTGGGCTTGAACTGCTGAGACTCTTTGTTAGCTGCCAAGTGCTTAACCACTGGATTGAAAGTCTATATTACACAAGCTAATTATTTTGCAGGATTTTAAAGGAATGGATTTAATAACACAT
>NW_006921843.1:1898108-1950305 GCF_000298275.1 Orycteropus afer afer | reverse complement strand
TCCTCCCCACAGTTACCTCTTCCCAGTGTCCATCCCTCCATGGACTCCTGCTCCCTGAGCTGTCTCCCTGTGCATAAGCAGCCCTTCTTTCTCCCATGATTGTTATCTCCAAGGAGTGTATCTACTTGGGGTAAATATTCAACTCATATGCCTGTCTTTTGTTTGGCTTGAAACCACAGGTGTGGGTTCAATTCCAGACCCAAAGGGCAGCTAGGGGCTATAGTCTCAGGTGGTTCCACCAGGCTCTATCGGACCAGCAAACTTGGTCCCATCCCCTTTTTTTTTCCCTCAAAATGATTTTGAATTTTGTTCCACGTTGTTCTCCCTCTCTATCATGGATCTCCTACATAGATCCCCTTCCAAGTGGATGAATTATTCAATAATAATTCTTCAGCAAACAGTTTAGCAATTCAAAAGTGAAGATGCTGCACTTGAACCCATATCTGAGATTTCCAGCCATCAGATATCCCCATCCCATCTTGTCCTATCACTCACAGATCTGCAATTGGGGGAGGCAGCAGCTGCAAGGCATCCTTTGAGTGTCCCTTTGTTGTGTGAAATGACAGTTTTCTTTGCATGTTTCCAGAACCACAGATCATTGGGCAAAAAGGAGCTAGTCCTCTATACTGCTATAAGAGAAAATACCACAAGTGGATAGCTTTAACAAACAAATTCATTCTCTTAAAATTGAAGAGGCTAGAAGTCTGAATTCAGAATGCTGGCTCTAGGGGAAGATTAGGTTACAAGTCCAAGTTCAGAGTGCTGGTTCTAGGGGTTGCTTGGATCCCTCTCAACCTTAGGCTTCAGCTCTGCCTTCCAGGCCCACTGGAGCAAGCGGGAGGTGTCTCCTGATTCATGCAGCTGTTGGCTGCTGAGCCTGATGAGTCCAAGATCTGCAGGTAAAAATGGAACAAATCCCAAGAATGGCAGGCCATTGTTTCACATCCAAGAAGTGGAAATGAAGACAACCAAATGAAGGGTCCTTTTTATATATACTGGGAGAAGACCACACCCTGAAGGCAATTTTCCCTCAACTGATTAACTGTCCACAGCAGATTCCACCATGGAGGTGATTATACCATGTCCAATCTCATCATGGGGGATAACTACACCCAGTTGCCAAGTCACAAAATAGAGCTCAGCCAAGTTGACACACAAACTTAACTACCACAGGAGCCTTAGAGAAAGTCTACTCCAAGTGGTTTTCAAACCACAATGTGTAATGTGTACAAAACTATCTGGAAGTTTATTAAAAACAAAATTCCCACAGCCCATACAGAGAATTTTAGTTTAGTAGGTCTGGGGAGAGGCTCAACAGTCTAGTTTGGTAACATGTCCAAAGGGTGATTCTGATGTACACTTTCAGTAAGAAAGACACTTAAATGAGAGGGACAATAAATATTCTTTAGAAGATAGGATTAGCTTTTCTTCTTGATAAATGAGTTTATTACATGGAGGCTAACCAGGCCATTGGAAAATGGCAAATAATTCTGAACAGCTTTCTGGTTCTTTTAGCAGATTTGGTCTGGGGAAGGATTTTGATAGCCTGATTTAATTAAGGGAGATAATTGACAGGTGGATGCCATAGTGTAGAATGGAACACTTGGAGATGCTTAGAGTCTAACATGAATCAGCACATTGGAAAGAAATAGTAGTGCCTATGAGAACCTCTACATTGTAATCTATATAACTGCACTTTCCAGAAAATATGGTCAACTGACTACTGGAGAATATGGAACCTCAGGGAGCAGATGGGCAGGACTCAGGGATCATAGATTCATTAAAGTTGTTAGTGTGGACTTAAGGTTTCTTACTCCTTGGAATCTTGAGAAATGGTGCATTGAACCTGAATTTGGGCTGAGTAGGTGTCTAATCCATGTGCTGGGATCTTTGATGGGTTTAGGCACATTTGCTCTGTAACTATTCATTATTTGTATTTATTAAGTCACCACATCTACTGTTAGTCTAGGTTGTTTTTCCTGAGCAGCCTTCCCTGGAACAGATGTGCCAGTGAGTAGGATATCATAGAGCAAACCAGATTCATGAATGAGGCAATATGCCTGATATCACACTGGGATCTAACATAGCAGTGCATTGGCCCTTACTAGAAGCTGATTTCTTGGAAGAGCTCTCACTCCTGGCTAGAAATGTCTTTCCTGGAAGAGTGTGCTCTGAATGGGAGAGAAGCAACTGTTTCAAATGTTTCTCTGTGGATCAGTTCTAAAGTGAAGCAAAGTCAGAGTTTTCACCCCAGGTGTCCACTTCTTATTGTGACAGGATCCAGGCTGTGGTTCTGCAGACAATATTTATTGAGGATGAGGCCAGTAGATTGTGTTAAATATGTGTTCTATGATCTCAGTAAAAGAAAATCATTGAGTTTTCTGTCCATTTAGCTGAGTCTTCTGTTAAAGATAGGTGAAAGGTTTGCATTATTTATGGAGAGGTTTGACAACTCAGCAGTTTATGGAGTATATATGAGGAAAGAGAGCTTTTTGTCATCTAATACAATGCTGCATAATAACTTCAGTATTGAGCTTTTAAAGAAGAAATCATGTATTATCTTGTAATGAAATAGGAAGGACACACTGCAGTTTCACATTCAAACTAACTTCACATCTTTTGTGGCTGTAGTTTGAGATAGGGTATTATTTCAAAGATAAAGAGATTTATTTTATCCATTATAAATTTATTCCACAACAAAGAGCCATCTTATTAAAATGTTGGAAGTTCATCCATGTGGGACTTAAGTGAAGGTAATTGTGGGCAAGCCCCTGTATACTGGTGATGAAAGCAGAAATGAATTCAACCTTGTAATGAGGAAGTAACAAGTAAAGAAATTAATCTGTAGGCTATTCAATTTTAGAAGATAAGGTAAGAGAAAATATGACTAAAAATTGAAGAGGATAGCTAAAAGAGTCTCCAGGTTTCCTTATGAATAGTTTGTCATTAAAAATTGGGGAGATGACTCCAGGAAAATTTAAACATCAAGATTTGCCTTAGCCTCCCTGGCTGCTATTTCTTACACTTTTACTTTGCTGCTTCTTTCTCTGCTTCCCCAAGTGTGCACAAATTCATGCATAACTATTGCCAGCTTGAAGAATACACACGTCTTGCTTGCCTCATGTGATTAGAGAATCCCTTGGTTTTGTCTTTTACAAAGAGGCCTAGAAGAGGAGATGGTGAAGGGCCTGGTTAGAAACTTGGTTTTGCCTGTGAGCTTTATCTTTCTCCTTCCCATCATATGTTGCTCTTCTGCCCTAAGATTCTGAGTTACTCTGCCAACCTTTAGTTCTGAAAATTCCCCCTCAAAGTCTATTTTTGAGTTTGCCTCAGAATTACCAATTGATCGTTTTTCTCCTTACTGAAATTCTGTCTCCTTGGCCTTATGTCAGAATGCTGATCTAATGCCAGCCCCTGCATACCCAGTATTGTCAGCTTATGCACTACAGTGTTGTTATTAGGTGTAATGGAGTCAGCACTGATTCACAGCAGCCCTATGTGCAACAGAACAAAACACTGCCCAGTCCTGAACCAGCCTTATAATCTTTGCTATACCTGAACCCATCATTGCAGCCACTGTGTCATTCCATCTCATTGAGGGCCTTCCCCTTTTTCACTGACCCTCCACTTTACCAAGCATGATATCCTTCTTCAGAGAATGGTCTTTTCAGACAATATGACCAAAGTAGGTGAGACGAAGTCTGGCCATTCTCACTTCCAAGGAGCATTCTGGCTGCACTTATTCCAGGACAGATTTGTTCTGTCAGTTCTTCTGGCAGTCCATGGTATTTTCAGTATTCTTTGCCAACACCACAATTCAAAAGCATCAACTTTTATTAAGTCTTCCTTATTTATTATCCAGCATTCTCAGTCATAGGAGGCAATTGAAAATACTATGGCTTGGGTTAGGCACACCTTCGAGGAGGCATCTTTGCTCTTCAGCATTTGTAAAGAGGTCCTTTGAAGCAGGTTTTCCCAGAGCAGTACATCATCTGATTTCCTGACTGCTGCTTCCATCAGTGTTGGTAGTAGATCAAAGTAATACGAAATCACTGACAACTTCAAACTTTTCTTCATTTATGGTGATGCTGCTTATTGGTCCACTTCTGAGGGTTTTTGTTTTCTTCATGTTCAGGTGTAATCTATACTGTAGACTGTAGACTGTAGTCTTTAATCTTCATCAGTAAGTGCTTCAAATCATCTTCACTTTCAGCAAGCAGGGTTGTGTCATCTGCATATCGCAGTTGTTAATTAATCTTCCTTCAATCCCAATGCTGCGTTCTTCTTGATATAGTCTAGCTTCTCAGATTATTTGCTCAGCATACAGATTGAATAAATATGGTGAAACAATACAACCCTAAAACACTCCCTTCCTGATTTTGAACTATACAACATCCCCTTTTTCTGTTTGAATGCTAGCCTTCTGGCCTAGCTACAGATTTCTCCTCAGTACAGTTAAGCATTCTGGAATTCCCATTCTTCTCAATGTTTTCCATAATTTGTTATGATCCACAGAGTCAAATGCTTTTGCATAGTCAATAAAACACAAGTAAACATCTTTCTGGTATTCTTTGCTTTCAGCCAAGATCTGTCTAACATGAACAATGATATCCCTTGTTCCACATCCTTTTTTAAACCCAGCTTGCATTTCTGGAAGTTCCTGGTCAACATACAGCTGCAACAATTTTTGAATTATCTTCAGCAAGATTTTACTTGCATGTGATATAAATTATATTGTTTGATAATTTCAACATTCTGTTGGATTAACTTTCTTTGGAATGGGCACAAATATGCATCTCTTCCAATCAGTGGGTCAGGTAGCTATCTTATATGAGGGTATAATTGTTCTGGACTTCTAGCTAGCATTGTGGCATGTGTATAGAAATGAGGTGGGAATCCTTTAGATCTCTTTCTCTTGTTTCAATGGGTGGCCAAGGAAACCCATGAGTTCCTATTTCTTAACTCAGAGGCTCAGATCAATAGTTGATTTCAGGAGTGAGGCAAACAAGAACATGGAGAAACCAGAATGACTCTAGTTTTAAGTCTGTTAAAACTCCTTCTTCCTGTCTCCAGATGTTTGGAGTGGAGGGAGTGGCTTTCAAAAATACCCAGAACCTTTCCTTAATCTGATATTAGAAGTAAATTCTAGAAAATGGAATTAAACATTAATGGTGAGATATCAGAAGTAGTCATTAAAATCATAACCAAGAAAAGGGCCCCTATTATTACCACATTTAATTAACATTGAATAGGAAATACTAGCAATAAGAAAAAGATTCATAAATAATGGCAAGAGATAGAACTGCCATTTTAAAAAATTTCATATCATTAGGCAAATCTGCTGTTAAAGACCTCTTAAAATGTTAAAAAGCAACAATATCATTTTGAAGAGTAAAGTGCACCTGACCCACACCATGGTCTTTTCAATGACTGAACAATGTTGACACACTTGAATATGGTTTTAGCTAAGAATATTGAATATGCAATGGACTGCCAGAAGAACAGACAAATCTATCTTGAAAGAAGTACAGACAGAATGATACTCAGAAATGAGAATGGAGAGACTTTGTGTCATTTACTTTGGAGGGACCAATCCCTGGAGAAGGACATGAAGCTTGGAAAAGTAGAAGGTCACAGAAAAAGAGGAAGGCCCTCAATAATGTGGGTTGACACAGTGGCTGTAGCAATGGGCTCAAACATGTTTATTATTGTGAGGATGATACAAGACTGAATAGAGTTTCATTTTGTAATAGAAATGGTGGCTATGAGTTGGAAACAACTTGACAGCACCTAGCAATAACAACGATGCTGAAACTACATAGAATTAATTGAAAAAATGTATGAACTTATAAGGTGGCCTGATATATAATACCAAAAAACAAAACAAAACCAAACAAAAACAAAAACCTCACTGCTGTCCAGTCAATTCAACTCATAGTGACCCCTCCTTGGGTTTCTGAGATGGTATCTGTATGAAGTAGATTGCCCAATCTTCTTTCTGAGGAGTGGTTTGTGGGCTTAAACCACCAGGCTTCTGGTTAGCAGTCAAATGCCTTAGGCATTATGGCACCAGAAAATACCAGTAATAACCAATTAGAAAATGCAATGGAAAGCAAGATCCCATTATCAGTTTTTAAAATAAACACAAAGTAGCCAGGCATCACATTAGATGGGTAGTTCATGCTATAGCATTACCCATGGCTGTCAAGTCAATCCCAACTCAGAGTGATCCTATAGTACAGAGTAGAACTGACCCACAGGGTTTCCAAGACTGTAAATCTTTACAGATGTAGACTGTTTCATCTTTCTCCCACAGAGCAGGTAGAGGATTCAAACCACCAACCTTTTGGTTAGCACTCAAATGCATTAAGCACTGCACCACCAGATCTCCTTCCTATTGCAGTAAGGAGAATAAAATGCATGACATCTCACATGACAGTATGGAGTAGTTCTTCCCCAACTAGACTTTCTTCCAGATGTCCTGATGCAGGTTGGCAGTGGTTCTACCATCTTCACACATCTTCTAGGGTCACTCTAAGGGTTGCAGCCCCAGTTAGCCAGGAATGGAGAATAGCATAGAAGAGTAGATGCAGAAGGTTTTCTTCAGCCAGGCCTGAAGTTGGCATCCACATTCCATCAGTTGGTGTTCAATCACCTAGCCAAACCTAAGTGGAAGAGAAGCTGGGAGAAAAACAAAAGAAAATAGATTTGGATGAATTGGCAATCCCTGTCATAATCTGTTCTTCTTGTCATGACAAATGGACTTCCCCCTTTCCCCACATATAAAGAACATTCAAACCTCTTCCCAAGAGATAAACTTAAGCCAATGTAGATCAAAACAGGCATAAATGGGTGATGCTCATACTTCTCTATTGGTCTAGATATGGCTCTCATCATTCAGCTACATGTAAAGTACATTCAGTGGCCAAACAGACACAGAATAGACCAATACACTTCCCATTCAGAAAAGAAAGACAAGGAAGCATACAGCTATCATCTAACCCTAGCGAAATTAGACTGTGGCTGGGCCACATTAATAAGAGGCCAATTCTGTAGCCCAGAAGAGTCTCCCTGGACCATATTTCTCAGTTGCACCTGGCTCTACCCTTTGGGAATAATTTTTTTTTCTTCCATTTTCCTTCATGCCTGCATTTGAAGTGGATTTTGAATAATATGTTGTCCTTGGTGGCTCTGTAGTTTTTTTTTTTTTCTATCAATTTTCCTGCTGGGGCCAATTTGAGGACCAAAGTTTATTTTACAGCCCCAGGATTGTTTTAGGCTGAGTTCAGGATACCTTCAGCAATGCAATTTACTCAAAAAATTAGTAAACGTCTGATCTATTTTCTGCCAATCAATTTCATGTATCAATGACCACACCCACACTTGCATTAAAATTTATTTGTTATTTTACTAAAATTTAAGTTTAATTGGACACACTGTGTTTTTATTTGTGAAATCCGGCAACCCTAAAGTTACCACACAGAGTTTGACCCAATGCCTGCTGCTGAGTGGCTACGGCCTCTCTCTTTCCGGCATTTTCTTACTGATCTTCCCTGCTAAGTTGGGTCATGTATTTCAGGGCTTGTCTATGATATCAATCCACCTTAAGGTAGCAATTTCTGCAATGATTAGGGTAGATTCAGCTGTAGTAACAGACCTAACCTTATAACAACTGCACCAATATAATTGTATTTCTCATCGACAAGCCTGATGGGGAGGAAAAGATTCTGCTCCACTCTATCACTCAGAGGCCCAGAGAGCAATGGACAGGAGTTCTTCCAAGGTCATTCTGGAAATTATATCCTTGTCATGCAGAGGGGAAGATAACTCAGGAGAATGTGTGGGCAGGTATTAAGAGCCTGGCCTAGAAGTAATGCCTATAACATCTTTCCACATTCCACTTGATAAAAATTCAGATATGTACCTACACCCAAAAGAAAAAGAAGCTCAGGCATTGAGTAGAATTTTAAGAACTTCCAACAGATTCTGCCACAACCTAACAAAGAATGCACAAGGCCTTTGTGAATGAAAATCCACACTTTGCTTGAAGGAAATTAAAAATTCTCAGATAAAATGAGGTACTATAATGTTCTTATATAGAAAGATACAGTCATATAAACAAGCAAATTCTTCCCAATTAGCCATGAATTGGCAATCAAAATCTTAACTAAATTTTGTATGGAACCTGGTAAAAAATATTTTAAATTTCATATAGGAAAGAGTATCTAATTTCTTAAAAAAAATAACAGTGAGGTGGTGATATTACCTCTCAGAATCACTATGTTGTTGTTGTTGTTGTTATGTGCCATCGAGTCGGACCTGACTCATAGCGACCCCTCCTTGGGTTTCTGAGGCAGTATCACTACCAAAGTAGATTGCCCCGGCTTCCTTCCAAGGAGTGGCTGGTGGGTTTGAACCGCCAGCCTTGTGGTTAGTCTTAGGCACTATGCTACCAGAGCTCCTCAGAATCACTATGTTGTTGTTGTTGTTATGTGCCATCGAGTCGGCCCTGACTCATAGCGACCCCTCCTTGGGTTTCCAAGGCAGTATCACTACGGAAGTAGGATTGCCCAACCTTCCTTCCGAGGAGTGGCTGGTGGGTTTGAACCGCCAGCCGTCTGGTTAGCAGGCAAGTGTCTTAGCCACTATGCTACCAGATCTCCCCAGAATCACTATAGTCTATTGTAATTAAAACACTATGGTACTGGTAACAAGAGTGGATAAAAAGAAAAATAAATGACTAAGTCTACTAAAACTTAGTTTTATCCTAAACTAAAGAGTGTTTTCATGATACTGGAGTGGTGCAAAGGCCAGATAAAAATCAAAAGTAGAAACTTAGTATAAGACAATACAGGGAAGTGGTTCCATAATATTGGAGTGGTATGTGTTTCTAAACAAAATGCAAAACTTTGAAGCCATAAATTATTCTGCTGACATGTTTGTCTTCATAAAACCTGAAAACATCTTTAGAAAAAAGACCCATGAACTATGAAAAGCAAGATTGGTGGAGGATATTTGTGATACATTTCATGCTGGCTGGACTATATTTTCTTCTAGTAACAGCAGCTGGATTCATCCCTTAAAGCCCTTTCCTTAGTTATGCAGGACTTGTTCTAGTTCTGTGGTCCTACCAAGAGTCTCTCATCCCTTAGTTAACTCAGCCCTTTAGGCACCACATCTTAAGATGTGACAGATCAAAAACTCTGTGATACAAGAATTTACTAATGAGTCAATGGAGCAACAATTTTGGCAGACTGTTATTTGGCTGAAAATATCAAAGCTCTTTTGATTTAAAATAAATAAATAAACAAAACCCAATAAACTATCAAGAGCCCAATAAATTATAAAATGGATAGTTTTCTTAGAATTTCTAGTCATAGGCACAAATGCCAGTGCACAACTGAAATTCCTTCTAGAGGTGACAGAAAGATTGAACACAAATAAGTAAAGCTATTACATCCACTGGAGATGGTACCTGTGAGTCCCAGCACTGCAGAAATCACCAGGAAATTATAACCACTAGTGAAGAATTCAGTGTGTGTGTGTGTGTGGGGGGAAGCTCTCCTGCTATAGGATAAGATAGATTAAATTAGAAATGTAATGTTCCAGATCTAATACATTTTTTTTTCCCTCTGTTTTTAAGTATTAGCCAACCGATAACTGGGATCAGTGGGGAAGAGTTCTCTTAAAATATTTTTCTATTGTACTTAAATAATACTGCACTTCAGCTAATTCCTATAATTACCATTGATGCAGTAATGGAGAAATCTATTAAGTCTTTGAATTCTAATAACCTTTATACCACAGCCACATTAACAATATTGAGATTGTTCCTTCAGAATGAACAAGTTAATCGGCTTTGCCTTTTCAGATCTCACAAAGGCCAGAGTCTTTGTGCATCCAGCCAATACAATTCAGTAAGAGTACTAGAATTTTAGACATATACTGGTTCCTGATACAGAGTCAGTTGGAAGTGATGCAGTTTGTGGTGTAGCCTGGCTCCTGGGATATTTCCAGAACAGATGCTCACTGTCCTTACAAAATAACTCATTCTATTGAAAGACCTGGAGGCAAGAATAAAGATAAATGAGCCTTAATAAATAATTAATGCATGAGTTGCATGGTTGCATAGTTAATAGTCGTTGCCAGGAAATTTGCAATGATTTAAACATACCAGTATATTTATCCAGTAAGTAGTGTTTCAATACCTATCATTTTTGAAGTTTTAAAACAAACTTTAAAAGTAAGCATAAACAGTATTAACTGGGCTCCTTTATCACAGCTCTTCCCCTATGACTTTTGGGAGTAAAACTTACACATAAAATGAAGTCACTCTGAGCCTGTTACTAACCTGGGATTTTTAGATTAGTTTGGTTGTGTCCTTCACCTTGAATGATTGCTGAGCAGAAAATGGAATTCCAGTAATCCATGGCAAGCAATAGCACTTTGATTGTATTATCATCTGAGGTTGCTTGGGAAGAAATGTCCATTGAAGCAAATACCTTGAGGTGCGGCATTTGGTATTCCTGTTGGTGACAATGACTATAAGGCCTGTGAAGAGGGAAAGGATAGCCTCATCTGGCTGCATAAGAAAGCTTACAGATAGGCGTGGAAATCTTTGTACTTTAAACTCTCAGTTAACATAATAACCAGAGAATCAGACAGCTTCTATGATGACACTAACATTTAATATGTCTTTTTTTTCACCTAGAATGGAGGCAAATGTGGCTGTGGAGCAGACTCAGAATTTAATTATGTGAGTTGCATAATTACAATGCAAGTTGAATTCTCAGAATTGCCAAAACTCTTGTACAAAAATGATACACTGAGACTTAAAACTGGGACGCATGGATGGATTAAAATAAAACTAAAGTCTTAAATCTCTTAATCTTTCTCAGCCCACTCTCTTTGTCTGAAGAACATTCCCTTATTTGAAAACCTTTAAATAACTTCACCTAGGTAGTGTTTTACAAGGGGATGCCTTTGGCCCTCAAGACCCTCTTGCATCACCCATCAATTGTTTTGTGGCTCATAGAGGGGTAAAATATCTATAAGGTCTGATCTATGAGAAGATTGTTTATACTTAAAAAGAAAGAAAAACTAAAAAAAAAATGATTTTGCAAATTCATAGGAAATGTGAGGGTAGGAATTCTAAAAATGGTAAACCAAGGAGCAGAAAAGTCAACAATGAGTTAGAATTAACTTATCCATATGGAAACATTCCAGAGAGACTGTAGTAGAATATGTAAGCTTGATGGTGCAGTCAAATCTGGACTCAGAAATGACCTTCATTCAATGATGCCAAACCCTCCTTCTCTCTGTGATAAGGGAAGGTGCAGAAATGTAAGTCAGCTTGGTATCCCACAGAAGAAGACATTAATACACTACACTGATGGCATTGTGTTCATTGAACCAGATGAGCAGGAAGTATCAAGAATTTTAAATGTCTTGCTAAGACAAGTGTATGCCAGTGAATGATAGGTGAATCTCATGAAAATTAAGAGGACCACACCTTACCTCCACCACTCATCCAGGAATTGATGGAATATCAGTTGAGATGTTTCAACAAATGGATACAACACTGGAAATGTTCTCTCATCTATGCCAAGAAATTTGGAAGAAAGCTATCAGGTCAATTGATGGGAAGAAAATCCATATTTGTGCTCAGTCCAAAGAGAGGTGACCCAACAGAAGGCAGAAATGATAGAACGACATCACACACTAGAAAATTTTACTGCAAATAACTCAAAGATGTTTGAAGTACTACCTTGATACAGAGCTGCCAGAAATTCAAGGCAGATTCAGAAGAGGATGTGGAACTTGGAATATCATTGCTGATGTCAGATGGACCTTGTCTTAAAGCAGAGAGTACAAGAAAGATATTTACCTGTGTTTTATTGACTATGCAAAGGCATTTGACTGCATTGGTCATAACAAATTATGGATAACATTGTGAAGAGCAGGATTCCAGAACATTTAACTGGGTTCATACAGAACCTATGCATAGACCAAAAGGTAATCGTTTGAGCAGAACAAGGGTATACTGCATAGTTTGAAATCAGGAAGTGTGAGTCAGGGCTGCATCTTTTCACCATACTTATTCAATCTGTATACTGAGAAAATTATCCAAGAAGCCAGATTATATGAAGAAGAACTTGACATCAGGATTGGAGGAAGAGTCATTAACAACCTGTGATATGCACATAACCCATCATTGCTTCCTGAGAGTGAAGAAGACTTAAAGCACTTCATGATGAAGATTAAAGACTAAGTCCTTCAGTAAGGATTACATTTCAACATAAAGAAAATTAAAATTCTCACAAATTGACCAATAAGCAGTATCATCATAAATGGAGGAAATCTTGACATTGTGAAGGATTTTATTTTTCTTGGATCCACAATCAATGCCCATGGAAACAGCAGTCAGGAAATCAAATGGGAACTTCTGCTGCAAAAGATCTCTTTAAAGCATTAAAAAGCAAAGATGTTAGTTTGAAGATTAAGGTATGCCTAACCTAAGCCATGGTATTTTCAATCACCTCATATGCATGTGAAATTTGAACAATAAACAAGAAAGACCAAAGAGAAATGGATACATTGGAATTATAGTGATGTCAAAGAATATTGAATATACGATGGACTACCAGAAGTACAAACAAATCTGTCTTGGAAGAAGTATGTCCTTAGAAGCTAGGATGGTGAGATCTTGTCTCTTGTACTTTGGTAATGTTCAGGAAAGACCATTCCCTGAAGAAGACTCTCAACAAGATGGGTAGACACAGTGGCTTCAACTATGGGCTCAAACATAGGAACAATTGTGAGGATGGTGCAAGACAGGGCAGTGTTTTGTCCCCATGTACGTAAGGTTACTATGAGTTGGAACCAACTCAAAAGCACCTAACAAAACAACAACACCTTGCCTAGTGGTCTGAAACATATCCCTTCAAGATGAAAGAAAAGATGCTATATTTTTTTACTGCCTATCACTAAAGGGGACATAATTTTTTTTGGTCTCTTTGGAAGCAACATATACCTCATTACATGTGTCATTCCAGTCTACTTATTGACTAACCTACAAAGCTTCAAGTTTTGAGTGAAGACTGAAGTACATGTCTTGTCAAAATAGACCAGCAAAATGGTACATGAAATATCTGTTTGAATAGGGATGCTGCATAGTGCTTCTGGCAAGCCCAGATAAGATCATAGTGTAGATATCTAGAATTTGAGAGTAAAACCCCATTCTTTTCTGCATATAATTATTAACATTATTTTGTAAGAATAAGCTGTTTTCTGGCAATTGAATCTAGTAGAGACTGACTCATTGACTATCTAACCGATCCTGCTCAACATGAACTGGCTATGCTCTGGCACCCCATGACATGTAGTTGTTGTGTTGTTGTTAGGTGTCAGCGAGTCATCTCCGACTCATAGAAACCCTATGCACAACAGAATGAAACACCACCGAGCCCTGTGCCAGCTCCACGATTCTTGGTACACTTGAGCCCATTGCTGCCACCACCATGTCAGTCCATTTCATTGAGGGCCTTCCACTCTTTTGTTGACCCTCCACCTTACCAAGCCTGACATCCTTCTCCAGGGAATGGTCCCTTCTGACAACATACCAAAAGTATGTGAGACAAAGTCTGGCCATTCTCACCTCCAAGGAACATTCTGGATGCACTTCCTCCAGGACATACCTATTACTTCTTTTAGCAGTCCACAGTATTTTCAGCATTCTTTGCCAACACCACAGCTCAAAAAAATCAACTCTTCTTTGGTCTTCTTATTCAATGTCCAGGTCTCACATGCATATGAGGTGATTGAAAATACCATGGTTTGTGTCAGGTGCACCTTAGTCTTCAAGGATATATCTTTGCTCTTCAGCAATTGAAAGATGTCCTTTGCAGCTAATTTTCCCAGTGCTCTATGTCGTCTGATGTCCTGACTACTGCTTCCATTGGCATTGATTGTAGAACCAAGCAATGAGAAGTCTTTGACAATTTCAATCTTTTCTCCATTTATTGTAGTGCTGCTTATAAGTCCAGTTGTGAGGATTTTTGTTTTCTTTACATTGAGATGTAATCCATACTGCAGACTGTATTCTTCAATCTTCATTAGTAAGTACTTCAAGTCATCTTCACTTTCAGCAAGCAAAGCTGTGTTATCAGCTTATCGCAGGTTGTTAATGATTCTTCCTCCAATCATGATGCCATACACTTCATACAGTCCACCTTCTTGGATTATTTGCACAGCATATAGATTGAATAAGTATGAGGAAAGGATTGAACCCTGACACACACCCTTCTTGATTTTAAACCATGTACTCTTCCCTTTTTCTGTTTGAATGACAGCCTCCTGGTCTATTTCCAAGTTCTTCATGAGTACAATTAAGTGCTCTGGAATTCCTATTTTTTTCAACGTTATCCACAATTTATTATGATCTATATGATCAAATGCTTTTGCATAGTCAATAAAACACAAGTAAACATCTTTCTGGTATTCTTTATGTTGACCCAAGATCCAACTGACATCAGCAAAGATATTCCTAGTTCCACATTCTCTTCTGAATCCAGCCTGCACCTCTGGAAGTTCTCTGTCAATATACTGCTGCAACCGTTTTTGAATTATTTTCAGTAAGATCTTACTTGCATGAAATATTAATGATATTGTTCAATAATTTCCACATTCTGTGGGATCACTTTTCTTTGGAATGGGTACAAATATGGATCTCTTCAAGTCAGTAGGCCAGGTAGCTGTTTCCATATCTCTTGGGATAACCGAGTGAGTACCTCTAGCTGGGCATCTGTATGTTGAAACATCTCTATGGGTATTCCATCAAATCCTGGAGCCTTGTTCTTTGTCAATTCCCCCAGTGCAGCTTCAACCTCTTCCCTCAGTACCATTGGTTCTTGAACATATGCCACCTCCTGAAATGGATGAAGATAAACCAGTTTTTTTGGTACAGTGACTTTGTGTATTCCTTTCATCTTCTTTGATGCTTCCTGAATCATCAATATTTTGCCCGTAGAATCTTTCAATATTGCAACTTGAGGCTTAAATATTTTCCTCAGTTAATTCAGCTTGAGAAATGCCAAGTGTGTTCTTCCCTTTTGGTTTTCTAACTGCAGGTCTTTGCACATTTCATGTTAGTAATTGGCTGTGTCTGCTCAAGCTGCTCTTTGAAATCTTCTGTTCATCTCTTTTATCTTGTCGTTTCTTCCATTTGTTTTAGCTACTCTTTACTTGGGGAGAAAGTGAGGAGTCAGCTTCAGGGATTCAGGCAAGGAGAGGGAATCTAGGCCAGGCCACAAAGCGGCAGGGTGGAAAACTGGGAGAAAGAAGAGTAAAAGGCCAGAGAGACCGGGACAGAGTGAGGAGTCAGCTGCAGTGATCTAGGTGAGGAGAAGGAACCAAGGGCACGCCCCAAAGTGGCAAAGCAGGAAATTGGGAGAAAGGAAAGGAAAAGGCCAGGTGACCTGGACAGAGTGAGGAGTCAGCTGCAGTGATCTAGGTGAGGAGAAGGAACCAAGGGCACGCCCCAAAGTGGCAAAGCAGGAAATTGGGAGAAAGGAAAGGAAAAGGCCAGGTGACCTGGACAGAGTGAGGAGTCAGCCGCAGGGATCAAAGTGAGGAGAGGGAACCCAGGACACACCCCACAAGCACTAAGGCAGGAAAGTGGGAGAAAGGAGAGGAAGGGCCAGGGGAAACGGGATAGAGTGAGGAGTCGGACATAGGGATTCAGATAAGGGTGGTTGGAGAGGTTTCCAACAACTAAGGGAGACAAATTTGTCAGTTTGTCCTACTGTGGTGACATATTGCTGTGAGTCTTGAGGCTCACTGGTATTTCACACCCAATGGGGTACACATGGTGCACAGGTATCAACCTGGCTTGCAGACTGAGACAGACTAGGAAGAAGGAAGAGGCCATCCACTTCTCATAGAATTGGCCAGGCAAAACTGTATGAATAGCAAAGAAACACTGTCTGACACATTACTGTGCAACTTTATGAGTAGTCCAAAAACATTGTACAATACAGAGGAAGAGGATGAGTCACTTAGGTTAGAAGGCTCTCAAAATAGGAATGGGAAAGAGCTGCATCAGCAGAGTAAAACCAGCCTTACTCATATGGATAAAATAAAGATTTTGAGACTTCCATTTGATGACATGGCACCACTCAAATAGAGGAGAAACAGCTCCAAACTCCAAACATCCATTAATCATCGGAACATGGAATGTACGAAGTATGAATCTAGGAAAATTGGAAGTTGTCAAAAGTGAAATGGAACACATAAAGATTGATATCCTAGGCATTCATGAGTTAAAATGGACTGATTTTGAATTAGGCAACCATATGATCTACTATGCTGGGAATGACAATTTGAAGAGGAATGGTGTGGCATTCATCATCACAAAGGATGTTTCAAGATCTGTCCTGAAGTACCATGCTGTCAGTGATAGGATAATATCCATACACCTACAAGAAGGCCTGTTAATACGACTATTATTCACATTTATGCACCAACCACCAAAGCCAAAGATGATTAAATTGAAGATTTTTATCAACTTCTGCAGTCTGAAATTGACTGAACATGAAATCAGGATGTGTTAACTATCAATGGTGACTGGAATGCAAAAGTTGGAAACAAAGAAGAATCACCAGTAGATGGAAAATTTGGCCTTGCTGGAATTCGCATGGTAGAATTTTGCAAGACCAATGACTTATTCATTGCAAATATCTTTTTTTTCATCAACACAAATGATTGATTTACGCTTGGACTTCACCAGATGGAACACACAGGAATCAGATTGACTACATCTGTGGCAAGAGGTGATGGAAAAGCTCAGTATCTTCAGCCAAAACTAGGCCAGGAGCTGACTGTGGAACAGACCATCAACTGCTCATATGCAAGTTCAACTCGAAGTTAAAGACTATTAAAACAAGTTGAAGAGAGCCAAAATGTGATCCTCTTGAATTCAGAGACCATCTAAAGAACAGATTTGATGCATTGAACACCAATGACCGAAAACCAGAATTGTGGGATGACATCAAGAACATCATCCATGAAGAAAGCAAGAGGTAATTAAAAAGTCATGAAAAGAAGAGAAGACCAAAATGGATGACAGAAGAGACTCTGAAACTTGCCCTTGAGCTGAGAGTAGGTAAAGCAAATAGAAGAAATGACGTTAAAACCTGAACAGAAGGTTTCAAAGAGCAGCTCGAGAAAACAAAGCCAATTACTATAATGAAATGTGCTAAGACCTGGAGTTAGAAAACCAAAAGAGAAGAACACACTTGGCATTTCTCAAGCTGAACAAACTGAGGAAAATATTTAAGCCTCAAGTTGCAATATTGAAAGATTCTATGGCAAAATATTGATGATGCAGGAAGCATCAAAGATGGAAGGACAACACAGAGTCACTGTACCAAAAGAAACTGATCGATCTTCATCCATTTCAGGAGGTGGCATAGGTTCAAGATCCAATGGTATTGAGGGAAGAGGTCAAAGCTGCACTGAGGGAACTGGCAAGGAACAAGGCTCCAAGAATTGATGGAACTCCCATTGAGATGTTTCAACATACAGATGTCCTGCTAGAAGTACTCACTCAGTTATCCCAAGAGATTTGGAAGACAGCTACCTGGTCTACTGACGGGAAGAGGTCCATATTTGTACCCTTTCCAAAGAAAAGTAATCCCACAGAATATGGAAATTATTGAACAATATCATTAATATTTCATGCAAGTAAGATCTTACTGAAAATAATTCAAAAACGGTTGCAGCAGTATATTGACAGAAAACTTCCAGAGGTGCAAGTTGGATTCAGGAAAGGATGTGGAACAAGGGACATCATAGCTGCTGTCAGATGAATTTTGGCTCAAGGCAAAGAATAGCAGAAAGATGTTTACTTGTGTTTTATTGACCATGCAAAGGCATTTCATTGTGTGGATCGTGACAAATTATGGATAACATTGAGAAGAATGGGAATTCCTGAACACTTGATTGTACTTGTGAGGAACCTGTACATTGACCAGGAGGCTGTCATTCAAATGGAACAAGGATACACTACATGATATAAAATGAAGAAGGGAGTGTGTCAGGGTGGTATCCTTTCCCCATACTTATTCAATCTATACGCTGAGCATATAATCCGAGAAGCTGGACTATATGAAGAAAAACATGGCATCAGGATTGGAGAAAGAATCATTAACACCCTGATATATGCTGATGATACAACTTTGATGAAAGTGAGGATGACTTTAGATACTTACTGAGGAAGATTGAAGAATACGGTCTGCAGTATGAATTACATATCAATATAAAGAAAACAGAAATCCTCACAACTGGACCAATAAGCAGCATCACAATAAATGGAGATAAGATTGAGGTTGTCAAAGAATTCACATTGCTTGTTTCTATATTTGATGTCAATGGAAGCAGCAGTCAGGACATTAGATGACATGTAGCACTGAGCATATCAGCCATGAAGGAACTCTTTCAAGTGCTGAGGAGCAAGGATGTCTCCTTGAGGACTAAGGTGTGCCTAACACAAGCCATGATATTTTCAATCACCTTGTATGCATGTGAGAGCTGGGCAATGAATAAGGAAGACCAAAGAAGAATTGATGCTTTCGAGTTGTGGTGCTGGTGAAGAATGCTGAAAGTACCTAACAGACTTTTAAAAGAACTAACAGATCTGTCCTGGAGGAAGTGCAGCCAAAATGCTCCTTAGAAGTGAGAATGTCCAGACACCATCTCACCTACTTGATCATGTTGTCAGAAGAGACCATTCCCTGGAGAAGGGTGTCATGCTTGGTAAGGTGGAGGGTCGAGGAAAGAGGGGAAGGTCTTCAACAAGATGGATTGACATGGTGGTTGTGACAATCGGCTCAAGTATAGCAAGGGTCATGGAGCTGGTGTAGGATTGGGCCGTGTTTCATTCTGCTGTGCATGGGGTCGTTATGAGTCAGAAACAACTTGATGGCATCTAACAACAGCAACAATACTCTTTGCTGAAAGGCAAGTT
This sequence comes from Orycteropus afer afer, assembly GCF_000298275.1. Lineage (NCBI taxonomy): Eukaryota > Metazoa > Chordata > Mammalia > Tubulidentata > Orycteropodidae > Orycteropus > Orycteropus afer. The sequence continues at coordinate 1,931,281 of NW_006921843.1, read as the reverse complement.
TCAGAGTCTCTTCTGACATTTTGGTCTTTTCTTTCTTTCTTGTATTTTTAATGACCTCTTGCTTTTGTCATGGATGATGCTGTTGATGCCAACCCCCAATTCTTCTGGTTTTCGGTCATTAGTGTTCCATGCATCAAATCTATTCTTTAGATGGTCTCTAAATTCAGGGGGGATATAGTCAAGATCATATCTTGGCTCTCATGGACTTGTTTTAATTGTCTTCATCTTCAAGTTGAACTTGCATATGAACAGTTAATGGTCTGTTCCACAATCAGCTCCTGGCCTGGTTTTGGCTGAAGATATTGAACTTTTCCATCACCTCTTGCCACAGATGTAGTTAATCTGATTCATGTGTACTCCATCTGGTGAAGTCTATGTGTATAGCCACTGTTTGTGTTGTTGAAAAAGGTATTTGCAATAAATAAGTTGATGGTCTTGCAAACTTCTATCATGCGATCTTCAGCATTATTTCTGTCACCAAGGCCAAATATTCCAACTACCAGTGATTCTTCTCTGTTTCCAACTTTTGCATCCCAGTCACCAATTATAAGCAACACATCTTGATTGCATGTTCAGTCAGTTGCAGACTGTAGAAGTTGATAAAAATCTTCAATTTCCTCATCTTTTGCTTTAGTGGTTGGTGCATAAATTTGAATTAATAGTCGTATTAACTGGTCTTCCTTGTAGGTGTATGGATATTATCCTGTCACTGACAGCATTGTATTTCAGAACAGATCGTGAAACATCTTTTGTGAGGATGAATGCCACGCCATTCCTCTTCAAACTGTCATTCCCAGCATTTTAGATCATATGTTTTTCTGACTCATAATGGCCAAAACTGGCCCATTTCAGCTCACTAATGCCTAGAATATCAATCTTTATGTGTTCCATTACATTTTTGACAACTTCTAATTTTCCTAGGTTCATACTTCGTACATTCCATGTTCTGATTATTAATGGATGTTTGCAGCTGTTTCTCCTCAATTTGAGTCATGCTACGTCAACACATGGAGGTCCTGAAAGACTTTACTTTATCCATATCATTATGGTTGGTTCTAATGTAATGAGGCAACTCTTTCCCAGTACAATTTTGAGTGCCTTCCAACCCAAGGAACTAGTCTTCCTGCAATGCATTGCAGGAAGATGGCATGTGGTAAAAAATATATATATAATATAATAGGCTTCAGCAGGTCCAGAAAATACAAGTAGTTTTCATGAGCATGTGGCTCAGAATCCTATAGCATCTAGATTTCCTTCACTTGTTTTCTCTCCCACAATTTATGTTTACGTTATTATGGAGAGTTCCAATTGGCAGGTTTCCTAATAAAGTATAACTTAGGCTGGTTTGCAGGTAGATGTGCTTGATATGCCAATCCCAACCATAAATGGATTGCTGCAGCATTGTAGACTCACTCAGGGGTGGTCTTAAAGGACAATGGTAAAGGGATACCCTCCAAATGAACAAAACTTTAAACAGTTTATTTAATTTTTCACTTTGTCTAGGTCAGTGTGGTTTAGAATTATAGATTTACATAAATTTATAGGCAGTGTTTTGACTATATGATCTGACACTTGGAAAGGCTAGGATTGGTTGATTGTGACAAAAAGCATAGAAAAGAAGTGTGTAAATTAGCTTTTCAGAATGAAAACTGAGAGATCGCATATTTGTGTTCTATATAAATGTTCACTGAATGTCATCCACTACAGAGGTATATAAGATGATACCTTCTATTTATGTCTCATGGAAGGCTGGCTCTAGGGTGCTTGCATCATGGGCTCATGTACCAAGTGGCTAATGCAATAGTGATGTAAGGCTTTTATGGGCTCAACTACATGTACTTCCCATGATATAAGCTTATATAACCAGCACTACTGTTGCATGTAGATTCCATGCTGAAATCTACTGTGAGCAGTTGAGTATCTGCCTTAGGGATGTGGTCTGTTTCCTGTATATAAGCAGAAGCCTTGGGGAACAGTCTCTAGCTTATGGTACACTTGAACCCTGCATTTAGCTGTGTCTTTGTTCACCAGCCTGCTATACTTTGCCCACCTTGGGACTTTCAGTGGATTTGAATTAATGGCCTGCCATGTGGTGAGAGGCCAGGGACCTCCAGAGCAGCAGAATATCCAGGTAAAATGGGGTGAGAGGCAAGGCTAGGCCCCGAGCCCCCTAGATCCAGGAAAGAGAATGAGCAGGAAAGGTCGGGGGCCTCCAGAGTGGCAGGATATACAAGTAAAAAAAGGTGGGAGGCGAGGCTTGGCCCCAAGCCCCTAGAGCCAGGAAAGGGAGGGAGCATCCAGGGACCACAAAGTGGCAGGTCCCATGTAGGAATTAGGTAAGGGGAGGGTGCAGAGGTTTCCACAGCTGAGGGAGACAAACTTGTCTGTCAGTTTGTCATCCTGTGGGGCTTGTACATTGCTGTGAGGCTTGAGGCTGTGCCACTGCTGTTTCAGACACCAACAGTGTTGCACATGGTGCACAGGTTTCAACACAGCTTACAGACTAAGACAAACTAGGAAGAAGGAGGAGGCCATACACTTCTCAAAAATTGACCAGGGAAAACTTTATGAATATCAGAGAAACACTGTCTGATACAATCCTGGGCAACATTATGAATAGCTCAGAAACATTGACACAGTGCAGGAAGATGAGCCCCTTGGGTCAGAATACACTCAAAATAGGACTGGGAAAGAGCTGCCTCATCAGAGTAGAACCAACTTTAATGATATGGATAAAGTAAGTCTTTCAGGACTTCCATGTGCTGACATGACACAACTCAAACTGAGGAGAAACAGCTGCAAACAGCTACTAATAATCAGAACATAGAATGTACAAAGTATAAATCTAGGAAAATTGGACGTTGTCAAAAATGAGATGGAATGCATAAAGAATGATATCCTAGGCATTAGTGAGCTGAAATGGATGGGTTTGGGGCATTTTGAGTTAGATAACTATATGATCCACTATGCCAGCAATGACAATTGAAGAGGAATGGCATGGCATTCATCATCACAAAGGGTGTTTCAAGATCTGTCCTGAAGTACAATCCTGTCAGTGATAGGATTATATCCATATGTCTACAAGGAAGACCCATTAATACTACTATTATTCCATTTTATGCACCAACCATCAAAGCCAAAGATGAGGAAATTTAAGATTTTTATCAACTTCTACAGTCTTAAATTGACTAAACATGCAATCAAGATGTGTTGCTTATCACTGGTGACTGGAATGCAAAAGTTAGAAACAAAGAAGAATCATGGGTAGTTGGAAAATTTGGCTTTGGTGACAGAAATAACGCCGGAGCTTTCATGATAGAATTTTGCAAAACCAATGATTTATTCGTTGCAAATACCATTTTTCAACAACACAAATAGCAGCTACACATGTGGACTTCACCAGATGGAGTACACAGGAATCAGATTGACTACACTGTGGCAAGATACAACAGAAAAGTTCAATATCTTCAGCCCAAACCAGGCCAGGAGCTGATTGTAGAACAGACAATCAACTGCTCACATGCAAGTTCAACTTAAAGTTGAAGACAATTAAAACAAGTCCACAAGAGCCAAAATATGATCTTGAATATATCCCCCCTGAATTTAGAGACCATCTAAAGAATAGATTTGATGCATGGAACACCAATGACCAAAACCCAGAAGAATTGTGGGATGACATCAACAGCATTAACCATGATGAAAGAAAGAGGTCATTAAAAATACAAGAAAGAAAAGACCAAAATGGATGTCAAAAGAGACTCTGAAACTTGCCCTTGAGTGAAGAGTAGCTAAAGCAAATGGAAGACATAAGAAGATGAAAGAGCTGAACAGAAAATTCCAAAGAGCAGCTCGAGGATTCAAAATGGAGTCTCGTCAGTAAGTACCAGGCTATATCCCTCTACCATCTAAGTGGTTGAAAAACTAGGTACAGCAGTTTGAATTAGGGATTTTCGTGCTCTCAACAGCTCACTGAATCAGATTGCACCAAACACAGAAGAGCAGTGGTCCTATAACTTTATGTGTATGATCTGAATTCCCAGGTGTGTAATGGAGCTGACAAGGGGCCAGGTTGTAGTCAATGCTTGGTCACAGCCAGCTACCGAGAGGTACCAAGTAGTTGAATCTGTGGGCTCGGTACCATAGTCGCAAAGGACAGACATCAAGCTCAATTGGCATAACATACTACACAAAACATTGTTCCACTTCCTACTGTGGTGAGTAGCAACTGGGATCTTAAAAGCTAGCAAGCTGTCATCTAGATGCAATGATGGGTCTCTCCTCATCCAGAGCAAAGAAGAATGAAGAAAACCAAAAATTCATAGAAACAATTAGTCCTAATGACTGGTATACCATCTGGTCTGTAGCCCATATGATTATGAGTCCAGAAGAATTAGATGGTGCCCAGCTACTACTGTGAACCACTTGGAAGAGGATATATGTAGGAGATCCTGGATAGATGGGGAGAAGAATGTAAACAAAACTCAAAATCATTTGGAAAAATAAAAAGGGAGGACCAGGTTTGCTGGCCCGATGCTTCCTGGTGGAACCACTGAGACTATGGCCCATAGCTGCCTTTCAGGTCTGGAATTGAATGCATGCCTGTGGCTTCCAGCCAAACAATGGTCAGGCATATGAGTTGAACATTTACCTGAGATAGGTATAGTCCTTGGAGAGAACAAGAATGGGAGAAAAAGGGCTGCTTATGCAAAGGGAGACAGCTCAGGGGGCAGGAATGCACTGGAGGGATGGACACAGGGAAGAGGTAACTGTTGGGAGGAAGTGGGAGGGGAGATGTTGCATTGTGGTAAATTGTGGTAAATGTCACGAGACAATGTGTCTGTGAACTGTTGTATGGAAAGTGAATTTGCTCTGTAAATTTTCACCCAAATCACAAAAAAAAAAAAGAGCAGCTCGAGCAGACAAAGCCAATTACAATGATGAAATGTGCAAAGACCTGCAGTTAGAAAACAAAAAGGGAAGAACACACTTGGTATTTCTCAAGCTGAAAGAACTGTGGAACATATTTAAGCCTTGAGTTGCATTATTGAAAGATTCTATGGGCAAAATATTGGAAGATGCAGGAAACATTAAAAGAAGATGGAAGGAATAAACAGAGTCACTGTACCAAAAAGAACTGGTTGATCTTCATCCATTTCAGGAGGTGGCATATGTTCAAGAACCAATTGTATTGAAGGAAGAAGTCAAAGCTGCACTGAAAGAATTGCCAAAGAACAAAGCACCAAGAATTGATGGAATATCTATTGAGATATTTCAACAAATGGATGCCCTACCAGAGGAACTCATTCGGTTATGGCAAGAGATTTGGAAGACAGTTACCTGGCCAACTGACTGGAAGAGATCTATATTTGTATCCATTCCAAAGAAAGGTGATCCCATGGAATCTGGAAATTATCAAACAATATCATTAAAATTGCGTGCAAGTAAAATCTTACTGAAAATAATTTAAAAAAAAAAAAAACAGTTGACAGAGAACTTACAGAGGTGCAGGCTGGATTCAGAAAAGGATGTGGAACAATGGATATCATTGCTGATATCAGATGGAAACTGGATCAAAGCAAAGAATATAAAATGTTTACTTGTGTTTTATTGACTATGCAAAAGCATTTGATTGTGTGGATCATAACAAATTGTGGATAGCATTAAGAAGAATGGGAATTCCAGAACACTTCATCGTACTCATGAGGAACCTGTACATAGACCAGGAGGCTGTTGTTGGAACAGAAAAAATGAACACTACATGGTTTAAAGTCAAGAAGAGAGTGCATCAGGGTTGTATCCTTTCACCATATGTATTCAATCTATATGCTGAACAAACAGTCTGAGAAGCTGGACTATATTGAAGAAGAACATGGCATTAGCATTGGAGAAAGTATCATTAACAACTTGTAATATGCTGACAACACAACTTTGCTTGATGAAAGTGAGGATGACTTGAATCATTACTGATGAAGATTGAAGAATACAGTCTGCAGTATGGATTATATCTCAATATAAAGAAAACAAACTTCCTCACAAATGGTCCTATAAGTAACATTATGATAAATGGAGAAAACACTGAAATTGTCAAAGACTCCATATTACAGGGTTCTACAATTGACGTCAATGGAAGCAGCAGTGAGGACATCAGATGACAAATTGGCTGCAAAGGACCTCTTTCGATTGCTGAAGAGCAAAGATGTCTCCTTGAAGACTAAGGTGTCCCTGACACAAGCCATGGTATTTTCAATCACCTCATATGCATGTGAGAGCCGGACAGCGAATAAGAAGACCAAAGAAGAGTTGATGATTTGAGTTGTGGTGTTGGTAAAGAATGCTGAAAGTACTGTGGACTGCTAAAACAAATATGAGGTCTGTCCTGGAGGAAGTGCAGCCAGAGTGCTCCTTGGAGGTAAGAATGGCCAGACTTCATCTCACATACTTTGTTCATCTTGTCAGAAGGGACCATTTCCTGGAGAAGGTTGTCATGCTCGGTAAGGTGGATGGTCGACGAAAGAGGGGAAGGCCCTCAACAAGATGGATTGCCATGGTGGCAGTTGTGATTGGCTCAAGTATGGGAAAAATCATGGAGCTGGTCAGGACTGGCTGGTGTTTCGTTCTGCTGTGCATAGGGTCTCTATGAGTTGGAGATGATTTGAGGCACCTAGCAACAACAACATTGGTGCATACTTAACCCTCTGATATCAGAAACCATCATGGCCTCCAACATGGTACCATTTCCCAGGGGAACTATTCATTCATGGTAATAGGCCGATACAACATTGATCTCCTTCTATTATGGAGAGGACAGTAATTTGTTATTATTGGAGAAAACAATCATTCTATATAAGAATTTTTATTTTTTTCCATATCAGTATTATTTTTACTAGCCCCACCATTCATGGTCATGGATGCAACATTCTCAATTGTATTATCTCAAACACCCTGTTTCTGATTAAGGGACCTATTTCACAACTAAAATATTGTAGCAATAGACTCATGCCTGTGAAATTTACATATCCTCTTACATATTCTGGTAGTCTAGTGCCTAAGGCACTTTACTGCTAACCAGAAAGCGGAGGTTCAAACCCATCAGCCACTCTTCAGAAGGAAGATTGGGCAATCTATGTCGATAGTGATACTGCCTTGGAAATCCAAGGAGGGGTCGCTATGAGTCAGATTCTACTCAATGGCACATAATAACAACAATTCACATATCCTCTCACTCAAAGCAGTTGGCCTGATGTAATGGCAGAATGCTCCAAGAAGACTCAATTATGGCATGAATTAGGAAAAAATATCCTAAAAATGATATATATTTTTGTGATTAACCACAAGTCATCCAAATACACAAGTCTGGAAATCAAAGAGGTAGAATTGTAAATAGTTCTTTTCACTTTTATGCCTAATGTATCTTCTGTAGAATTATTGTTTTTGCTTTGTTGGTTTCAAGGTCTTTGTTCTGAGGGAGGAATATTACTTACAAGAAACACAATGATCCCATTGAATTGGAAACTGAGATGGTATTCTGCTATTTGTGGCTCCTTATCCACTGGTAGCATAGTGCCTAAGGCACTTGACTGCGAACCAGAAGGCTGGTGGTTCAAACTCACCAGCCACTCCTTGGAAGGAAGGTTGAGCAATCCTACTTCTGTAGTGATACAGCCTCAGAAACCCAAGGGGGGGGGGTCGCTATGAGTCGGGGCTGACTGGACGGCATATAACAACAACAACAACAACATCCACTATAAAGAAGAGGGTTACTGTCCTAGCTGGATAGTTAATGCTGATTATCAAGGACAATTTAGTTGCTGGTATACAGTAGAAGTGTTGTTACTGTTGTTGTTATGTGTCGTCGAGTCAGACCCGACTCATAGCGACCCCTCCTTGAGTTTCCGAGGCAGTATCTCTACAGAAGTAGATCACCCAACTTTCCTTCCGAGGAGTAGCTAGTGGATTTGAACCGCCAGCCTTTTGGTTAGCAGTCAAGTACCTTAGGCACTACACTACCAGAGCTTCAGCAGTGGAAGTAGGTAGACCAATGGAAGTAGGTAGAACTATGTCTGGAACACAAGAGATTCTCTGGAATGTCTTCTCGTTCTTCTATGTCCTATCAAAAACAAAACAAAACAAAAAAACCAAATCCACTGACATAGAGTCTATTCCTACTTATAGCAACCCAGATTGGTTTTCTAAGATGGTAAATCTTTACAGAAGTAGATTGTCCCATCTTCCTTCTGCAGAGCAGCTGGTGGTTTCAAACTACCAACATTTTGGTTAGCAGTGAAATGCCTGAGGCACTGCACTACCAGAGCTCCTTTCTATGTCCAAAGCAAGATATAATGAACAACAATATGAATTCCATTAAAGCACAACTGCTAAGGAGTCTGATACTTTAGGAGTTAATATTTGCATAGCCTGACCCCGAAAAGAACCACAATCATCTGGGATAAAGATAAATCCTGCCCCTATGACCAGTTTCAGAAACGAGGGCTATTCCAGTAAGCATGTTTTCTTCCTTACAAGCATGTGTGTGCGTGTGTGTGTTGATTTAAATTTTTTGTAAAAGAATATGAAATTTTTTGCATGAGGAAGTAGTATAAATTAAAAAAATATTTAATGTGCAATGGACATAAATCACCATCAATTTTACATTCACTGCTCACTGAGCAGGGGCCAATAAGAAAAGTTTGTCATTTCCTTTCAGCCACTTACTGGCTCTTTCATGGCAAATATCTGGTGAAATCAGCCCTCACTAATTCAGTCATGAATTCAGCCTGTGGAAGTTCCTGTCCTGCTTGGAGATCAAGGACAAATATTCTGTTGAAGTGATAGACTCTTTCCTATCCTATATCAACTCTCCACAAGTTCTATAATTAAGTTCCTACAAGCTTCTCCCATCTGTTGGCTGATCTCAACTGCAAGTTCTCTCTTCTTCACAGCACAAACCCTTCCTAATCTTGTGAAATCTGTCATCACCATGAACTTTGATTTCACTCATGATTTTTCTTCTCCCACTACTTCCTTCTACTTAGGTAGAAAACTGCCAATTTCTAAATGCTCTGCTTATGTGCACTACCATCCATGACCCATTACACATCTCTAACTCATAAGTTAAGGAGTCCTGATGAAGCAGTGGTTAAGCACTCAGCTGTTAACCAAAAGGTTGGCAGTTTGAATCCAGCAGATGTTCCTAGAGAGAAATATGTGGTAATTTGCTTCTGTAAATATTTACAACCTTGGAAACTCTATGCGAAAATTCTACTCTGTCCTATAGGGTCTCTATGAGTCGGAATAGACTTGATGACAGTGGATTTTGGACTCAAGATCAAGTGTCCCCATTGTGATTTGATGATTATTCCCTAGGATCTCTCTGAGGCCAGGGGCAGGAACTACTTGAGGACTAAAAAGTGTAACTAGCACTCTATAGGCCTGAGATTAGGCTATGCCTGTGGATTTGTGGCTCAGGAACTCTTCAGGGAGCAATCTAACCTAGATGGACTCAGAACAATGCTGCCTCACTCACTCATGGGCTCTCCTATAACACTTCTCACTTGGCAGGGTGAGTTGCTTTCCAGCCTGGGCTGCTTTCATTGTTGTTCTTCCATGAGCCTGAAGATAAGAATATCTTGCGGTTTGATTTTATGCGGCATCATTTATCTCCTAGTTTCTTTTTTATGGTCTTGCTTTCTAGTTATAGGCCAAGTTCAGTGGTCTCAGTGAGGAGAGTCAGGATCTGCAACTTTCCTACAAAATTATGACATTATTCAGGACCAGAACCCACAGAACTAGAACAAAGATACCAGAGCCAATACTGCAAATTCATAAATGTTTAGATTGCTTTATTCTTTCCCATTGGAATTTACTATTCAAGGGCTTCAAGAGAAGAGAAAAATAAAGTGGAAAACATACAATGACTAATGAAGAGTATTCTCTCACTTCATCTATGACCAGGACAGCTAGATCTTCAATGAGAATTTGACCTGTCCCCTGTGACCTACTGAAGACCTCAAAAAGCAGGGGCCTCATGAGGAGAGGCAACAGTAAGCCATGCTGAGACCTGCCTCAATACCATGCCTTGCAGTGGGAGTTTTATCCTGGGCTGGACTGCAGCCTGCCCTGTGTCCATCATGTGGTTCTAATCTTTCTTCATAATGAGGAACAGCACTTGGCAGTCTGACTTTCTTCAGTGTTCAGTGTTAAAGAACAAGCAAAAATTAAAGGACAGGCTCAGGTATAAGTATAGCCTATTCATTCATTCATTCATTCATTCATTTATTTTTAGCTAATTACAAATAAAGCCTTATATACATTGCAAACATTTGTAAAGTAAAATTTGTCCCAGCCCTGATCTGGGATAGACAGTTTTGCAGTCTAATGTATAAATTTCCTTCTTAGGTAAAATTAGGAGCTCTGATGGTGTAGTAGTTAAGGGATTTGGCTGCTAGCCAACAGGTCAGTGGTTTGAACCCATCAGTTGCTCTGCAGCTAAAGGAAGATGAATCAGTCTGTGTCCATAAAAATTTATAGCATTGGAAACTTAATGTGTTTAGATATGTGTTAGAATTGACTTGATGGTATTGAATTTGGTTGGGTTTGGAGGAGAAATTAGCATTCTGGGAAAATAGTTAAGTATTTATATAAAAGATTTGAATAGAGTAAAACCTTTCCTGAAAAAGCAGCTATATACACTCTCTGAGAAGGTCACCCAGAGAGGGTCCAGTCACCTTGACCAGGTTACCTGGAATTCCACAGGCTTGTCCTGGCCCTCTTGCAGTATGCTGATCTGGTGCCCATACCTGTTGTCATATAATCATTTTTTTTCCTCCATGAAATTTCCTAGCAAAAGCCAACCCTTAAATTGGCTTATCAGAGATCTGTTTTCCATATTAGTGAGATTATAATAAGATTTTAATTGCAACTGTTGTTGTTAATTGCCATGGAGTTTATTCCAACTCATGATGACCCCATGTATTACGGAGTAGAACTTCTCTATAAGGTTTTCTTGGCTGTAATCTTTAATAGGAGAAAAGAGTTGGTGATCTGCTGTGGTAAAGATTGACAGCCCTGGGAACCCTATAGGGCAGTTCTACTCTGTCCTATAGGGTCCTTATGAGTTGAAATCGACTTGACAACACACAACAATCTTTTGGAAATAGATTGCCAGGTCATTTCTTCCATGGTGCTGCTGGAAAGCCATCAAACTTTAGGTTAGTAGTCCAACCCCAACCGTTTGTGCCACCTTGTGATTTTGTGATTATAACTAAAGTGATTTTGTGAAAAAAATATGTATCATAGTGGAGGAGTATGGAAGGCACAGAAGATGTGGATTACATTTTGTGTGAAGTATACAGTTACAAATACAGACACGTCCACTTATTCCTTTGCATATCCTTTGACAACATTTATGTGTGGAAGGTAGCATCCACCCCTTCCATAGAAGAACAAATGAAAAGTCAGGAGGTGGAATGTTCCACCTCAAAGCTCACAGCTAACACAGATAGTCTCAGGGTTTTACTTGAACTCTGTTTTCAAAATCCAGCTTTCCTGGCTCTTTCTCTGACACTACAAGTTTCTTCAGAAGGATGCTGATGAGTGACCTTTGACCTCTAGAGTGGAAAGAAGAAACAAGGGCATAGACCAATATACAGATTTACCATAATCAAACTTGTCTGAAGTGTACAAACCTGTACTGGAAGTCCCTTCTTGCTTCTGAGCCAGAGACAGCACAGAGAGGACAGGAACTAAGTGCTCTGCACCACGCACCTCTGTACTTAAAGACAAACAGCACCTGTAGGTAAGGTATGTGGGAATTTGCTTCCCCCAAAAGCATCCTTCCTGTCTCATCAGAAATTGCTTTGAACATTCAGTTGAGTTAATATCCCTTTCCCTCAAACTCCACCAGACACACCCTTCTTCCTCCCTGTGGAAGGGAGCATCATTTTAAATTCTTGTTGTTAAAGATGTTTTAACAACACATAACTTGTATGTCCTTCCCTGAGAAGCCTTTTCTGAAGAGTTGGTTCTGGAAATTCTAGAACAGTATGATCACTGATACAATTATGAAACAAATTTTTCAGACATAATGCTCTAAGAGATTGTTAACAGAAGGAAAAGGTTTTAAACCAGCCTTTCCAAAGGCTTTTCAAGTTATACCATTTAACTTTATGGTATAGGAAAAGAGAAACATAATCTACTAGTGAGGGTAGAACACATCTGATTTCCTTTCACAGACTTTGGAAATTAAATAGAAAGGAACTAAAATTCAGAGATGAGATGTAATTGCAATTGTCAGAGAACAAGCCTTATTTCCCCATCACTCATGGGCTCAGAGATGGTGACAGCATCAAGAAAATCCAGAAAACAGGCCTTCAAGGAAGGACCTTGGCATTAAGACTGACAAACTTCACAGTAAGAATGCTGAATGAGGCAGAACTTCCTCGGAAAAATGTGGAATCAGTGAATTTCAATGAAACAGCCCTCTGAGGCATAATATTTAGTGAACTCAGTCTGCATTATTTATTGACTAGTGGAAGCTTGTGGGTTTAACATTTTATTAATATAGTACCAGGTCATTTGAGAAAATTGTAGCCAATGAGAAAGCTCCCCAGAAACACATTTTCATATTATCAGTAGTGCATTTTCAGGGTCAAACAGGGCCACTGGTGTGTCTCTAGGGACAGACAGAAAGTAGCAGGTCTTCTACTAGCTGTCTCTCTGTAAGGGACTCAAGTAAAAGTCAGGAAGCTCCATACCTATTTTATTTCCTTCTTTGATGACCCCATGAATGTTATTCTGTGCCTTTGGGCACAGGGCTGGGAAAGCTTTAATAACTGTAACCTAAGGTCAACTGGGAACCTAAATGATTCCCTTCTGTTTTCATTCATTAATTTCCCCCAGGGTGTCTGGAATCAAATAAAGCTGTTGGTATTGAGGGAATAGGATCAGGGACATATAGAACCCATGTTCATGGGGACTTGAAAGAGAGTCAATGAGATTTCAGTAAGGTATAATTTAACTACTTCCACAGCATGTATATAATATTTATATACATAATTTTTAACTCATGCATTATATTCTATAGTACTATAAGAAAGTGACAAATAGAGAAGAAATTGCTATCAAATGTTCTCTTTAGAGCAATTTCAAGAGCAGTCAAAAGTATCTTTAGAGTTTTTGCTTAACTTTTAACATTTTTATAAATTTATATTGATTGATATTACAACCTTCTAAAATACTTTTTTAATTGACTAAATGAGAAGTACATTTGTTGAAAATGGTTTTACTGTTTAATTTGTTGAATGTTATATAGTATGTGTCACAACCATGACTCTCTCAGTCTAATATAATGATAGAGAACAGGGCTCCAGACCCACACTGTTGGTTCAAGCTCCTGCTCAACTAGCTTTGAAGCTTGGCCTAGAAATATTTTCCTTCCCATCTGGTCCTCAATTTCCTGTTTGTAAACTGGGAATACTACTAGTACCTACTTCACACGTTTTTCAGGGGTAGCACAGTTCCTCATCCACAGTAAGTGCTAGATATATATTTGCAATTATTTTAATTTAAACACATCAATGGTGTGTTTGTTTGGTTAATAATTCTGTTTTGGAACTCAGGTAATGAGGGTGCCAATCCTTTCTCTAAGAACAGGGTGCTTGTTAACCTGTGCACAGTTATTCTCTTGTTTTGCACACTTTGCCCTCATGGCCTCTGCCCTTCCATCCCCCCATCACAGGAATCTCTTCTAATGTCTAATATTTGGTTTTCATTTGCATAAACCAAACTCCAAACCAAACTCACTGCTTGCGAGTTGGATCTGACTCTTAGCAACCCCTCCATGGGTTTCCAAGGTGATATCTCTATGGAAGTAGATTACCCAATCTTCCTTCCAAGGAGTGGCTGGTGGGTTTGAACGATCAACCTTCAGGTTAGAAGTCAAATGCCTTAGGCACTGTGCCACAAGACCTTACAAAATATGGAGGCTTATTTTATGTCTATACATTTTAAATTTAATACACAGTATTTTGCTATCACATTCTGTTCTTATTTTTATTTATTTTTTTAAAACAAAATAATGTCACTGGAAGCTGGTCAGTGAGCCCTACCTCCCCAGGACACTGGAGTGGAGAAGCTATGATGCAATGATATACAACTCCTGGAGAGGCCTAACAGAGCTAATAGCATTTATTTTCTTTTCTAAAGGGGGGGCGGCAAGATCAATGGGCCTCTATTGAGGGAAACTGAAGTTAAATAGTGAGCTTAGCAACAAGAGGCGTGACTGCACATAGGAATGTTCTTTTCTTAACCTCTAGTGAGTGGTTTGCCACCTCACCCACTCCTGGTAACTATCAAAGAAAAATTCTTTTAGTGTGAAACCCTTTCATTGGCTTTTTACAATAGTGATCCTGTAGGTCAAGCTCTAAAACAATGACTAGAAAGTCAGCTGTAGCTCAGAGAGAAATTTAATAAGAAGATAGTAACCTTACAAGGTGGAGACACTTGGGGCCAGAGACAATGCCATGTGCATCTCCCTGAGCTTTACAGGCTAGAAGTTTTTATAATAGTTTTAAGTCTGTGGGATGCATGAGTTCATAAAATCCTGACCTTTTCATGAAAATCAAGAAACAGAAAAAGGTGTGATAAATTTCTATGATAGACCTCAACGTCCTTCAGGCTAGGTGCATATGCAGTCTTTTTCTAAGATGAAGTCTGTGTGTTTCAATGTGGATGCTATAACTTTCCTCCGCAAAGCTGTATTCTGCTGTTTGCTCTTGGTTCTAGTCTTGGTCTCATCTTAGATTTGTCATCTTAGTTCATCAGGCAGTAAAGGAGGACAGGGATGCACAGGCTCCAAAACTGTTTAACATTGGCCACAGGTAGTGGGTCAGCTGAAAGACATCTCAAGAATGGTTTGTTATCAGGAAATGTCATTTAAGTAGTAATTATATTTTCATGTTATTTCTTTTGCAGTGTTCCTTCCTTGGTCTCAGGATCTGAGGAATATGATTGTCCTGTCTTGTGACCTGTTCCTGTCTTGGTTTTATCTTAGGACTGTTGTTGCAGGACAGGATTCTTATGTGAGTATGGGTACAAGTTGTAGACTAGGGCAATGTTTAAATTGAACAAGATTACTATAGAGTTTTAGGTTATGAAATTGGAACACATGTTCATCTTCCAGAAATTCTAATCTGTCTATACTATTACAGTCTCATACAATATGTGTCCTTTTGTGATTGACTAATTTCACCCAGCATAATGTCTCTAAGGTCATCCATGTTACTTTTCACAGATTCATTATTGTTCTTTCATATTGCATAGTATTCCATTATGTGTGTGTACCATAATTTGTTGATCCCTTCCTCTGTTGATGGATATTTTCATTGTTTCCATCTTTTTTGCAATTGTGAATAGTGCTGGAATGAACTTGGGTGTGCAGCTGCTTCTTACTTTTCCCTTCAGATGTGTGTTTTTAAGATATCCTTGGGGTTTTGGGCACATATTGTCTGTAGTGTTCATTTGGAAGTTCTTTGCTTCCAAAGTAAAATGGTGGAACAGGTACAAGGTGGAAATTTCCATTACAAATGGGAGAAATTGGAAAGAAGGGATAAAGAGCTCCAAACAAGTCCAAAACTTAGAAGAACAAACTACATTAACTATCAGAGATTGAAAACAATCCCTTGTTCTCTGAGACCATCTGGGCAGCAGCCCTGACCTCTATAATCTGGATACTGCCTATAATCTTTTGATTCTGGGTGGAGGACCCTTTGAATCCTAGGAAGTCATAGTTCAACCCTGCTTTCTGTGCTACTTTGAAAATTTCCAAACTTCTGTAAAGATTTTTTTTTTTCCTTTCTTGGAGAACACCATATATAGATCCTTGGACTTGTTCCTGCCTGTAGAATTCTAAGAGACAGTTAGCTTTCTTTCCTTTTGTTCTGTTTTTGTGTCCTTCAGCCTAACCTCATGAGTCTTTTTGCTGTGGTTGTTGATTAGATCCCTCAGGCACAGGCTTATTCTCTCTCTTTTTAAAAATTTTATTGTGATTTTGGTGTAAGTTTTCAGAGCAAATTCATTTTCTGTACAGAAGGTCATATGCACTTTGTTTCATTATATTGACTGCAATTTTGCACAATGTAATGGCTCTTTTCCCACTTCTTTCCCATAGTTACCTCTTCCCTGTGTCCTTCCCTCCCATGCATTCCTGTACCCTGAGCCGGTTCCCTGTGCATACACAGTCCTTCTATTCTCTCATGATTGAGCTCTCCAAGAGTGTATCTACCTAATGCAAATGTTCAGCTCATATGCCTGTCTTTTGTTTGGCTGGAAGCCATGGGAGTGGGTTCAGTTCCAGACCTGAAGGACAGCCAGGAGCCATAGTCTCAGGGGTTCCACCAGGCCCTATCAGACCAGTAAACCTGATCCCTTTTATAGTTTTTATGAGTTTGAGTTTCGTTACACATTGCTCTCCCACTCCATCCAGGATCTCCCACATGGATCCCCCTCCAAATGGTTGACAGTGGTAGCTGGACACCATGTAGTTCTTTTGCTCTCATAGTCTTACAGGCTGAGGATTTCATGGTGTACAGTAGCTTGGACTAATTGTTTTCATGTGTCTTTGGCACATTAATTTGATATATGCTGTCTTCCTATCACTGATTTCTAATTTTATAGCATTGTATCTGAGAAGGTGCTTTGCAGTATTTTAATGTTTTTAAATTTATTAAGGCTTGCTTTGTGGTCTAACATATAGTCTATCATGGAGAATGTTCCATGTGCACTGGAAAATAATGTACATTGTGCTGGTTTTGGGTAAAGTGCTCTGAAGATGTCTATAAGGTCAAGTTGGTGGATTGTATCATTTTAGCTCTACTGTGTGGTTGTTGAGTTTTTATTCCACATCTATCTTTGATTGAATGTGGTGTATTAAAGTCTCCTACTATGACTGTGGAGTTGTCTATTTGCTTTTTCAATTCTGTTAAAGTCTGATTTATGTATTTTAGGGCTCTTTAGGTACATAGTTATTTATTATGGTTATATCTTCTTGTTCAATAGATCCTTTAATCATTATATAATGTCCTTCATTGTCTCATATAGTGGTTTCATCTTAAAAGTCAATTTGATCAGAAATTAATATTTCTACTCCTGCTCTTTTTTGGTTGCCATTTTCTTGATAAATCTTTTTCCAACCTGTGATTTTTTTAGTCTATTTGTGATTCACTGACATTCACTGTAATTATCAACAAGTATGAATTAGTTGCTCTCACTTTGTTATGTGTTTTTTGTGGTGTCCCTGGTTTCTTTGTTCCATCTAATTTTCTGTGTTGAGTTCATTTTGTTTATGAAACATGCTATTTCCTTTGTTGTTGTTTTAGTATTTGATAAATATTTGTACTTGTTCTCTTTTTTATTGTGATGTGAAGGTTTATCATTTTTCTTTGAGGTTACCCTGTGATTTACAATTTTCTTCCCAAGTTTAGAACAGTCCATTCTATCTTGTAACTCTCTTGACTTCCTCAAACTACACTATTTTTTTTCCCATCTTTTTGCTTTGTAGTTGTTCTCCTTTGCCAATTGATGTCCCTGGTTCCCTACTAACTATCATGTAAGCTTATTTGACTTTGGATGCTTTTTTAGCTGTGTTGGTTTCTGCTTTATATCATCGTGTGTATTAATGATTGATAGTTTGCTATTGCTCTCTTTTTAGTGGAAAATATTTGAATTTTCATTCTCTGACAGGCTTATGTCTTATACAAGTTCTGGGTTTCACTGGTTTTATTGTATATAAGTAGGTATTGAATTAATATACACTTATTAATACAACCCCTTTTACATAAAAAAGAAAACTCACTCCCAAATAAGATTACAATCACAGGCATAGGGGCTCAGATATACAACATACATTTTTTGGGAACACAATTCAACCCATAACACCTTTTTTTTTTTTTATTGCCAATTTTCTCATTTATTTACTGAAATTCTTTGTATATTGTGTATATTAACCCACTGTTGTTTTCACACATGACAAATACTTTCTCTTAATCTATAATTTCTTAGCTTTTTTTTTTTTTTTTTTAGCTAAAATTGTCAAAAATTCATTGGGAGAAAACTTCTCTATTATTAAGAAGGTGAGAAGATACTCTTTTAAGAAGCTCAATGAAATCCATATGTGATAGATCCCAAAAGAAAATCACCATGACATTTTATGAAAATAAAAATTTAATACAGATGTGATTAAATTAATCAAAGATTTGTTTTACAATTTTTTCTTCTGAGATATGAGAGTGAGAATGGGGTAGAGTTAAGATGGGGATCTGCAAAGTCACTTCACTCTTTCCTCTAAAACAAAGACCTAAGAAACCAAATGAAATAGATATAGATAATAATCCTGAAACCCTTTCAAATGAAAAAATAAATAGATTAAACATTGACTGGAAAAGAAACTGAATGCAAGCAGCAAATGAAGAGACATATGGAGTAGAGATGTCTTCCCAGATGGTCCTGTAGCATGGCCATTTTGAGTCACAGGAAGACAATTTCACAGAATCCCCAATAAGTCAGAGACACAGTGAATACAACAGAATGAAGCAAACCAACATACAATCAACAAATAAATACAAAAACAGCACAATGCCTAAAAGACGACAGAAAACTTCAAATTACACATACATACACACACACACACACAAATAGGACAAGATGACTCGAGCAAGTGACAAAAATGCATGGCCAGAAAAACTTCCATAGGAACCAAATGGTAATGGAAATACCTGATAAGTAATTCAAATGCATTATACTAAGACCCTTCCACAGGTTAAGAAAGAGATCAAGAAAAAACAAGAAAATCATAGAGAAAATCAAGGAAAACACAAAAAAAAACTCCAGATGAGTTCAGGAAAACAATATAAGAACAAAATGACAAAATAAATAGACATTTAGAATGCATACACAAGCAGAAAGTAGAAATCTAGAAGATTAATCCTAAAATTTCAGCAGCAGATAACACATTTTTCTTTTTCTTTTTTTTTTTTTTTAGCCTTCAAGAAATATTTAATGACACAGAAAATGTTCTTATATTAAGTGAAACAGGACAATATACAAAACTCTGTGGACAACACACAGGAAGAAAAAAACTGAAAGAACATATAATAAACTAGTAACAATCTCCAGGTAATGCAATTATAGTGACTTATATTTTCTCCTTTTGCTCTCATTATTTCCCAAATTTTTATGGAGGGAATTGTTACTTTTCAAATAAGAAAATCATTATGTAAAATATTTTTTCCAATTATACTTACTGAATCAAGTTCTGGTGTATATTAAAGGATAAACATTAAATATAAAATAAAACCTGCCTCCCCACACACACAGATTTCTAGTCCACACTACAGTCACAAACTGAGGTATGCCATAAAACCTACTTTGAAAATACTTTTAAAATCTGGTGTGTACGTGTGTTTGAGGAAAGAGCTCAAGGACAACTGAACATACTGAACATACCCTTTGTAATCATTCCTTTGCTTATTAACTTTGTAATTCCAGACAAGATCTTATTGGTAAAATTGAATAATTACAGGATTTAAGAAATTATTTTAAAATGTATGTAAGATATTGAGTGTCATGCTTGGTTTGTAAAAAGTTTGTATTGACAGTCTCCATCAATTTGATCAGGAGGGATGAGGACCAGGCCTGTCTTGGACTGTTAGCTATAGTAGATTTGACTGGCATCTTAATGCTACCTGTTGATGCTACTTGTCTCCTCAAATGAGTTTCTTAAATATCTTCTCTTTGATTCTTTTCCTCCTACTTTGATTTCATACAGGGACCCCAAGGGATGAACTAGTGTGGAAAAAGGTGGAGTGACACAGGACATACCACCTGGTCACCCTAGAAAGTAAAGGGCAGCACCTAAGGAAGACCTCTTCCAGTTCTGATGAGTGTGGTAGGGGCCAGGGAACACCCATGATGCCACAGTATCAAACCAGACAAAAACTAAATGTGAAACATAAAGGCACTTAAGGCCTTGTGGGATAACTAAATAGCTTTCTGAGTAAATTTAAGAATATCTAAAACAATAGATTTCTCTGTAAATGAATGAAACACTCTAATTGTCAGGAGCGCTGGTAGCATTTTAAACTACAAAATACAAATGAGCTAAAATAAAAATTAAGCAGAGAATATAGTTACATAAATACATGGAATAATATTTATATATATGATTATATACCTTGCAACTTTAATTGTCAAGTGCATAGCTAAGACCTAACTTATGCACAAATACAACTCTAAGCAGGACAAAAAAATGCTTTCACAAAATTCAAAATCCATGCCCACATACCACAAACTCTTATTTTACACACCACAGATATAAACTTGGGTTTCTGATGAGGTGAATGGCATGGTCCAGGACTGAGCATTCATGACTCCAGATGCTAGGATATGGCCCACAGAGCCCTTTTAAACCTGTTTGCCCACATCTGAAACACCTTATACCTCCTTCTCTGGTGGTCAGTCTGTGTTCAATGATAAGTCAATGAGAGCTTATAAAGAAAGTCTAGTCCTCTTCACTGAATTTGGGATAACTCTGAAAACTGCTGCTGCTCCAAAGATTCTTGTAGGACTCACTGATGCCTTGGTTATCACAGCGATCACAAGCAGCTTCTCCTGCCCAATTCTGTTGCCTTCATCCTCCTGCAGGATTAAAGTCAAGGTATCGTCCCATTAATTTCTTAGAGTAGACTCATCCAGAATATTAAAGAATGCCTGCTCCTGACCCATCCTCACAATAATCGTTGTTGTTAAGTGCCGTCAAGTCAACTCTGACTCATAGTGACCCTAGGTACAGCAGAAGAAAACACTTCCAGGAGCTGCAACATCTTCATGATCCTTGATATGTTTGAGCCCATGATTACAACCACTGTCAATCCATCTCGTTGTGGGTCTTCCTCTTCTTCGTTGACCCTCTACTTTACCAAGCATGATATCCTTCTCCAGGAAATGGTCCCTTCTGAAAACATGACCAAAATAGGTGAGATAAAGTCTAGCCATTTTGTCATCTAAGGAGCATTCCAGCTACACTTCTTTCAGGATAGATTTGTTTGTTCTGGCAGTCCATGGTATTTTCAGTATACTTCACCAAGACCACAATGCAAAGTATCAACTCTTTTTAGGTTGGAATTCCTTATTCATTGTCCAGCTTCCATATGCATGTGAGGAAATTAAAAATACCATGGCTTGGGTCAGGCATGCTTTAGTCTTCAAAGTGACATCTTTGACTCTTAAAACTTTAAAGACCTCTGAAGGGAGTTCCAATAAGATGGCAGAATAGGCAGACAAACTACACAAACCCTCTTCAACAAAGAAAAGGGGAACCAATTAACACAGATATAGAAGATAATCCTGGAGCCCTGAGCTTTGAAAGGAAGATACAGAAATGGACTAAACTCCATCTAGTAGAAGAATTTGTCCTTCTGTGTGTGATTGACTTGTTTCACTCAGCATAATGTCCTCTGGGTTCATCCACATTGCAAGATGATTTGAATGTCACTCATTGTTCTTTAATGTGGCATAATATTCCATTGTGTGGATATACCATAATTTGGTTATCCACTCATCTGTTGATGGGCATTTAGGTTGTTTCCATCTCTTTGCTATGGTAAATTGTGCTGCAATGAACATAGGTGTACATATTTCTGTTCATGTGCTCTCACATCTTTAGGATATATTCCCAGTAATGGAATTGCTGGGTCAAATGGTACTTCTATTTTCAGTTTTTTAAGGAAACGCCATACCATTTGTCACAATGGTTGTGCCATTTTACAATCCCACCAGCAGTGTACGAGAGTTCCAATCTCTCCATAGCCTCGCCAACATTTGTTACTATCTGATCTGTTGAACTTTCTTATTATTGCTGGGGTGAGAGGATATCTCATTGTTGTTTTGATTTGCATCTCTCTAATGATTAATGATCATGAGCAATGTCTCAAGTGTTTATTGGCTGCTTGTATATCTTCTCTGGTGAGGTGTCTATTCAAGTCTTTTGCTCCTTTGTGAATTGGGTTATTTATCTTTTTGCTGTTGAGGTGTTGAAGTTTCCTGTAGATTTTGGAGATAAGTCTTTTGTCAGATATGTCATAGGCAAATACTTTCTCCCAATCTGTAGGTTCTCTTTTATACCCTTTTGACAAAATCTTTTGATGGGCAAAAGAATTTAATTTTTAAAAGGTCCCAGTCATCTAGCTTCTCTTCTATCTCCTGCACATTCTGGGTTATGCTTGACAGTCTATTTATGCCATAAATTAGGGCTCCTAGATTTTCCTGTATTTTATCTTTGATGAATTTTATAGTTTTGGCTTTTACATTTAAGTCTTTGATCCAGCTTGAGTTTATTTTTGTGTATGGGGTGAGGTGTCTTGTTTCATTTTTCTACAGGTGGCTATCCAGTTTTGCCAGCACCATTTATTAAAGAGGCTATCCCTTCCCCATATAATGGGCTTTGGGCCTTTATCAAAGATCAGTTGTCCATAGATGGATGGGTTTATGTCTGAGCTTTCGATTCTGTTCCATTGGTCTATAACTGTCTATCAGTGTACCAATACCATGCTGTTTTGACTACTGTGGCTATATAGTAGTTCTTAAGATCTGGGAATGTGAGACCTTCCACTTTGTTTTTCTTCTTGAGAAGTGCTCTGTTTATTCTAGGTCTCTTTCCTTTCCATATGAAAGTAGTAATTAGTTTTTCCGTGTCCTTAAAAAATTTTGTTGAAATCTGGATCGGGATTGTGTTAAATGTGTAGATTGCTTTAGGTAGTATTGACATTTTCACAATGTTTAGTCTACCTATCCATGAACAAGGCAGGT
Organism: Orycteropus afer afer; assembly: GCF_000298275.1. Classification (NCBI taxonomy): domain Eukaryota; kingdom Metazoa; phylum Chordata; class Mammalia; order Tubulidentata; family Orycteropodidae; genus Orycteropus; species Orycteropus afer. The sequence goes on along the minus strand of NW_006921843.1, from coordinate 1,908,424 downwards.
TCTTCCATTTCTATAGTACCCTTGTTGTCTCTTGTAGCAGTGTTTTATAGTTTTCTCTGTATAGGTCTTTTGTGTATCTGATGAGGTTTATTCTTAGATATTTTATCTTTTTCGTAGCTATGGTGAATGGTATGGTTTCCCTTATCTCTTTATCAGTGGAGTCCTTGCATGTGTAGCATAAACCAACTGATTTTTGTATGTTGATCTTGTATCCTGCCACTTTGCTGAACCTCTCTTTTAGTTCCAGTAGTCTTTTTATTGAGTCTCTTGGTTTTTCTATGTATAGAATCATATCATCTGCAAATAGAGATAGTTTTAATTCTTCTTTGCAAATATGTATGCTTTTTATTTTTCTTTCTTGCCTTATTGCCCTGGCCAGGACTTCCAATACAATGTTAAATAGAAGTGGTGATAGAGGGCATGCCTGTCTTGTTCCCATTCATAAGGGAAATGCCTTGAGCCTTTCTCCACTAATAATGATGTTGGCAGTTGGCTTTGCATATATACCCTTTATTATGTTGAGGAATTTCCCTTTTATCTTTATTTTGCTGAGAGTTTTAAACAGGAATAGATGTTGGATTTTATCAAATGCCTTTTCTGCATCAATTGATATAATCATACGGTCCTTTTCCTTTGTTTTGTTTATGTGGTGGATTACATTGATTGATTTTCTGATGTTGAATCACCCTTGCAAACCTCATATGAGTCCCACTTGATCTGGATATATTAATTTTTTGATATGTTGTTGGATTCTGTTGTCCAGGATTTTGTTAAAGGTTTTTGCATCTATGTTCACAAGTGATATTGGCCTGTAGTTTTCCTTTCTAGTGTTGTCTTTCCCTGGTTTTGGTATTAGTGTTATGCTTGCTTCATAAAATGAGTTTGGGAGTACTCTATCTTTTTCTATGTTCTGGAATAGTTTGAGTAGCATAGATGTCAACTGTTCTTTGAATATTTGATAGAATTCTCCAGTGAAGCCATCAGGGCCAGGGCTTTTCTTTGTGGGAAGATTTTTTTTATAACCTGTTCAGTTTCTTCCCTTGTTATGGGTCTGTTCATGTTTTCTATTTCTAAGTGGGATAATTTAGGTAGATCTTGTGATTCTAGAAACCTGTCCATCCTCCACCAGGTATGTTGTTGTTGTTGTTAAGTGCCATCGAGTCATTTCTGACTCATAATGACCCCATGCACAGCAAAATGAAACACTGCCTGATCCCGTGCCAGCCCCACAATCCCTGCTATACTTGAGCCCATCATCGCAGCCACTGTATCAATCCATCTTGTTGAAGGCCTCCACCTCTTTCATCGACCCTCCACCCTACCAAGCATGATATCCTTTTCCAGGGAATGGTCCCTTCTTACAACATGACCAAAGTAGGTGAGACGAAGTCTGGCCATTCTTGCTTCCAAGGAGCATTCTGGCTGCACTTCCTCCAGGACAGATTTGTTAGTTCTTTTAGAAGTCCATGGTACTTTCAGCATTCTTCGCCAGTACCACAACTCAAAAGCCCGCCAGGTATATCTTTCTTAAATAATCTCCCTGTGCCTTTCCTCTAATTCTGATCTTCTATGTTTGGTGCACTCTGATTCAGTGAGCTATTCAGAGTATCAAAATCCATAATTCAAACTGCTGTACCTAGTTTTTCAAGCACTAAGATGCTAGAGGGAAATAGCATGGTGATTACTGATGAGACTCCATTTTGAATCTCAGCATAGATAACACATATTTTAAAAAACCAAACTCCTTGCCATTGAGTTGGTCCCAATTCATAGTGACCCCTCTTTGGGTTTCTGAGGAAGTATCTCTATGGAAATAGATTGTCCAGTCTTCCTTCTGAGAAGTGGCTGGTGGGGTTGAACTGCCAGCCTCCTAGTTAGCAGTCAAATGCCTTAGGTACTATGCCACCAGAGCTCTTCAGATAATATACAAGAGGAAAAAAAAAAAAAAAAGACCTGAGTCAATGAAAGACCAAATCAATGAAACTGAAAACAAATCCCTTAATACTAAACTAGTAGAGGAGCAATCAGAAAAATAGAATGAAGAAACACTAAGAAAAATGTGAGATACCATAAAGAGTAATAAATTACATGTGATCAGAACTCCAGAAGAGGAAAAGAGCAAAGAAAGCACAGAGAAAATTGTCAAAAATTTGTTGGCAGAAAATTTATCTAATATTAAGACGATGAGAATATGTTCTTCTAAGAAGCTCAATGAAATCCAAATACAATAGACCCCAAAAGAAAATCACCAAGACATATCATAATGAAACTTTCCAAACCAAAGACAAAGAAAAAATTCTAAGTGTGGCTTGAGAAAAAAAAAATGAAATGTTACCTACGAAGGAGAATCAATAAGATTTGTAGGCAGAAATCATGCAGGCAAGAAGTCAATAGAATGGCATATGTAAAATCCTGAAAGAAAAATATATATTGCCAATCAAGAATCCAGCAAATTTCTTCCTCAATATGTTGGCAAAATTAAGTCATTTATGGACAAATAGAAATTAAGTTTTTTTTTTTTTTTTTTAAAGAAAAGCAATGTTAATCTTACAATCACTGTTAAAGGAAGACCTTTGGACAGAGAATAAAAAATGTCAGGCAACAACCTCAGATAAGGACACATGACAATATCATGTGGATACCAACCCAGGTAAAGATTTTCAAAAATAACATAAGCCTACAAGACTGAAAATAAGGAACCAGAGATTTCAATCTGTAAACAACAGTAAATACAATGCAAAAGAAGGAATAAATGGTATAGTTACAAAACTTCCAAATGAAGAGGAAGTTAAGATAATATCAAGATAGAAGGGAATATTTTAAACTAGGAATGGTAAAAATAAATTACAGGATAACTAAAAATAAAATTAATAAACCTTTTAACCAAAATATAAAAAAGGAAAATCCTCACGACTTAGGAAACACAAAATCAATGGCAACAAAAGAAAGGAAAAGAAAATCCATAAACAAAAGGAACTCAGCAAAGAAAAATATACAGAAAAAAAAAAATCATCAACACTACACACACACACAACCAATGCATCACAAAATGGCATCAGTAATTCATAGCTATTAATAATTACACCAAAGACAAATAGATTAAATGCACTAATTAAGATACAAAGAGTGGCAGAATGGGTAAGAAAACATGACCCATCAATATGCTGTCTACATGTGATTTCCACAAGTCCATGCTCCACTTGGGTGTTCCCTTAATCCTCCTATTTTCTATTGCCCATTTGCCTGACCATATATCCAGGCCACTGGCCTCTGCCCATGAATCAGTAAAAACACAACACATGGTCTTTCATGATTGCCCAAGTCTTCCATCATAGCTAGGCAGATTACATACCATTGAGCCAAATTGATCTGACTTGTTCTTACCTTCTTCAATCAGAGTCTTTCCACATCCTGGTCTTAAGGCAGCAGGCTTCCACATCAAATGTTGTCCATATATACTGGAACTGCCATCTGTGAACCAAACAGCATTCTGCTGGTTAGCAGAAAGTTGTTCATAGGGCACTGTCCATGTGGCAATGCGCTTTGGCAGCTTCTCAGGTGGTTTCGGGTTAGGATCTATGGGAAAAGAGGCTACCAACTTTTAGATACAGTGGTTTCTCCCTGTGTTCCTCTAGAAGTTTGCTGTTGTATAAACAATTTCCATTTTATTATGGAACTATTGTGGGCACTGCCTTCCTTATTAGAGAGTGTCTCTGACAGCACCTAACACATTATAGGTATTTCAGGTCTCATGATAATTTTATGTCTTTCTGTCATTGAGGCAGTCTCAATTAATGCCCAATAGCAGGCAAGCAACTGTCTTTCACTGCACATATCATGCTGCAGCATAGGGAAACTTTCTAGTCTTGAATCCCAATGGTTGCACAGGGCAGTGTTCTCAGATTTTTGCCAGAAGTGCCAGTCTGCATAAGCATGTGTGGCAGACACCTCAAAAATCATGTCTGAACATGGATCAGATGGGCCTAAAGGCAATGAGAGTGATAATGCTGTTAATAATTCAAACTCAGTCTGCATTCAAATACAATTTTTTCCCCCAGTGATTTTATGGATAGGAGCCAACAATGTTCCTAGATATGAAATATATGCTCCAAAATCCAAATAGACTCATCAGTGCTCCTGCTTAGTCTTAGGGGTAAATAGTAACAGCATCTTATTTTTGGTTGCCTGTGGAATGTCACATGTGGCTTCTGTCCAGGTTGCACAGGGCTTTGGATTTTTGCTGGATTGATTAACCAGCCTCTGTTGGTCATGTGGCCCACTGCTAGTTTCAGATCTGACCTACTCTGCTCTTCCGTGTTTGACATTGACATAATATCATCAATGTAATATATCATCATTACAAGTCTCTTCTAACCAAATCATGACAGTAAGCCACAAAACAAACAAAACAAAGTCACTGCCATCGAGTCAATTTGACTCATAGCAACTCCTCCTTGGATTTCCGAGGTTATATCTCTACAGAAGTAGATTGCCCAATCTTCCTTCTGAAGAGTGGCTGGTGGGTTTGAACCACTAGCCATCTGGTTTGCAGTCAAACGCCTTAGGCACTATGCCACCAAATAACTGTGTGGCAAATCAATGAGAGTATATTGAGACCCTTCCCAAATGAAAGCAAACTGCAGCTGGCTTTTTTTCTGAGATTGGTATCAAGAAAAGGTCATTTGCAAAATCATTCACTGGGTACCAATCTCCTTTAGCCTGCTGTATTTTCTGCACTGTTGATACCAAGTCTGGAACAGCTGATGCCAGTGATGACACTATCTTATTTAGCCACAACAGTCTACTCTCACTGCTGTTGAGTCAATTTGACTTATAACAACCCCTCCTTGGATTTCCACCGTGGTATATCTATGGAAGTAGATTGCCCAATCTTCCTTCCAAGGAGTGGCTGGTGGGTTTGAACCACCAGCCTTCTGATTAGCAGTCAAATGCCTTAGGCACTGCACCACCAGAGCTCCTCTATGACAGGCCATACAGGACTGTTATATAGAGAATTTGTTGGCACCAATAGTCAAACCATTGTTGTTGTTAGGTGCCAGTGCATTGGTTTCAACTCATAGTGACTCTTTCTTTGTACAATAGAACAGAACAATGCCTGGTCTTGTGCCCTCTTTACAATCATTGCTATCTATGCTTGAACCCATCATTGTATGTACTGTGTCAATCCATCTTGTTGAAGATCTTCCCCTTCTTTGCTGACCCTCTACATTACCAAGCATGATATACTTCTCCAAGGAATAGTCCTTTCTGATAATATGGCCACAGAATGAGAGACAAAATCTGGTCGTTCTCGCTTCTAAGGAGCATTCCATCTGCACTTTTTCCAGTACAGATTTCTTCATTCTTCTGGTAGTCCATGCTATTTTCAATATTCTTCACCAATGCCATAATTCAAATACATTAGTTCTTCTTCAGTCTTCCTTATTTATTGCCAGCTTTTACAGTCATATGAGGCAATTGAAAATACAGAGCTTTGGGTCAAGCATACCTTAGTATTCAAAGTGAATTCTTTCATCTTTAATACTTTTAAGAGCCCTTTTGTAGCAGATTTGCCCACTGCAATACATAGTTTTATTTTTTTTGACTGCTCCTTTCATGGGCATTGATTGTGCATCCAAGTGAAATGAAAGCACTGAAAACTTCAATCTTTTCTCTGTTTGTCATGATGGTGCTTGTAGGTCCAGTTGCAAGGATTTTTGTTTTCTTTCTGTTGATATGTAATCCATACTGAAGACTGACCTTCATAAGTAAGTGCTGCATGTCATCTTCACTTTCAGCAAGCAAAGTTGTGTCATCTGCATATTTCAGGTTGTTGATGAGTGTTCCTCCAATCCTGATGCTGCATTCTTCTTCATATAGTCCAGGTTCTCAGATTATTTGCTCAACATACAAACTGAATGAGTATGGTGAAAGGATACAACTCTAATATGCACCCTTCCTGATTTTAGATCATGCAGTATTCCCTTGCTCAGTTCAAAAGACAGCCTCTTGGTCTATGAGCACAATCAAGTATTCTGGAATTCCCATTCTTCACAATGTTGATCATGATTTGTTACAATCCACACAGTTTGGTCAATTTCAGACTTCAGAATTTAGTAAAAATTTTCAATTTCTTCATCTTTGCCTTTAGTGGTCAAACCATCAATTTGAAGAATAGTAACATTAACAGGTCTTTCTTATAGGTATATGGATATTATCCTGTCACTGACACATTTGTGCTTCAGAATAGACTTGAAGCATTCTTTTTGACAATGAATGCAACACCATTTCTCTTCAATTTGTCATTCCAGGTCAGTAGACAATATGATTGTCTGACACAAAATGGACAGTGCCAGTCCATTTCAGCTCACTAATGCCCAGGATATCAATCTTTATGCATTCCACTTCATTTTTGACAATTTCCAATTTTCCTGGATTCATATTTCTCATATTCCATGCTCTGATCATTGAAGGATGTTTGCAGCTGTTTCTCCCCATTTTGAATCATGCTTCATCAGTAAATGATGGTGGTGAAAGCTTTACTCCATCCATGTTATTAAGGACAACTCTACTTTGAGGAGGCAGCTTTTCTCAAGTCATTTTTTGAGTGTCTTCCAACTTGAGGGGCTCATCTTCCAGCACTATATCAGACAATGTTTCATGACTATTTATAGAGTTCCAGTAATATATCAGACAGTGTTTCCTTGCTATTCATAAGGTTTTCCCTGGCCAATTCTTTGATAAGTGGATGGATCCTTCCTTTTTCTGAGTCTGTCTTAGTCTAGAAGCTCTGCTGAAACCTGTTCACCATGGGTGACCCTGCTGGAATTTGAAATACCAGTGGCATAGCCTCCAGCCTCACAGCAACATGCAAGCCACCACAGTATGACAAACTGACAAGAGAATGGTGGATAACATCATCAGATATGATTATATCAAAAGTAGATGTTAATCTCATCAATGTCCCTGAGCTGTAAATGTGGAAGTTGTTATGTTGCTGGATGTCTTGGTGTGCATGTTTTTACTACAATAACCAGTTGCTGTTGAGTCAACACCAACTCTTGTTGTCCCTATTTGTGTCAGAGTAGAACTGTGCTCCCTAGGATTCTCAATGCTGATTTTTCAGAAGTAGATCTTCAGGCCTTTCTTCGCAGACAATTCTGGGTAGACTTCAGCTTCCAACTTTTAGCTTAGCAACAAAGAATATTTACTGTTTGTGCCACACAGGGACTCCATCATAATCTATATCAGTATCTATGCCTATATTATAACTATATATATTATCTGTCAATCTCTATTCATTCAACTTAGTGATTTTAAAGCAATCCTTGTTTTGAGCCAAAAATGGATATTGAAAATTATTAAAGTATCTTTTAGGCATCTGTAAATATGATTATTTCTTTTTAATTTTTATCTAATATAAAAATCATTTGAATATGTAATGAAATAGATTAATAGACTTTCCAGTATTAAAACATTTGCATATTACTGGAATAATATTATACTGCTGGATTCTGCTTGATAATGTTTTATTTAGGACATTTATATTGATTTTCATAAAACAGATGTATCAGTATCTTTTTGTGCTATCTTTGTTGGGACTGCTATAAATTTTGTTTGTTTCACTAAAATAATTTGGAAATTTCCCTCTTTTATTAGTTCAAAACAGCATTGCATTATGCAGTCCTTAGGTTTTTGATAAGTTTTTCTTCTGAAATTATGTGGGTCTGATATTTGAGTAATTTGCTTCATGACACATTTTTGGTCTCTTCTATGAAAAGTGCTCATTTGAATTTTCATTTTCTCCTGAGATAATTTTGAGTCTTTCTCTTTAAGGACTTCCTAGGAAATTGTTCATGTCATTCAGGTTCTTCCATGTATTTCATAAAGTTGGGAAAATTAACCTCTTTTAAAAAAAAGTCCTCTTTTTGGATAATTTTTTCATCCCACCTCCTCACTTGGTTAGATTAGAGTTTGGTTTATGATTTTCTTTTTCTTTTTAATGAGTATACCATAGGAAGAAATTATTTACTGTGACAAAGAAGATATGTTAAAAGCCAAGTGAATTACTATAATTGAATATATTTAGTTTATTGACATTTTTCTTAAAACAAAGAGATTTGGGAGTAGATAGGTTGAAGTCTGACTTTCTGGCTACTCTGCTACTAACTAGAATCAAATTTTTAGAATTCCTAAATCTTGTAGCTTTTGTCTGCTTAAGCTTTAGAGAGCTTTTCTTTTGGCCACTAGATTTTTCAGGAAAAATTTACCTGCTGTATATGAAGAATGTACCAGAAGGCCACTTTCAGTATAATGAAAGCTAAGTTTATTTCTGATTTTTCCTCAGTATTTGAATTTTTCAGAAGTAATGTATTCTTTTTTTTTAAATTTTTATTGTGATCCAAGTGAAAGTTTACAGAACAAATTCACTTTCCATACAGCAGGTAACATACACTTTGTCTTATGACATTGATGCCATTTTCCCACAGTGCAACAGCTTCCATCCCATTTCCTCCCCATAGTTACCTTTTCCCTGTGTCCTTCCCACCCATGTCCCCTGTGCTGCTCCCTGTGCATACACAACCCTTCTATTCTCCCACGATTGATCTCTCCAAGGAGTGTATCTGCCTAATGTAAAAGTTCAGCTCATATGCCTGACTTTTGTTTGGCTAGAAGCCACAGGAGTGGGTTCAATTCCAGACCTGAAGGGCAGCTAGAGACCATAGTTTCAGTGGTTCCATCAGGTTCTATCAGACCAGAAAACCTGCCTACCCCCTTTTTTATGATTTTAAGTTTTTTTCCATATTATTTTCCCACTTTATCCAGGATCTCCTACACAGATCCCCTTCTGAGTGGTTGACAGTGGTAGCTGGGCACCGTCTAGTTCTTCTGGTCTCATAGTTGAACAGACTGAAGATCATATGGTGTACTACTAGTCCCTTTGACTAATTGTTTCCATGTGCATTTGGTTTTCTTCATTCTTCTTTGCTCTGGATATGGAGAGACACTTCGTTGCATCTAGATGCCTGCTTGCAAGCTTTTAAGATCCCAGTTGCTACTCACCAAAGTAGTATATGGAACAATGTTTTTGTGTAGTATGTCATGCCAATTGAGGTTGCTGTCCCCTGCAACCATAGTCCTGAGCACACAGGTCCAACTGCTAACTCCTTCTGGGTAGGTGGCTGTGGCTACAACCTTGTCCTTTGCCAGCTCTACTATATACCTTGGAATTCTTACAGAGCACACAAATATACTTGTAGAAACATTGTCTGACAGCTCCATACATGGTCTTGGGCACACTCAGCCCTGCATAGACATACCTAATAGTTCAGCCTGTCCACCCATCTATCCACCTGTATATCAATGTTTCCTTCACTGACAGCTCAGTACTGTGTGTGCAAAAGGATTCATCTGTATTGTCTGCACCTCCAATGCACCACTCTATGTCTTCCTCTTCCTTAATGCCACTTTGTTGATCACTCACACTTGGTACACTGCCCTTCTCTTCACCCAAATCAATACTTGTCTCTATCTTTCTAACAGTGTTCCCTCCCCTCCCCTCACACACCTGGTAACCAACAAAGAAAATTTCCCTCTGCATATAAAACTTTCCTTAACTTTTTACAATAATGGACTAATAAAATATTTGTCCCTCTGTGACTGATTTATTTCACTCAGCATAATGTCCTCCAAGTTCATCCATGTTATGCGGTGTTTTGCAGATTCTATGTTATTCTTTAGAGTTGCTAGTATTCCATTGTGTGTATGTATCATTGTTTGGTTACTTGTTCTTCTGTTGATGGGCACCTAGGTTGTTTTCATCTTTTGGCTATTGTAAATAGTGCTATAATGAACATGGGTGTGCTTGTATCTGTTTTTGTCCTGGCTCTCACTTCATTAGGATATATACCTAGGAATGGAATGGCTGGGTCAAATGGTATTTGTAATTCCAACTTTTAAAGGAATCACCATACTGCTTTCCACAGTAGTTGTATCATTTGACAGTCCCACCAGCAGTGTATGAGAGTTCCAATCTCTCCTCATCCTTGCCAGCATTTGTTATTTTCTGTTTTGTTGAACTTTGCTGGTACTGGTGGGGAAAGATGGTCTCTCATTGTTGTTTTGATTTGCATCTCTCTAATGGTTAATGATCATGAGCTTTTCTTCATATGTTTGTAGGCCACCTGAATATCCTCTTTGGTGAAATGTCTATTCATGTCTTCTGCCTATTTTTTAATTGGATTGTTTGTCTTTTTGTTGTTGAGGTGTTGGAGTTTTCTATAAATTCTAGAGATAAGTCCCTCATCAGATATGTC
>NW_006921843.1:1893268-1897208 GCF_000298275.1 Orycteropus afer afer | reverse complement strand
GGATTGCCCAACCTTCCTTCTGAGGAGTGGCTGGTGGGTTTGAACCGCCAGCCTTCTGGTTAGCAGTCAAGTGCTTTAGCCACTATGCTACCGGTAGGTTTTGCAAATGGTTTTAATTTCCTTATTTCTTTTTCAGCAATCTCTTTGCCGGTGTAGAGGATTTCAACTGATTTTTGGATGTTGATTTTGTATCCTGCTATTATGCTAAATCTCTGAATTAGTTCCAGTAGATTTTTTGACTGAGTCTCTTGCATTTTCTAGGTATGGAATCATATCATCAGCAAATAAAGAAAGTTTGACTTCTTCCTTATCAATTTGCATGCCTTTGATTTCCCTTTCTTGCTTTATTGCTCTGGCAAGAACTTCCAATACAATGTTGTATAGAAATGTTGAGATAGGGCATCCTTGTCTGGTTCCTGTTTGTAAGGGGAATGGTTTTATTTTCTCTCCATTGAGAACAATGTTGGCTGTTGGTTTTGCATACATGTCCTTTAATATATTAAAGAATGTCCCTTCTATTCTTATTTTGCTGAGAGTTTTTATTCTCTCTCCATTGAGAACAATGTTGGCTGTTGGTTTTGCATACATGTCCTTTAATATATTAAAGAATGTCCCTTCTATTCTTATTTTGCTGAGAGTTTTTATCAGGATTAGGTGTTTGATTTTATCAAATGCCTTTTCTGCATCAATTGATAATGATCTTGTTGTTCCTTTCCTTTGTTTTGTATATGTGATGGATGACATTGATTATTTTTCTAATGCTGAACCATCCTTGCATATCTGATATGAACCGCACTTGGTCATAATAAATTATTTTCTTGATATGTTGTTAGAGTTTATTGGCTAAGATTTTTTGAATATTTTTGGATCTATATTCATGAAGGATTTTGGTCTGTAGTTTTCCTTTTGAATGTTGTCTTTGCCTGGTTTTGGTATCAAGGTTATGCTTGCTTCATAAAATGAATGTGGAAGGTGTTCTGGTTACCTAGTGCCACTCTGACAAGAATATACCACAAATGGAATGGCTGGAACAAAAAGGAGTTTATTCTCTTATAGTCTGGAGGCTTTAAGTCCAAGTTCAAAGTGTCGGGCTCTAGGAGCTGGGTGAAAGCCCCTCAACCTTGGGCTTCAGCTCTGCCTCCTGCTCCTGGTCCACTGAACCTAGAGGCTTTTCTTCACTCAAACATCTGCTGGCTGCTTACACTGACAAGCCCAAGGTTGACAAGTAAAAAGCCACAGTCCCAGTGTTTTCATTCCACATGGCAGGCCATTAATTCAAGTCCATTAAAGGTCCCAAGGTTGTCAGAGAATAGTAGGCTGCTGAACAATGACATGGCTACCTGGAGGTTTTAAGCATGTCATAAGCTAGAGACCATTCCCAAAGCTACGTCTTATATATGGAAAGCAGACCACATACCCAAAGCAGCTACTCAGCTGCTCCAATAGATGCCACCATGGAGTTAATTACCAATCACACCTTGGGGAATAACTACATTCAGATACCCAGCCACTCAACCAGGCCCAGCCAAGTTGACACACAAATTTAACTACCACATGAAGATTCCATCCTTTTCTGTGTTTTGGAATAGTTTGAGTAGTATTGATTGGTGTCAGTTCTTCTGTGAATGTTTGGTTGAATTCTCTGGTGAAATCATCTGGGCCAGGACTTTTTTTTCTTGTTGGTAATTTTCCTATGGTCTGTTCATTTTCGTTTTTTTGTTATATATCTGTTCAACTTATACACCTCTGTCTGTGTTAGTTCAGGTAACTAGTGTGTTGCTAGAAATCTGTCCATTTTTTCCAGATTTTCAAATTTGTTGTAGTACAGTTCATCATAGTGTCCTGATATTATCCTTTTTATTTCCATTGTGTTGTGTAGTAAATTACCTGAATGGCTTTTCTAGCCAAAAGTCTTTGTAAACTCCATGGTGGAATTTGCCATGAGCAACTGAGAAGCTCCTGATTGTTAGTTATCCACTTGGGGTATTTCTGTTGAGAGTGGCATGAAGCAATCTTCTGGGAAGTTTTCTCTCTCTCAGGTGTATAGAATTCAGATGTTGGGATTGGTTAGTTTTGCCACTCTGCTGGGCTGAAAAAGATCCTCCTAGGGGCAGAAGGAGTCTCTCTGACTGCTGGATGAGAAAGATGTGCTGCTGAAAGAAATGTGCTCCTAAGAGACATACACTTGCTGAGAGACATTAGAGACACATGCTGCTAAGAAAGAGATGTCACTGCTGAGGGAGAGACATGAGACACACATTGCTGAGATAGAGACTGCCAGCTGCTAAGTGAGATGGCCAGCTGTGAGAGACTGAGTGCATTTCTGAACTTTAATTGTAGCCTGTTGCTTCCCCATAATCTGTGAGTTCTGTGTGGCCACTGAAGTGAATTATTGAACCCAGTAGAGAGGTGGTGGGTGCTGTGGGAGGAACAGTTGGTGTAAGGGTTGGTGAAAGGGCTGGAAGGAGGTGGCATGTCTGGTCTTGCAGGAATAGTCCTTGGGCTAATGATGATGATTCTGTCTTCCTCTTGTGGGGTTAGAAGAGGACAGAAGATGTGGCCTCTTTGCCCATTTGGCAAATTAGTTCTGTTGTGATGTCACCCATTTTGTTTCTTATTCATGTTCTTTGTATTCTCTCCCTCTTTTCTTTTGTTAAATTTGCCAGTGGTTTGTCAATTTTATTAATGTTTTAAAAAACCAACTTGTGGTCTTGTTGATTTTTTCTATTGTCTTTCTATTTTCCATTTCATTGATTTCTGCTTGAATGTTTATTATTTCCTTTCTTCTAGAGACTGTAGGATTTTCTTGCTGTTCTTTTTCTAATTGCTGGAGATGTTGGTTTAAAGTGTTGATTTTGGCTCTTTCTTCTTTTTTTGATGTATGCATTTAATGCTATAAATTGTTCTCTGAACACTATTTTTGCTGTGTCCCAAAGATTTTTGGTATGTGGTGTTTTCATTCTCATTTGATTCAAGGACTTTTTAATTTTCTTTTTTCTATTAGCCACTCATTCTTAAGGAGAGTGTTGTTCAGTTTCCATGTATTTGTTCTTTTTCTGTTGATTTTCCTATTGTTGGTTTCTAATTTTATAGTATTGTGATCTGAGAAGATGCTTTGCAGTATTTCAATGCTTTTAAATTTATTAAGGCTTGTTTTATGGCCTAACATATGTTGTATCATGCAGAATGTCCCCTGTGCACTAGAAAAGAATGTATATTGTGCTGTTGTTGAGTGAAGTGCTCTGTAGATGTCTATAAGGTCAAGTCAGTGGATTGTACTGTTTAGCTCTTCCGTGTCTTTGCTGAGTTTCCACTTGTTCTATCTTTTATTGATTTAAAAAAAATGCACTGCTGTCAAGTTGGATCTGATTCATAGAAACCCCTCCTTGTGTTTCCAAGGTGATATACTGCTGAAGTAGATTGCCCAACCTTTCTTCTGAGGAGTGGCTGGTTGATTTGAACACCAGCCTTCTGTTTAGCAGTCAAATGCTTCACGCAGTAAAGTCTCCTACTATGAATGTGGAGTCATCTATTTTCCTCTTCAACTCTTTTAAAGTCTGATTTATGTATTTTAGGGCTCTTTCATTGGATCCATAGATATTTATTATGCTTCTTGTTGTTTAATTGATCATTTAATCATGATATAATGCCCTTCTTTGTCTCTTATGGTAGTTTTTGTCTTAAAGTCAATTTGATCAGAAATCAATATTGCCACTCTTGCTCCTATTTGGTTGCCATTTGCTTGATATATCTTTTTCCAACTTTTGATTTTTAGTAATTTTTTGTATTTGTCTCTAAGATGTGTCTCTTCTAGACAGAATATTGATAATTATGTCTTCTTATCTGGGAATCCCTGAGCACTTGATTGTACTCATGAGGAATCTGTACCTTGACCAGGAGGCTGTCGTTCGAACAGAACAAGGGGACACTACATGGTTTA
>NW_006921843.1:1888798-1892483 GCF_000298275.1 Orycteropus afer afer | reverse complement strand
GGGCTGGTGCGGGATCGGGCAGTGTTTCGTTCTGCTGTGCATGGGGTCGCTATGAGTCGGAAACGACTCGACGGCACTTAACAACAACAACAACAAAATCCTGTCTGTAAATCTCTGTCTCTTGTGAGGTGCATTTAATCCATTGACATTCAGTGTAATTATCAACAAGTATTAATTGGTTGCTGTCATTTTGTTATGTGTTTTTTCATGGTGTTCTTGGTTTCTTTCTTCCGTCTAATTTTCTGTGCTGAGCTCCTTATGTTTATGAATCATGCTATCATTTCCCTTGTTGCTGTTGTTTTAGTATTTGCTACATATTTGTGCTTGTCCTCTTTTTTATTGTGATGTGAAGGTTTATCATTTTTCTTTGAGGTTACCCTGTGATTTTTAATTTTTTCCCAAAATTTAGAACAGTTTATTCTATTTTGCAAGTTTCTTGACTTCCTCACTGTTTATAATTCTGTAACTACAATATTATTTCCTTCCTTTTGGTTTGTAGTTGTCCTCATTTGCCAAAGGACATCTCTGGTTCCCTGTTTACAATCTTGTAAACTTATTTTACTTTGGATATGTTCCTAGCTGTGTTGGTTTCTGGGTTATGTCATCTTGTGTGTTAATGGATGTTTGCTATTGTTGGTACTCTGTTCAAAGGACTCCCTTTAGTATCTCTTGTAAAGTTGGTGTGGTCTTAACAAATTCCCTTAATTTTTGCTTATCTGGAGATCTCCTAATTTCACCATCATATGTGGGGAAGAATATTGCTGGGTATAAAATTCTTGGTTGGAAATTTTTCTCTTTCAGGGTTTTATAGATACCATCCCATTGCCTTCTCACTTGCATGGTTTCTACTGAGAAATCAGAGCTTATTCATATTGGTTGTCCTTTGTAGGTAAGTTTCCATATTTCTCATGCTGCTTTCAGGATTATTTTTTTTGCTTTTGGTTTTAATGAGTTTGCTGATGATATATCTTGGTGATTTTTTTGGGGTCTATCCTGTTTAGGATTTGTTGGTCTTCTTGAATGGATATATTCTCATCTTTCATCATATCAACAGTTCTCTTCTAACAAATCTCAGACAATTATCTCTGGCTGTATTTTTCTCTTCCTGTTCTGAAATTCCAATGACACATAGGCTATTCCTCTTGATGGTATTCCACAGGAATCTTAGGCTTTCTTTATTTTGATTTGATCTCTTTTCTGATTGATCCCTTTCCAAAGAAGTATTCAGGTATTTGTCTTCAGCATCATTAATTTTGTCTTCCATTGATTTGACCCTATTCCTTTGCCTTTTCAATGTGCTATCTATTTCTGATAATTTTGTATTAATCTTCTGGACTTCTATCTGTTGATTTCAAATCTTTTCTAAATTTCCATTTATTTTTTCAGTTTGTTCTTATATTTTCTTCCAAAATTGTCCTACAATTTTATCAGTGTTTTCCTTAATTTTGTCAGTGCTTTCCTTGATCCATCTTTCACTCTTTTGAAGATACCTAAGTATGGTTCTTTTGAATTTCTTATCAGGGAGTTCCAATGCTGCTTCTTCCTCAGGGATGTGTTCTGGGTCTGTATCCTGCTCCCTTGTTCCCACTGCTTTATTTTCTTTCTTTGTGTGGACTGTGATAATCTGTTGTCTCAGAGGCATTGTGATTTTGTTGTATTTAGAGCTCTGTTAACTGTTTGTGGAGAGCAGTTAAGTGTGAGTTAGGCTCTTCTTGGTGGTCATTTATTGTTGGCCAGTTGGTGCAGAAGGAAGTGGTGGCTTTCATTCAGTAAGTGGAGCTGCAGGATGTGTGGATATGGTTGTGTCATATGGGCATGGTTGCTGTCTTCCACTCAGTTAGACAAAAACAACAATCAAAAAACCATCAAAAAAGTAAAAGCTAGTGTACAAAAACTACATCACATAAACACACAGGATCAATTACCTACAAAATAAAAATGAAAATAAACTTCCAATATCTAAGGAGGGACCAATAAGGGAAAAGAGGTAGCGTGAGAGAATAATGAAGAAAAAGATGGAAAAAAATGCAAATGCAAAACAAGGAATAGGGTTAAATGTGAGAAAGAAATAAATGGGAACCAGGGACAGGGAAGAGAGAAATAGTTGAAAGCTAGAACCTGAGAAGGGAAGAATTAAAAATAAATATATAAATAACACCAAAAGGGATGAAAAACAGTTTACAGCAGACAAAAACAAAATTTAAAAAAAAAAAGGAAAAATAAATCTGGGCAGGGCACCCAGGCTCCATGGGAGCATACAGACTGGGATGGAATCTTGCTGGCCAGAGGTGGGTGGGAGTGAGGTATAGCCATACTTCTGTTCACCAAGAGTGTGTGGGGTATAAGAGTAACAAGGGGAATATCACATCTTTCTATTCATTTGTGTCTGGAATGTCCTTGTGGTCTCTGACAAATGGAGCCTGTTCTTAGGCCCCTGGAATCTAAGAGAACTGTCACTTAAAATATCCAAAATGGTCAAAGTGCTTGTAAACATTCAAAATAGCTGTGCCATCTGGACAGCCAAAATTCCACAGCTCAGCCTGTCTCACTTTGTGCTGCTGCTCCTTTTATTCAGCAGCCACCAGTGCAGTCCTCCGTGCAGCCCCTGGGTAGCAGAGCTGATTTTTAGGTTAATTTTTAGGTCCTAACACCATTTAGCAATATCCAAGCTGTCTGTCCTGTCAGGATTGCTCCATATATCTTCTTATTTTTTGGTGTTTTCATGTAGGTTATACTACTAGTTGGACTTTAGTCCAATTCTATGTCCTTCTTTTCAAAGCTCAGACCTCCAGGATTATCTTCTCTATCTGTGTTAATTGGTTGTCCCTTTCTTTGTTGAGGAGGGCCTGTGTAGTTTGTCTGCCTATTTGCCATCTTATCCTCGGAAGTAATGTATTCTTCATCCTTAAGGTGGTGCTTTGTTGGCTGTGTAAATTGTCCTAAAATCAAACAGTCCACAGCTGCCTCATGAAGTGCTTTCATTGTTGTATATACTTGCTCAACCTTTTTCACTCGAGCCAACATTTATAGATGTTTTAGAAATAACATTAGGCTGAATCTCCTTGACATGTTTCAGTGTACATAGAGATTCCTCAAAATTGTCCTTGGGATCATGAAGTACCTTCTTTAATGTGGGGACCATTTCTATGTTACATGCATACACATCTAATCCTGACAGAGCAACTTTCTCTATTGTTTTAAGATCTGATCAGAAATCACGGGTGAGGCATTCCACAAGAATTTTTGGATTTAACTTTAACTTAGTTTAATTTGCTTTAACTAAAGAACTCTGGTGGTGCAATGGTTGAGGCAATAGGCTTCTAATGCAAAGGTGGGTAGTTAGAACGTATCAGCAGTTCAGCAGGAGAAAGATGAGGCAAGATACTTCTGCAAATATTAATAGCCTTGAAAACCCTGTGGACACTACTGTGCTGTCATATTTGGCCTTGTAGATAGAAATAAAGCTTGAGATTGCATGATAACATTTTGCAAGACCAACCACTTGTTCATTGGAAATACTTTTCTTCAACAACACAAAAGGTGGCTGTACACATGGACTCCACCAGATGGAGTGCACATGAATCAGATTGACTACATCTTTTGCAAGAGGTGATGGAGAGCTCAATATCTTCAGCCAAAACAAGGCCAGGAATTGATTGTGGAATTGCTCATATGCAAGTTCAAG
>NW_006921843.1:1853011-1883912 GCF_000298275.1 Orycteropus afer afer | reverse complement strand
ATTGTGTGGATCATAACAAATTGTGGATAACATTGAGAAGAATGGGAATTCCAGAACACTTGATTGTGTGCATGAGGAACCTGTACATAGACCAGGAGGCTGTCATTCAAAGAGAAAAAGGGAACACTGCATGGTTTAAAATCAAGAAGGGAGTGCATCAGAGTTGTACCTTTTCACCATACTTACTCAATTTCTATGCTGAGCAAATAATCTGAGAAGCTGGATTATATGAAGAAGAATGTGGCATCAGGATTGGAGGAAGAATCATTCACAACCTGTGATATGCTGAAGACACAACTTTGCTTCCTGAGAGTGAGGATGACTTGAAACACTCACTGATGAAGATTTAAGAATACAGTCTGCACTATGGATTACACCTCAAAATAAAGAAAACAAAAATCCTTACAACTGGGCCAATAAGCACCATCATGATAAATGGAGAAAAGACTGAAATTGTCAAAGACATCATATTGCTTAATTCTACAGTCAATGCTAATGGAAGCAGCATTCAAGATACCAGACAACTTATAGCACTGGAAAAATCAGCTCCATAAGACTTCTTTCAAGGGCTGAGGAGCAAAGATGTCTCCTTGAGGACTAAGGTGCACCTGAAGCAAGCCATTGAAAATATTCAATTGCCTTACATGCATGTGAGAGCTTGACAATGAATAAGAAAGACTAAAGGAGAGTTGATGCTTTTGTTTTGTGGTGCTGGCAAAGAATACTGAAGATGCCATGGATTGATAAAAGAACTAACACATCTGTCCTTGGAGAAGTACAGCAAGGGAGCTCCTTGGAAAGGAAAATGGCCAGGCTTTGCCTCACATACTTGGTCAAATTCTAAGAAGAGACCATTCCCTGGAGAATGATACCATACTTGGTAAAGTGGAAGACCAACAAAAGAGGGGAAGACCCTCAACAAGATGGTTTGACATAGTGGCTGCAACGATAGGTTCAGGTATATGTGGGATCATGGAGCTGGCATAGGCCCAGTTAGTGTTGCATTCTGCTTTACATATGGTCACTGTGACTAGGAGACAACATGATGGCATCTAACAACAACAACAACATGCTGTCCTATGGGGTCACTATGAGTCAGAATTGACTCAATGGCAGTGGGTTCTGAGTTTGTTCAAATATGATGCATCTTTGCAAAGTGCTCATCTCCCCCATCAGTCATATCATCTTCATCCACAAATGTCAGGACAACATAATTCAGACCCAACTCTGCAATTGGAGAGGGCTCCTAGGCATCCAGTGGAAGTGAGTTTCTTGCAGTCTTAAAAGAACTTATCTGTAGCCTCTTGTACATGCATCACCCACTGTGGTGGTTAAGATTGTATGCCAGCTTGGCTTGGCTGTGGTTTTGAGTGGCTTGGCAGCTGGATGAGTTAATTCCCCATGATGAGATTTTAATCACTTCCATGGAGGAATCTGCTGTGAGCAGCTAAGTAGATGCCTTCAGGGTGTGGCCTACTTCCAGTGAATAAGGAAACTATTTGAGAAAGATCTCTAGCTTCTTGGCACATTGGAATCCTGCATTTTGCCAAGTTATCAGTGGCCTGACATGTTGCCTGATGATCTTGGGACTGTTTCTGCACTTGAACTAATAACCTGCTGTGTTGCTTGCTAATCTGAAGACTGTGCCATTTTACTTGTTGATCTTGAGTTCATCAGCCTCAGAAGCCAGCAGCTGTGTGAGATGTAAAAAGCCTCCAGCTCTGGTGAGCCTGGAATAGGGCAGAGCTGAAGATCAAGGTCAAGGGGCCTTCACCAAGCCCCAAGAGCTGGCACTTTGAACTCAGACTTCTAGCCTCTTAAACTGTAAAAGCACTCTCCCCTTACCTAATTCCTACCTGGAACCTGCCACTTTGTGGTAAGGGGAAGTGAAGAGGTTTCCAACAGTTAACAGAGACAAACATGACTGTCAGTTTGTCATCCTGTGGGGTCTGTATATTGCTGTGAGGCGTGAGGCTGTGCCATTGGTGTTTCAGATGCCAGCAGAGTTGCACATAGTGCTAGTGCACTGGTTTCAACACAGCTTATAGGCTAAAACAGATTAGAAAGAAAGAAGGAGGAGGCCATCCACATCTCAAAAATTGGCCAGGGAAAGCCTTATGAATAGCAGAGAAACATAGTCTGATACATTACTAGGCAAATTTATGAATACTTTGGAAACATTCTCCAGCAGAGTGCAGGTCAATAATCCCCTTTGGTTGGAAGGCACTCAAAACAGGACTGGGAAAGATCTGCCTCATCAGAGTAGAACTAACTTTAATGGTCTGGATAAAGTAAGTCTTTCAGGACCTCCATGTGCTGACATAAAAAGGAGCTCTGGTAGCATAGTGCCTAAGGCACTTGACTGCTAACCAGAAGGCTGGTGGTTCAAACTCACCAGTTACCCCTCAGAAGGAAGATGGGACAATCTACTTCCATAGTGATACTGCCTCAGAAACCCAAGGAGGGGTCGCTATGAGTCAGGTCTGACATGATGGCACCTAACAGCAACAACAACAACATGTGCTGACATGGCACAACTCAAATTGAAGAGAAAGAGCTGCAAACATCCACTAATAATTGGAACATGGAATGTATGAAGTATGAATCTTGGAAAATTGGAAGTTGTCAAAAATTAAATGGAACACATAAAGATTGATATCCTAAGCATTGGTGAGCTGAAATGGATGGGTTTGGGGCATTTTGAATCAGACAAACATATGACCTACTATGCTGAGGATGACAAATTGAGGAGGAATGGCATGGCATTTATCACCACAAAGGATGTTTCAAGATCTGTCTAGAACTACAATGCTGTCAGTGATAGGATAATATCCATACGTCTACAAGGAAGACCTGTTAATACTACTATAATTCAAATTTATGCACCAACCATCAAAGCCAAAGAGGAGGAAATTGAAGATTTTTATCAACTTCTGCAGTCTGAAATTGATCGAACATGCAATCAAGATGTATTGTTTATCACCGGTGATTGAAATGCAAAAGTTGAAAACAAGAACCACAAGCAGTTGGGAAATTTGGGCTTTGTGACAGAAATAATGCTGGAGATCACATGATAGAATTTTTCAAAACCAATGACTTATTCCTTGCAAATACCTTTTTTTCAAAAACACAAATGGTGGCTATACATGTGGACTTTGCCAGATGGAGTACACAGGAATCAGATTGACTACATCTGTGGCAAGAAGAGATGGAAAAGCTCAATATATTCAGCCAAAACCAGACCAGGAGCTGATTGTGGAATAGACCATCAACTGCTCATATACAAGTTCAACTTGATGTAGAAGACAATTAAAAGAAGTCCACAAGAGCCAAAATATGATCTTGAATATATCTCTCCTGAATTTAGAGACCATCTAAAGAATAGATTTGATTCATTGAGCACCAGTGACTGAAAACCAGAATTGTGGGCTGACATCAAGAGCGTCATCCATGAAGAAAGCAAGAGGTCATTAAAAATGCCAGAAGGAAAGAAATGACCAAAATGGATGTCAGAAGAGACTCTGAAACTTGCCCTTGAGCAAAGAATAGCTAAAGCAAAGAGAATAAATGACAAGATAAAAGAGCTGAACAGAAGATTTCAAAGGGCAGTTCGAGCACACAAAGCCAATTACTATAACGAAATATGCAAAGACCTGGAGTTAGAAAACCAAGAGGGAAGAACACACTTGGCATTTCTCAAGCTGAAAGAACTGAGGAAAACAGTTAAGCCTTGAGCTGCAGTTTTGAAAGATTCTATGGGCAAAATATTTAATGCTTCAGAAAGTATCAAAAGAAGATGGAATACACAGAGTCACTCTACCAAAAAGAACTGGTTGATTTTTATCCATTTCAGGAGGTGGTATATGTTCAAAGAACCAATGGGACTGAAGGAAGAAGTCAAAACTGTACTGAATGAATTGGTGAAGAACAAGGCTCCTGGAATTGATGCAATACCAATTGAGATGTTTCAACAAATGGATGTCCCACTGAAGGCATTCACTCAGTTATGCCAAAAGGATTGGAAGACATGTACCTACCTCGCCAACTGACTGGAAGAGATCCATATTTGTACCCATTCCAAAGAAAGGCCATCCCACAGAATGTGGAAATTATCAAAAAATATCATTAATATCACATGCAAGTAAAATCTTACTGAAGATAAGTAAAAAATGGTTACAGCAATATATTGACAGAGAACTTCCAGAAATGCAAGCTGGATTCAGAAGAGGACATGGAATGAGGTGTATAATTTCTGATGTCAGATGGATCTTGGCTCAAAGCAAACAATATCAGAAAGATGTTTACTTGTGTTTTATTGACTATGCAAAAACATTGACTCATTGGTCTTCCTTACTCATTCTCCAGCTTTCACATGCACATGAGGCAATTGAAAATGCCATGGCTTGGGTTAGGTACACCTTAGTTTTTCAAGAGACATGCTTGCTCTTCACACTTGAAAGAGGTCTTTTGGAGCAGATTTGCCCAGTGCAATAAGTCTTATGATTTCTTGACTGTGGCTTCCATTGGTGTTGATTGTGGAACCAAGTACTATGAAGTCTTTGACAACTTTAATCTTTTCTCCATTTATTGTGATTCTGTTTATTGGCCTAGTTGTGAGGATTTTCATTTTCTTTATGTTGAGATGTAATCCATAGTGCAGACTGTAGTTTTTAATCATCAGTAATTGCTTCAAGTCACCTTCACTTTCAGCAAGCAAAGTTGTGTCATCTGCATATCACAGGCTGTTAATTATTCTTCCTCCAATCCTGATGTCATGCTCTTCTTCATTTGGTCCAGCTTCTCAGATTATTTGGTCAGCATACAGAATGAATAAGTATAGTGAAAGGATGCAACCCTGACACACTCCTTTCCTGACTTTAAATCATGCAGTATTACCTTGTTCTGTTTGAATGACAACCATGTGCTTGTTCCTCATGAGCACAATTAAGTGTTCTGGAATTCCCATTCTTCTCAAAGTTATCTATAATTTGTTATGTTATGATCCACACAATTGAATGCTTTTGCATAGTCAATGAAACACAAGTATACATCTTTGTGGTATTTCCTGCTTTCAGCCAAGATCCATCTGACATGAGCAATGATATCCCTTGTTCCACATCCTATCTGAACCCAGCCTGCATTTCTGATATTCTTTGTCAATATACTATTACAACCATTTTTTAAATTATCTTCAGCAAGATTTTATTTGTATGATAATAATGATATGGTTCAATAATTCCACATTTTGTGGGATCACCTTTCTTTGGAATGGGTACAAATATAGATCTCTTCCAGTCAGTTGGCCAAGTAGCTGTCTTCCAAATTTCTTGGCATACATGATTGAGTGCCTTCAGTGCAGCTTCTGTTTCTTGAAACATCTCAATGGGTATTCCATCAATTCCTGTAGCCTTGTTCATTGCCAATTCCTTTAGTGCAGCTTTGACTTCTTCCTTCAGTAATGTTGGTTCTTGATCATAGGTCACTCCCTGAAATAGATGAACATTGACCAATTCTTTGTGGTCCAATGACTTCCATCTTCTTTTGATGTTTGCTGCATTATTCAATATTTTGCCCATAGAATCTTTAAATATTCCAACTCAAGGCTTGAATTTTTTTTTTTTTTCACTTCTTTCAGCTTGAGAAATGTGGAACATGTTCTTGCTTTTTGGCTTTCTAACTCCAGGTCTTGCACATTTCATTATAATAATTGACTTTTTATTCTTGAGCTGCTCTTTGAAATCTTCTGTCCAGCTCTTTGTCATTTCTTCCATTTGCTTTAGCTACTCTCTATTCAAGGGTAATATGGTGGTTATGTTTTTGTGTCAACTTGGCTAGGTCTGGTTGAGTGGCTGGGCAGCTGGATGTAGTATTCCCCATGATGAGACTGGTAATCAACTCCATGGTAGAATCTACTGTGAGCAGCTAAGTAGTTGCCAGAGGGAATGTGATCTGCTTCCTGTATATAAGCAGAAGCCTTAGGGAGTGGTCTTTAGCTTATGGTATGCTTGGACCTTGCATGTAACTGTCTCATTGTTCAGGAGCCTGCCATGCTTTGCCAACCAGGGGACTTATAAGAGACTTAAATTAATAGCCTGCTGTGTGGTTTGGTAACATTGGGACTGTGCCTTTTTACTTGTGAACCTTGGGCTTGGCAGCCTCAGCAACCAGCAGCTGTCTGAGTGAAGAAAAGCCTCTAGTTTCAGTGGGCTGGGAGCTGGAGGCAGAGATGAAGTCCAAGGCTGAGGAGCTTTCACCTAGCCCCTAGACTTTGGCACTTCGAACTTGGATTTAAAGCCTTGAAACGGTGAGAGAATAAACCCTGTTTGTTAAGGCCATCCCATTTGTGGTCTATTCCTGTCAGAGCCATACTAGGTAACTCGAACAGGTAAGTTTCAGAGTCCTTTGTGATATCCATTTTTTGTCTTTTCTTCCTTTCTTGTCTTTTTAATGAACTTCTGCTTTCTTCATGGATGATATTCGTGATATTTTCCCACAATTCCTCTTCTTTTCAGTTATTGGTGTTCAATGCATCAAATCTATTCTTTAGATGGTCTCTAAATGCAGAAGGAACATAATCAGGTAATATTTTGGCTCTTGTGGAGTTGTTTTAATTGTCTTCAACTTCAATTTGAACTTGCATATGAGCAATTGATGGTCAGCTCCTGGTCTTGTTTTGGCTGAAGATATTGGGTGTTTTCATTGTCTCTTTGCCAGATATAGTCGATCTGATTCTTGTGCACTCCATCTGGTGATATCCACATACACAGCTGCCATTTATGTTGTTGAAGAGAGTAGTTGCAATCAATAAGTTGTTGGTTTTGCAAAATTCCATCATGCTATCTCTGATGTCATTTCTATCACTAAAGTCATATTTTCCAACTACCAGTGATTCTTCTTTGTTACCAACTTTTGCATTCCATTGACCAGTGATAATCAATACATCTTGACTGTATGTTTGGTCAATTTCAGACTGCAGAAGTTGGTAAAAAAAAATCTTCTATTTCCTCCTCTTTGTCCTTGGTGGTTGGTGTATAAATTTATTGTTCTTTCTTGTAGGCATATGGATATTATCCTATCACTGACAACATTGTTCTTCAAGGTAGATCTTGAAACATTCTTTGTGACAATATCACATCATTCCTCTTTGATTTGTCATTACTGGCATAGTAGATCATATGGTTGTCTGATTCAAATTGACCCAAACAAGTCCATTTCAGCTCACTAATGCCTAGGATATTGATCTTTGTACATTCAATTTCATTTTTTACAACTTCCAATTTTCCTAGATTCATACACATACTGTCTATGTTCCAATTATTAATGGATGTTTGCAGCTGTTTCTTTTCATTTTGAGTTATGCCACATCAACAAATAGAGATCCCAAAAGCTTTACTCCATCCACATCATTAAGCTTGGCTCTATTCTGAAGAGGCAACATTTTCCCAGTCTTATTTTGAGTGCCTTCCAACCTGAGGGGCTCATCTTCTGGCAATGTATTGGACAATGTTTCAGGGCTACTCATAAAGTTTTCCAGTAATATATCAGACAGTGTTCACTGCTGGTCATAAAGGTCATAAAGTTTTCACTGGCCAATTCTTTGAGAAGTGGATGACCCTGTCTTTCTTTCAAGTCTATGTTAATCTAGAAGCTGTGCTGAAACCTGTTCACCATGTGTGACCTGCTAGTATTTGAGATACTGATGATATTGCCTCCAGCCTCACAGCAATGTGCAAGCCAGAACAGTATGACAAACTTACAGACATATATATATATATATATATATATATATATATATATGTATCTGTGTATTGTGCAGGTGTATATTGTGTGCATGTTTGCATATATATATATTAATATATAAGGTGCTCTGGTGGAGTACTGGGGTTCAGGTACCATAGTGCCTAAGGCATTTGACTGCTAACCAGAAGGCTGATGGTTCAAACCCACCAGCCACACCGCAGAAGGAAGATTGGGCAATCTACTTCTGTAGCGATACCACCTCAGAAACTCAAGGAAGGTTTGCTATGAGTCTAGTAGACTTGATGACAGTGAGTTTGGTTTTTTTAGTTTTGTGGCATACTGGTCAAAGCATTTGGCTACTAATCAAAAAGTCAGTCATTTGAACACACTAGCCACTCCATGGGGGAAAGGTGAGACAATTTGCTTTCAAAAGGATTACAGCCTTAGAAACCCTATGGTGCAGTTCTACACTGCCCTAGAGGGTCTCTATGGGTCAGAATTATTTCATTGGCAGTTGAAGTAGATGATCAATTTTATGATAGAATTTTTTTTTTTTTGTCTTTGAGTAGTAACACTGACCTTCAAAGACAAAATGCAGAACCAACTGCAAGATATTAAGGTTGTCTGCAACTCTTGTTTTTGTGCATTTTCTATCTTATTTTCATTTTTTAAGTGCTGATATTACATAATTTTCTGAAAATTAATGACTTGTACATTTTCATTGATGAGTACACTCTTCTTTAGTACAAAGAGACTTCTATTGGTTTTAAAGAAACAAGATATTTCTTCTCTCTGCTTACAGCCACAATGAAAAAGACACGTGAACCTATGTGGAGAGTGACTTTTGCTGGGTTATGAGGCCAGTGAAACTGCCAGCACAGAAAGTGCTGGCTCTCTTGGGGAAGGCCAATCATGAGCCTGATGGGCATGTGGGCAAACCTAGTGGTAACTGCCACAGATGACTGAGTAATGAGATTTAAAGCTGGAAGAGAGCTTAGAGCTGAGTTATTGTCACTGGAGCCTCTAAAATCACTCAAGTACAAACCCATATGGAAAGATTTCACAAAAAAAAGTACTGAAGAAAATAGCTAGAGGAAGCAAAGGACATCATCTGGCAGGTGACATGGTTTCATCCAAGAACAAGCACAAATCAACCAGGGCAGACCAGTGCTTTTGCTTGCACCACCAAGGCCGACAGTGAGGATATTAGATTAGAAATTACCAGGAGCTAGATGAGAGTTACATTATCTTTTTCTCTCTCACAAATCAGTCATTATTATTATTTTTTAATTCTAGGTATTTTTAATACTTAGTCTATGACACCTCCCCTAGGTCTGTTGAGACCTGCTTGTGTTGTCATCTCCACCTCCCCTGTTATTTCATACCTGGTTTTTATTTCTGTGATATTCTCTTTCCTTTCTATTTCTTACCGGACAGTGGTGTCTCTGTTCAAAACCTCTCCTATCATCACACAGTCTCTTATTTGAACATCCTTATTCCAAGTACAGGAGCTCTGGTAGCATAGTGGCTCAGGCACTTGACTGCTAACCAGAAGGCTGGGAGCTCAAACCCACCAGCCACTCCTCGGAAGGAAGATGGGGCAATCTACTTCCGTAGTGATAACTGCCTCAGAAACCCAAGGAGGGGTCGCTATGAGTCGGGGCCCACTCGACGGCACATAACAACAACAACAACAACA
Source organism: Orycteropus afer afer (assembly GCF_000298275.1). Classification (NCBI taxonomy): domain Eukaryota; kingdom Metazoa; phylum Chordata; class Mammalia; order Tubulidentata; family Orycteropodidae; genus Orycteropus; species Orycteropus afer. Next base: position 1,874,473 of record NW_006921843.1, on the reverse strand, counting down.
ACAACAACATTTCAAGTACAGATCATAGTGTCTGCCGTACAACATAACTTTGCAGTAATGAAGAAATGTTGGTAAAAAATTCTTCCCTGTTTCCCTGAATTATTCCATTTGCAATATATATCCTAGATATACCTCAGTCTTGAATTTTCTCCCCATCTACCATCACCAAGGAGCTCTGGTGGTACTATGGCTAAGGCATTTGGCTGTTAACCAGAAAGTTCGTGGTTCAAATCCACCAGATGCTCCATGGAAAGAAGACCATAAAGACTGACCACCTCAGAAATGCAAAGGGGGTCACTATGAGTCAGAATTGACTCAATGGCAGTGAGTTTTTTTTTTTTTTTTGATCTACCATTCTACTGATGTAGTTGATTGCTTGATTGTAGTTTTTATACATAGGTCCAGGCTGGATTTCTTTGCAGAATTGTCTTTAAAGGAACACAGATAGTAGCCCCATTGAGTTATTTCTAGGGAAAGTGGAGATGCAAGTGTGGTAGCAATTAAACTAGGGGGTGTGATCTGTTGCTTTAACTTTAATGTATTCTTGTAGTCCTCCAACAAAATCAGCTATGTCTTTTCCTTGAGAACACTCCTTTCTGCATGATTAGTCTCCTAAGCCCTTACTTGGCTCTCTGTTTTATTGCTGGCCTTGTTCTGTCCCACCATTTCTGCTCTGTATACCTCTGGCTATCTTCCATTGGTAAGAAGAACTGGCCCTGGGGAATAAAAATGGGTCCTCCCTCTTAAGGACATCTCTAGGGTGGTCTGAGGTCTCAGGTCTCAGAAGTCAGCTTTCATCTACTCCCTAGTTTATATAGAGATTCCTCAGCATTTCCATTGAGGTTCCATATCCTTGTCTTAACCAAAATGGAAAAAAATTATCTATTCTTCTCTCTCTCTTTTTGTAGGTTTTGAGGGAGAATGAAAGCAAAAGAAGTGCAATAATAGTATCTTCATTTAGTCATCTTTAAACAAAAGCCAATATTTGTCTTTCAATGAGTTTCTTTTACATGAAATGGAGAAGGGATAATAGTGGAAAAAATCAGAAGCACTAAACTAACCTTTCCCACTTTTTAAAAGGGGACTTTAAACTTAATATTTTAAAAGAACATGTTTTTGCAAGAACACAGGCCATGTCCAAAGCCCTTACTAGCCAGTATCTATTAGGAATCTGATTGAACCCAATGGGGTGCTTTCTCAGATAGGTTTATCCCTGAGGTTACATAAATGGGCAGACAGATAATAATATTAGATGGAAAGCACCAGATGGGAGAGAAAAAAGAATTAGAGTTCAGGAAAGAGCTTTGGTGTAGCAGAATCAAAAGACAAACATGGTGTATTTTCATGACAAACTTAAGAATTCTGTTTATGATCCAGATTAGCTTTTTTTATTTTGTTCATATCAAGACAACATCAGGGACAGAGAACATTTTAATCCAGAATCACTATTATTGATATAATTACTAGTATTGCTTAAAATTTGAGGAGGCTAATTTCCATCAAGCCCTGGCTCTTTAGTTTAACTGAACATAAGGACACAGTATTGGATGAGTTCCCGAGTCTACCAACAGTAGTATCACTTGGATGATAAATCCAAGGAGGGCTTTGTTGCCTGTAATAAGCCCAAACTCCCTGACACATTTAAATAAAACTCCAATTACATCTCTATAGCTAAAAATACTATTGCCTGTTTGTCTGGCTATAAAAGTTAATGAGTTTCCTATTACTTTGCAAAATTTAGAAATATAATGCTTCAGATAAATGCTACATAATGTGAGGTCCACATCATTTTGATCTTTTTTTTTTTTTTAAGGACCAGGACCTTGAGCAATCTTCTTCTGTAGTGATACTGCCTCAGAAACCCAAGGAGGGGTCACTATGAGTCAGATCCAACTCGACAGAGTGATTTTGGTTTTGGTCCAGAACCTCAAGGTCTTTACCTTTTACTGCTTTCCATTTTTGAATATTGTCTACTTTTCATTTTCCCCTGCTTTTTTGACATAAGTATAACTAAGCAGCATTGAACAAAACTGCATCAAATCAGCTGGAGAGAAATGAAATATGTTTTTATGGGGTACATGTTTCTGGAGAATATACACAATGCTGACAGCCTAATAAAAAGTTTGATATGATGTATTTATTCATTTGCTGTGGGCTTTTTTGCTGTGACAAAGATGGGCCTGGGAAGTGCCAGGACAGATCCTCAATTGTTAATCACCAGCTAACCTGTCTATTGCGCTATCAGTCTCAGAGACATGAACCTGAATTTGACTTCATATCTTTTGAAAATCTTGATTTTTAAGAATTTGGTTGTTCTAGGAAACAGAAAGCAATAATAAGTCTCCAGAAGTATGGAATTTTTAATTCACATTTGGGAAAATATCCTAAAAGTGAGTGATCAAGTTAGCAGTCATTTCATTTTCCAGAGAAGGAAACTGAGGCTCAGAACCAAAGTCATGTTCATGCACTGCCACCTGGTGGCACCATCATGGGAAAACTAGATTTGAGTCTGGGCTGCTAACTGAAAAGAAACGTTGCTGGTTTGAGTTCACACGGAAGTCTCTGAAGAGAGGCTTGGCTTACTACTTCTGAAAAATCACCCTTTAAAAACTCTATGGGCCACAATTCTACTCTGACACACACAGGGTCTGCAGGAGTGAGAACTGATTCAACAACAGCTTGTTTGGATTTTGTTTTTTGGGTGCACAGGAAAAACTAAGGAGGTTTTGTGAGGGTCAAATGAGAGGCAAAAACTTATTTCAATGCTTTTCACATGCAACCTTGACTGAATCCCATCAAAGACTGGGCATTGTGCCAGGGACTAGAAGTTCAGAGACAAAAGACATTGGCCAGTCCTCTAGAGCTTTCCTTCCAGAACTGGGTAGTGGAAGCAATACATTGGTCAAATGGCTGTGACTTATAAGATGAAGAGAATTATGGTGGTGTAGTGCCTAAGTCATTTGCTAACCAGAAGCCTGGTGGTTCAAACCCACAAGCCACTCCTTGGAAGAAAGTTTGGAAGGAAGTATCACTACTTCCATAGTGATACTGCCTCGGAAACCAAGGAGGGGTCGCTATGTGTCAGATCCGACTCGACGGCAGTGAGTTATAAGATGAAAGTAAGGAGAAGGTGTGAACAGAGTCAAGGAAACTTGTGGAGCCTTTCCCAGAAGCTCACAATGGAGGAGAGCTTTGGGTATGAGCTCTGTATGTAAGCATGATGGCAACAAGGGTGCAGTTTATGCCAGACCACCAAGCTAGGGCTGTAGACTATAAGTGTCTGTGAGACTGTGTCAGTGTGAGGAGGATGTAGGCAAGGAACAAGACTGGACAGCAGGTAAGTAATGGCGTTTGTATGCATTCTTTGTGTTTTAATTGAGTCCCTTAAAGAATGGGGAGATAGGAGGATTTTAAGTGGAAGAATGGTATAATTAAATTTACTTTTCTTGGTAACCACCATGACTGAAATTTGTAGAATGGGAAAATTTTAAGGCAGAAAGCAGAAGACTTATGAAGAAGCAAGCCAGATACAAAATGATGAGGGGCTGAACATGAGTGGTTATAGAGGAGGGGCTGGGAGAGGAAGAGATAGTTAGTGTGGAGCAGACTGGAGATGATAAATCAGAGTTTCTATGTCATCTTCCTTGCACTGCCCCCACTGTCTTTGCTCAGGGACAGTGAGTCCATCAAAAACTAGACACCTCCTGAACCAAAGCACCTTTTAATTTTGCCACCAGCTCTGAGTTAGAGGATAGACCCTTGATTATTTCTGCATATAATGCCTCTATTACCACCTACACTGATTAGACTTACCTGTGGAAGTTGTGTTGTCAGTTGTCTGGAGTCAGCTCTGATTCATGGTGAACCCATGTATAACAAGTAAATTTTGCTTGGTACTATTGCATCTTCACAATCATTGGTCATTGGTATGCTTAAAAGTCCATTGTGGCCATCTTGTATTTTGAGTGCCTTCTGACATACAGGGTTCATTTTCCAGATATTATGTTGTGGTCCAAAGGGTTTTATTTGGCTAATTTTTGGAAATAGCTCACCAGGACTTTCTTCTTATTCTGTCTTAGGCTGAAAACTCCACTGAAACCTGTCTACCATAAGTTATCCTGTTGGCATTTGAGATACTAGTGTCATAAATTCCAGCATCATAGTAACACACTAGCAAGCATAATATGAAAAACTGACAGATTGGTGGTGATATCTGTGCCATTGAGTCAATTTCAACTCATAGCCACCCCATTGGACAGAATAATAGAACTGCCCTATCGGGTTCCCAGGAATAATCCTTCAGAGCAGATCACCAGATCTTTCTTCCAAGGAGCTGCTGCGTAGTTTCAAACTGGCAACCTTTTGGTTTGCAGCTAAGTGTTTAATCATTATACCACCAAGGCTGTGCAAAGCAAAACAAAACAAAAAAAAAACCACCAAACTCATTCCACTGACTCAAAATGACTCTAAGGGACAAATTAGAACTGCTCCATAGAGTTTCCAAGGCTGTATATCTTTGCAGAAACAAACTGCTACAGGTTGGCTTATGAGTTCAAACCACCAACATTGTGCTTTGCGACTGAGCACTTAATCACTGTGCCTTCAGAACTCCATAGTCTCTGCATAGAGATTGCTAAAAGATGAACTTATCTTTAATGAGAAAGCCCCAAAACTTACATCTTAAAGTCATTTTTCAGATATATGCATACTCATGCCAACTTCACATACACCATCCGATCATCTGATCTTGGAAATTTATTACCCAACTGTTTAGTGAAATACACACATAGGGGACATAAGCTGTGCTCTGTGTCAAGGCTATTATTTCCAACAAAACATCAATGCTTCCTCTTGACCTTTGTAAGTGATTGGATCAAAAGACCTTTCTTTTATATAATTGTGTGGAAATCTGGATTCAAAACTGTGTAAGTGTATGTGTGTTGGAATCAGTGCCATTTCTTTTTAAAAAATGGATGTTGTTCCTCACCCTGGAGACTCATGGAATCCCCTATTTCTCTGTTCTTCTAGTTATCCTTCCCATCTCTGTTCATACCAAAAGAAGTGGGCAAGAAGTTTGGTGGATATAATGCTTCATTTAATAAAAGGATAAACACAAACCTTGAGCAAATCACTTAACTTCTTTAAAATGTAGTTTCTTATCTGTAAAATAGAAACACTATTACCTGCTTATTAGGGTTATGAGAATGATAAAATGAGACAATATCTATACTACCTAATAATTGCCCAGCAAGTGGTGGCTGGTACTTCAGTTCAGTTCCTTGAGGAATGGACAGAGATATGCTCAACGAGTCAATGCTACTGCAAGGGCAGGCTCACCCTTACAGATCTCAAAGCAAAAGGTTCCTGGCCTTAGTTGGTGAATTTTTGAGTTTTCCAATGAATTCAACTAGCATATAGTGGGGTTTCAGGGTATTGTGAGAGAGAAACCCCAACCCCTGCAAATAAGGGCCCATGATTATTCAGGTTCTATGGCCCTGGGATACTTCCTGGGTTGTTATAGGAAGTACGGCTTCCAGAAGGGAAACCTACAGTTGAAATCTTTTCAGGGGTGACAGTGGAAGAACCTGGTGAAAAGAAACCTCTAAGTCAGACGATTTACTCACCAAGCAACTGTCTAGTCTTTGAGGGCATACAAGCAAACATTCATTTTTCCTTTTGCACTAAAGTAAAATAACAAAGTGCTAAACTGAATTTGTAACTTGCAAATGGTTTCATTAGAAATTTTGAATGCAAATATATAACAAATTTCAATTAAAAGTAAAAAAGCAATGACAAAATTATGTTTTCTTTATACAACAAATAAAACACTTTATTTCTGATAAACTGGGTAAATTTTTATAATATAGTCTCCAACAAATAGATGTAATATTGCATTTTAATGAGAGGACTCACAGTTACTTCAATCATTTATTCATTCTTCAGGCCAAAAGATTCCTATGATAAGTATTACAGAAAATTATAATAGAATGTGGCATCATATAACATAGTCATAGAAACCACTTCAAGATGTAGGTGTATTCTAGTCTTTTTTCTCTATTATATTATTCACATTTTTAAGTCCAGAATGTTTCTTTTTCTTTAGCCTGCATTTCAACCCAATTTAATTTCAGAAAACCTGGAGATGTGATATTCAAAGGTGGCTTGTTTAGTACAAGAAATCTCTCCCTAAGTGACACAAAAAAAGTCTGCACTCAGCTGCCAACAGAAAGGTTGGTGGTTCAAACCTACACACAGACACTGCAGAAAGGGTTGGCAACTTACTTCTGTAAGGATTGCAGCCACAAAAACTCCATATCCTATGGGGTTAATTTCTACACTGTAACATATGGGGTCACTGTAAGTCAGAACTGACTAGATGACAATGGATTTGGCTTTTTTGTTGTTGTTGTTCGATGTGACCAAAGTCTCCCTGCAATCACAGAGAAGTAGGATTTCCCAACACTCTGCTGAAATTCTTCAGGTTTCTGCTATAACTTTGTCATTATTTGTTCTCTAGTTTCTACCACACACATATCATGAAGGACTGAATTATTCTGAGGTAGAAGGGAGGAAGGTGAGGGGCTTCTCTCCTCTTCTGTTCATAGAGAAGGCACTGCTGTACATAAAATGTGGCAGAGTTACCCACATTCTAGAAGCTTCTTTTGCCTTGTTGTGGTATTCCATCCATTTTCTTGTGTTGGTGCAGAAAAGTCCCTACGCCTTAACTGTCATTCTCCAAAATCTTTTGAGGTGATTAAAACTTATGATGACTCCATGGGTGTCACAGTAAAACTGTGCTTCAATATTCAAGGTTTTCAATGGCTGATTTTTCAGAAGTAGGTCACTAGACCTTTCCTTCAGGCACCTCTGGGTAGACTCAGACCTACCATTTCATTAGCAGCTGAACAATTATTCATTTGCATCACCCAGGGACTCTACATCAGGCTCTAAAAAAAAAAAAAAAAAAACTCAAAGCCATCAAGTTGATTCTGAGTCAGAGTGACCCCAGTGTGTTTCCAAAGCTGAAAGTATTCACAGAAGCACATTGCCTCATTGTATTTCCATGGAGCAGCTGATGTGTTTGAACCACTCACCTTTTGGTTAGCAGCCAAAAGCATTAACCACTGCACCACCAGAACTCCTTCCATCATGATCAGGGCCTTCCAAATGCTAGAAAAATAGTTTACGTAGTGTATTTTCAGTCTTCTTCAATTCCTTTGCCTTTTTTTCTTTAGACTTCTATGCAGTATGAAGAATGACATCCACATCTTGGTGAAGAAACTATTGTATTACAAGAGTTTTTTTTTTTTTTTTTTTTTTTAATGGGCTCTCCTTCAAGAGCAGTTTAAAAATTGAACAGTGTGCCCTAGAGGGTCTTAATGGACCTTCAAAATGCCCACCAGAGAACTTTGGTTAATAGCCAAAAATAATATTAAAAAGCTGCTTCTCCTTTCATTTGGTGGCACAATCTTTGTCAAGCATAAGTGTCACCCTTTCAAATCATGCTTTTCCTGTAATTTCTTCAGATACTATTTTTCTGAGTGACATATATTTGTAGTTTGAGTATTACAATGATCTAATAAGGATAGAATTTTAGGGGCTACTAAAGTCTTCAGTAATTTTTTTCCTCTTCTCTTAATAGGTTTGTTCAGAATTATCCAGACCAATATACCCAAACATGGAAGGATTTCACATATGCTTACTACAGATTTTTATTATCTCTGTTGACACTAAACACAAATGTAGGACAGAGGGTGAGCAAAGGAATATCCACTGGTAAATAACGTTATATTATTTTTCTCTAAAATGATTTATGCTTGTATAATTAGAGGTAAATCATTATTAATAAATCTAAATATAAAATAAAGCTAGAAAGAAAAAAAAATAATTTTTAGTTTTAGTACATTTTAGTTTTAGCACATTTTGCTTCTGATGTACTGTGTGGAAATTTTACCAAATATTCCCCAATAATAGTTACAACTTTGCATTTTAATGAGAAGCTCACAGTTAATTCAGTCACTTACTGGTTTGTTATTTGGTCTATAATAATCAACTGTTCAATTTTAAGTATAATAATAATAATAATGTAAAGAATGTCTACATCGATATAATCTCTCCATTTACAGCTCTTCTACTGCATTTTTTAAGAAAAACTTTCTAAATGTAATCTGCTTTGCAGTCTTTAACTTAGGGGAAAAAAACTCAATGTGCAACCTGAAGAATGTAATTAATGTCACTGAATCATACATGTAAAAATTGTTTAATTATTAAATTATTAATCATTAATATTAAAAATAGAATATTTGAAGATAGATATGCTAGGCATTTACACTGAAATGTATTTGTATTGGCCATTTGGAATTAGACAATCATGTGATCTACTGTGTTGAACCAAAACAAACCCACTGATGTTGAGTCAGATCCGACTCACAGTGACCCCTCTTTGGGTTTCCGAGGCGGCATCACTATGGAAGTAGATTGTCCAACCTTCCTTCTGAGGTGTGGCTGGTGGTTTGAACGACCAGCCTTCTGGTTAGCAGTCAAATGCCTTAGGCACTATGCCACCAGAGCTCCGGTCTACTGTGTTAGGAATGACAAATTGAAGAGGAAAATTGTCACATCATTTATCATCAAAAAGAACATTCCAAGATCTATCTGTGATGAGATACTATCTATAATCCTAGAAGGAAGACCAGTACAAATTTGTCTAAACATACTCACCAACCACTACTGCAAAAGATGAAAATATTGAAGATTTTTACCAACATATACAGTCTGAAATTGATTGAGCATGCAATCAAGATGCATTGATAATTAGTGGTAATTGGAATGCAAAAGGTGGAAACAAAAAAGAAGGATCAATAGTTGGAAAATATGGCCTTGGTGATAGAAATGACACTAGAGATCCCACGATGTTGTTATTAGGTGTCATCGAGTCATTTCTGACTCATAGTGACCCTATGCACAGCAGAACGAAACACAGCCTGATCCTGCGTTAGCTCCATGATCCTTGCTATACCTTGAGCTCATCGTCACAGCCACCACATCAATCCATCTCATTGAAAGCCTTCCCCACTTCTATTGATCCTCCACCTAACCAAGCATGACATCCTACTCCAGGGAATGGTCCCTTCTGATAACATGACCAAAGTAGGTGAGACAAAGTCTGGCCATTCTTGCTTCCAAGGACCATTTCAGCTGCACTTCCTCCAGGACTGATCTGTTAGTTCTTTAACAGTCCATGATACTTTCAGTATTCTTTGCCAGTACCACAATTCAGAAGCATCAACTCTTCTTCAGTCTTCCTAGTCCAGCTCTCACATGCATATGAGGTGATTGAAAATATCATGGCTTGTGTCAGGCACACCTTAATCCTCAAGGAGACATCTTTGCTTTTCAGCACTTGAAAGAGGGCCTATGCAGCAAACTTGCCCAGTGCTATATGTCCTCTAATGTTCTGACTGCTCCTTCCATTGGCCTCGGTTGTAGAGCAAGCAATGTGAATTCTTTGACTACCTCAAACTTTTCTCCATTTATTGTGATGCTGCTTATAGGTACAGTTGTGAGGATTTTTGTTTTCTTTATATTGAGATGTAATCCATATTGTAGACTCTATTCTTTAATCTTCATCAGCAAATGCCTCAAGTCATCCTCACCTTCAACAAGCAAAATTGTATCGTCATCATACCACAGGTTGTTAATGATTCTTCTTCCAATCTTGATGCCACGTTCTTCATATAGTGCAGCTTCTCAGATTATTTGCTCAGTATATAGATTGAATAAGTATGTGGAAAGGATAGAACCCTGACACACTCCCTTCTTGATTTTAAAACATGCAGATTTCTCTTGTTCTGTTCGAATGACTGCCTCTAGTCAATGCACAAGTTCCTCATGACCACAGTTAAGTGTTCCAGAATTCCCATTCTTCTCAATGTTATTCACAATTTATAATGATCCACACAGTCAAATGCCTTTGCATAGTCAATAAAACACAAGTAAACAACTTTCTGGTGTTCTTTGCCTTGAGCCAAGATCTATCTGACAGCAGCTATGCAATCCCTTGTTCCACATCCTCTTCTGAATCCAGCTTGCACTTCTGTCAATGCACTGCTACAACCATTTTTGAATTATCTTCAATAAGATCTTACTTGTGTGCAATATTAATGATATTGTTTGATAATTTCCACATTCTGTGGGATCACCTTTCTTTCGAATGGGTACAAATATGGATCTCTTCCAGTCAGTTGGCCAGGTAACTGTCTTCCAAATCTCTTGGCATAACTGAGTGAGTGCCTCCAGTGGGACATCCATTTCTTGAAATATCTCAAAGGGTATTCTGTCAATTCCTGGAGCCTTGTTCTTCACCAATTCCTTCATTGCAGCTTCGACTTCCTCCTTCAGTACCATTGGTTCTTGATCATATGCCACCTCCTGAAATGGATGAAGATTGACCAGTTCTTTTTGGTACAGTGACTCTGTGTATTCCTTCCATCTTCTTTTGATGTTTCCTTCATCATTCAATATTTGACCATAGACTCTTTCAATATTGCAACTCAAGGCTTAAATTTTTCCTCAGTTCTTTCAGCTTGGGAAATGCTGTGTGTGTTCTTCCCTTTTTGTTTTCAAACTCCAGGTCTTTGCATATTTCATTATAGTAATTGGCTTTGTCTGTTCAATCTACTGTTTGAAATCTGTTTACCTCTTTTATTTTGTCATTTCTTCCATTTTCTTTAGCTACTCTCTGCTCAAGGGCAAGTTTCAGAATCTTTTCTGTCTTCCATTTTGGTCTTCTCTTCTTATATTTTTAGTGACCTCTGGGTTTCTTCATTGATGATGTTCTTGATGCAATCCCACAATTATTCTTGTTTTTGATCATTGGTATTCAATGCATCACATCTATACTTTAGATGGTCTCTAAAGTCAGGAGGGATATATTCAAGATCATATTTTGGCTGTCATGGACTTATTTTCATTGTCGTTAATTTCAAGTTGAACTTACATATGAACAGTTGATAGTCTGTTCCACAATCAGCTCCTGGCTTGGTTTTGGCTGAAGATACTGCATTTTCCATCATCTCTTGCCACAGATGTAGTCAGTCTGATTCCTGTGTGTTCCATCTAGAGAAGTCCACGTGTATAGCTACCTTTTGTGTTGTTGAAAAAAGGTATTTACAATGAATAAGTCTTGGTCTTGCAAAATTCTACCATGCGATTTCCAGTATTATTTCTGTCAACAAGGCCAAAATTTCCCACTACCGGTGATTCTTCTTTGTTTCCAACTTTTGCCTTGCAGTCACCAGTGATGATTAACACATCCTGATTGACTGCAGAAGTTGATAAAAATCTTCGATTTCATCATCTTTGGCTTTGGTGGTCGGTGCATAAATTTGAATAATAGTCATATTAACTGGTCTTCTTTATAAGCATATAGATATTATCCCATCACTGACAGCATTGTTCTTCAGGATAGATCTTGAAACATCCTTTGTGAGGATGAATGCCACACCATTCCTCTTCAAATTGTCACTCCCAGCATAGTAGACCATGTGATTGTCCAATGCAAAATGACCCAAACCAGTCCATTTCAGCTTGTTAGTGACTAGGATATCAATCTTTATGCATTCCATTTCATTTTTGACCACTTCCAATTTTCCTAGATTCATACTTCATGCATTCCATGTTCTGATTATTAATGGATGTTTGCAGCTGTTTCTCTTCAATTTGAGTCATGACATGTCAGCAAATGTAGGTCTTGAAAACTTTACCTTATCCATATCAGTAAGGCTGGTTTTACTCTGATGATCCAACTCCTTCCCAGTCATATTTCAAGAGTCTTCTAACCTAAGTGGCTCATCCTTCTGCTCTCTTTTGGACAATGTTTCTGGGTTATTCATAAAGTTGGCAGCAATGTATCAGACAATGTTTCTCTGCTATTCATAAGGTTTTCCCTGGCCAACTCTTTGAGAAGTGGACTGCCTCCTCCTTCTTCTTAGTTTGTCTCAGTCTGCCAGCCATGCTGAAATCTGTGCACCATGTGCACCCAACTGGGTTTGAAACACCAGTGGCACAGCCTCAAGATTCACAGCATCACCACAGTAGGAAAAACCAACAGACAAGGTTGTCTCCCTTAGCTGTTCAAAACCTCTCCAACCTCCCCTTTCCTGGGTCCCTGCTGCTGACTTCTTTCTCTATCCTGATCCCCTTGGCCTTTTTCTCTCCTTTCCTCCACTTTCCTACCTTGCTACTTGTGGAGCATGGTCTGAGTTCCCTCCCCTTACCTGGACCCCTGCCGCTGACTCCTTGCTCACATATGATCACATGATAGAATTTTATAATACCAACAACTTATTCTTTGGACATACATTTTTCCAGCAACACAAACAGTGACTATGTACCTGAACCTCACCACATGGAATACAGAGGAATTAAATAGACTGTCTCTGTAGAAAAATATGATGGAGAAGCTCAATATCATCAGTTAGAACAGGGCTAGGTAACAACTACAGGACAGTCCATCAATTGCTCCTACACTAGTTCAAACTGAAGCTGAAGATAATTAAAGCAGGTCCAGGATGTCATACTTGGTAGGGTGGAGGGTCGACGAAAGAGGGGGAGGCCTTCAACGAGATGGATTGATATGGTGGCTGTGATGATGGGCTCAAGTATAGCAGGGATTGTGGGGCTGGCGCGGGATCGGGCAGTGTTTCTCGTTCTGCTGTGCATGGGATCGCTATGAGTCAGAAACGACTCGACGGCACTTAACAACAACAACAGGAGAGCCAAAGTATGACCTTTAGTACATCACACCTTTATTTAGAGAACATATCAAGAATAGATTTGATGAGTTGAATAGCAATGACTAAAGATCATATGAGTTGTGGGATGATATCAAGGACATCTTATGTAAAGAAAACAAAAGGTGACAACAAGGCAGGAGAGAAAAATAAGATCAAAATGAATGTCAGAAAAGACTCTGAAACTTCTTGAATGTACAGTAGCTAAAGTGAAAGGAAGAAATAATTAACTAAAAAGCTGAATAGAAGAATTCAAAAGGTGGCTTGAGAATACAAAAGAAAATATGATAGTGAAATGTGCAAACACTGGAGTTATAAAACCAAAAGGAAGAACTCCATCAGCATTGCTCAAGCTGAAAGAACTGAAAAAAATTAAAACCTCAAAAAGTCCAATCCTTGAAGGATTGTATGAGTAAAAAATTGAACAACATATGAAACATCAAAAGAAGATGGAAAGATTGTGTATTTTGTTGTACATATATTATATTTCAGTAAAATGTGTTTAAAAAGTAATAATAATAATAAGAAGAAGAACATGGAAATAATACACAGAATCATGGTACCAAAAAAACGTGTTTGACAATAAACCATTTTGTGAGATTGTATATTATCAGCAAATTATGGTTCTATAACTAAAAGAGAAAAAAAAAAAACAACTTCACTGCCAAGGGTAAAATACAATAGTCCAGGAATTGACAGAATTCTAAATGAGATGCTTCAACAAATAGATGCAATGCTGGAAGTGCTCACTAAGACTGGGAGATATCCATATTTGTGTCCATTTCAAAGAAAGGTGATCTAACAGAATGCAAAAATTATTGAACAATATCATTAATATCACAATAAGTAAAATTTTGCTGAAGAAAATTCAAAAGTGGTTGTAGCAGTACATCAACAGGGAACTGCCAGAAATTAAAACCACATTCAATAGAGGAGATGGAGCAAGAGATATCATTGCTGATGTCAAATAGATTTTGGCTGAAAGCAGAGAATATGAGAAAGATGTTTACCTGTGTTTTATTGACTGTGCAGAGGTATTCAGCTGTGTGGAATATAATAAATTATGGATAACATGGTGAAGAATGGGAATTCCAGAGCATTGAATTGTGCTTTTGTGGAACCTGTGCAAAGATCAAGTGGTAGTTTTCAAACAGACAAGAGGATACTTTATGGTGAAAATCAGAAAAGGTGTGGGTCAAGGCTATATCCTTTCACTGTAATTATTCAATCTGTATGCTGAGCAAATAATCTGAGAACTATATGAAGAAGAATGTGGCATCAGGATTAGAGGAAGAGTCATTAAGAATGTATGATATGCAGATGACACAACCTTGCTTGCTGAAAGTGAAGAGGAATTGAAGCACATACTGACGAAGATCAAAGACTACAGCCTTCATAATGGATTACACCTCAACATAAAGAAAACAAAAATCCTCACAACTGGGCCCATCAGCAACATAATAATAAACAGAGATTAAAGTTGTCAATGATTTCATTTCATTTGGATCCACAATCAATGTCCATAGAAACAGATGTCACAAAATCAAATAATGTATTGCATTGTGAAAATCTGCTGAAAAAGACCTCTTTAAGGTGTTAAACACAAAGATGTCAATTTGAGGACTAAGATGCACCTGACATAAGCCATTGAATTCTCAAATTTCTCATATGCATGTGCAAACTAGACAATGAATAAGGAAAAGAGAAGAAGAATTGATGCCTTTGAATTATGGTGTTGGCTAAGAATGTTGAATATACCTTCGACTACCAGAAGAATGCATAAATCTCTCTTAGAAGAAGTACAGCCAGAATGCTCCTTAGAAACAAGGAGATGTATTTCACATACTTTAAACATATTATCAGGAGGGACTTAGTCCCTTGAGAAAGACATCATGTTTGATAAGGTAAAGGGCCGATGGAAATGAGGAAGACTCTCAGCGCTGCAGCAATAAGCTTAAACATAGCAAAGATTGTTGTGTCAGATGTTACAGGAACAGGCAGTGATCCATTTTGTTATACATAGGGTTTCTATAAGCAGTAACAGACTCTTACAGCACCTAACAGTGACAACATATATTAAAAATACATTAAAGGAAAAAAAATTACATTGAGCTCCATTACTAACTATATAATGTTTCTGGAAACAATTTTAAATACTGGAAAGAGAAAAAAGACATAGATAACCATTTAAGTGGTAAAATTTAGTTTTGTCTGATCAGGTATGGGTAGGAGAAAGAGAATATACTCATGACTATATATACGTTGGGCAGATGTTATTTCTACATATATATTTGTATATGCTATAAGAGTGTCTCTATTCATTGAGGAAAACATAGAGAGGTACATGGAAGACAGAGACAACAAAGATAAACCCCTTTGCATGTACAGTGCTGCATTGTCCATGATGGCAAGCATGAATCTATGGGTGGATAGATGGGTGGACAGACTGAATGATCAGGTATGTATAGGCAGGAGGTAGTGTGCCTATGACCATGCATGGGGTTAGCAGATGATGCTTCTAGAAGCATATTTGCATGTGCTGTAAGAATTTCTGGGGTGTATCGTAAAGCTGACAAAGCACAAGGTTGTGGTAGCTCCTAGGCCACAGCCATCTATCCTGAGGGAGTAAGTAGTTGGGCCTGTGGGCTCAGGACCATGGTCACAGGGGACATCAAGCTCAATTTGCATAACATAATACACAAAAACATTGTTCTACGTCTTAATTTGGTGAGTAGTGACTAGGGTCTTGAAAACTTGCAAGCAGCCATCTAGGTACAATGATGGGTCTTTTCTCATTCAGAGCAAAGAAGAATGAAGAAAACCAAATATGCATGGACATAATTAGCCCAAGGAACTAGTAGACCACGTGATCCTCAGTCTATATGACCCTGAGACCAGAAGAACTAGATGGTGCCTGGATACCATTATCAACCACTTGGAGGGGGATCGGTACAGGAGATACCAGATAGGGTGGGAGAGCAATTTGGAACAAAATTCAGAATCATAAAAAAATACCAGATTTGTTGGTCTGATAGAGCCTGATGAGACCCCTGAGACTATGGCTCCTATTTACCCTTCAGGTCTGGAACTGAACTCACTCCTGTGACTTCCAGCCACAGTAGACAGGCATATGGGGGGGGGACATTTACATCAGGTAGATAGATGCCTTAGAATGATCAATCAATCATAGGAGAATAGAAGGGCAGTGTTTGTACAGGGAAATACCTTGGTGGATAGGAGTACACGGGAGGGAAGGACACAGGGAAGGTGTAACTACAGGAAGGAAGTGAGAAAAGAGCTGTTACACTGTGGAGAATTAATTGCAGTCAGTGTCATGAAGCAAAATGTGTATGAACAGCTGTAAGGAAAATTAATTTGCTTTGTCAAGTTCCCCTTTGGTGCTTTAAGACTTGCCAGTGAGGAGCGAGAGTAAAAAGGAGAGGCTTTTCCTAAGAGAAGGAACCCTGGTGGTGCAGTAGTTAAATCACTTGTCCACCAACCAGAAATTCAGTGGTTATAAAACACCATAGTGATGACCTTGTAACCACAGGGGGCCTCTGGCTCCTGACAGGAGCACCCTCACCCATCAGCAATGGCTACAAATCACCATATGTTCCTTCCTAAACACACATGGGGCTGGAGAAGCAGACCCAGTACCTCATCAGAAAAGGAGGGGTGAATGGGGTTCTGATTGAGATGTTTCAATAAACAGATGCTGCTCTGGAGGCACTCACTCGGCTATACCAAGAGATTTGGAAAACAATTACCTAGCCAACTGACTGGAAGACATCCATATTTGTACCCATTCCAAAGAAAGGTGATACCACGGGATGTGGAAATTATCAAACAATATCATTAATATCACATGCAAGGAAAAATCTTACTGAAGATAATTAAAAAATGGTATGTTGTTGTTGTTGTTGTTGTTATATGCCGTTGAGTCGGCCCCGACTCATAGCGACCCCTCCTTGGGTTTCCGAGGCAGTATCACTATGGAAGTAGGATTGCCCAACCTTCCTTCCGAGGAGTGGCTGGTGGGTTTGAACCGCCAGCCTTCTGGTTAGCAGTCAAGTGCTTTAGCCACTATGTTACCAGAGCTCCTACACAGCAGTATATTGACATAGAATTTCCAGAAATGCAAGCTGGATTTAGAAGAGGATGTGGAATGGGGGATATCACTGCTGATGTGAGATGGATCTTGGCTCAAAGAAAAGAATACCAGAAAGATGTTTACTTGTGTTTTATTGACTATGCAAAAGCATTTGATAGTGAGGATCATAACAAAAGTGGCTAACATTGAGAAGAATGGGAATTCCAGAACACTAGTTGTACTCACGAGGAACCTGTACATAGACAAGGAGGTTGTCATTGGTACAGAACAAGAGAATACTACATGGTTTAAAATCAAGAAGGGAGTGCATCAGAGTTGTATCCTTTCACCATACTTACTCAATTTGTATGCTGAGCAAATAAGCTGAGAAGCTGGATTATATGCAGAAGAACATGGCGTCAGGATTGGAGCAAGACTCATTAACAAGCTGTGATATTCAAATGACCCAACTTTGCTTGCTGTAAGTGAAGATGACATGAAGCACTTACTGATGAAAATGAAAGACTACAGTCTGCAGTATGGATTACACCTCAATATAAAGAAAACAAAAATCCTCATAACTGGGCCAATAAGAAGCATCACAATAAATGGAGAAAAGATTGAAGTTGTCAAAGATTTCATATTACTTGGTTCTACAATCAACACCAATAGAAGCAACAATCAAGACATCAGGATGTATTGCATTGGACAAATCTGCTGCCAAAGACCTCTTTCCAGTGCTGAAGATCAAAGATGTCTCCTTGAAGACTAAGGTGAGCCTAACCCAAGCCATGGTATTTTCAATTGCCTCTTATGCATGTGAGACCTGGACAATGAGTAAGGAAGACTGAAAAAGAGTTGATGCTTTTGAGTTGTGGTGTTGGCGAAGAATGCTGAGAGTACCATGGACTAAAAGTACTAGCAAATCTATTCTGAAGGAAGTGCAGCCAGAATGCTCCTTGGAAGTGAGAATGGCTAGACTTTGTCTCACCTACTTTGGTCATGTTGCCAGAAGGAACCATTCTCTGGAGAAGGATATCATGGTTCGTAAAGTGGAGGGTCAACGAAAAAAGGAGAAAGCCCTCAGTAAGATGGATTGTTAAGTGGCTGCAATGATAGGCTCAGGTATAACAAGGATCGTGAGGATGGCACAGGACTGGGCAGTGTTTTGTTCTGTTATACACAATCCTGGTATGAGTAGGAGACTACATGATGGCACCTAACAATGATAACAACTGTAAACTTCCACCCAAATCACAATTTTTTTTTTCTTTTTAAAAAAAGAATGTCCATATATATACTAGAGCTAACGGGGACAAAGTTATGATAACTTCTTAGCCACAGCTAAACACTTTGACTGAGTGAGTCTCTGAGCCCATGGGCTTGGGATCATGGTCACGGAGTTTATCAAGCTCCATTGGTATAACATACTGCACAAAAACATTGTTCTACTTACCACTTTGGTGAACAGAAACTGCGGCCTTGAAAGTTGTGAGCAGCTTTCTATGATGCAACTATTGGTCCCTCCTCATCCAGAGCAAAGAATAGTGAAGAAAATCAAAGAAGCATGGAAACAATTAGTGCAAGGAACTAGTAGACCATGAAAACCTCAGCCTACATGATGCTGCAACCACAAGAACTAAATGGTGCCAGGCTGCCATTGAGAACTATTCAGAAAGGAATCAAAATTGAAGATCTTGGATGGAGTAGGAGAAATATGTGGAATAAAATTCAAAATCATAAAGAAGACAATTGTCATCTAATAAAGAAACATAAAGCTCCTGACTCTATGGCCCCTAGTCACCTTTCAGACCTGGAATTGTACTTACTCCCATGGCTTAACTTCAAGCCAAAAAAATGAAGAGGACTACATGGTTCCTTAGAACATTCAACTGTGGGAATGTAGAAGTGCAGCGTCTGTACAAGAAGAAAGCTCAGAGGGCAGGAATGTATAGGAAAGAAAGACACAGGGAAAGGGTAAGCACAGGGAGGAAGTAGGAAGAGAGATGTTGCATTGCAGAATCAATGTCACAAAACAAAAAGTGTATGAACTGGTGAATGGAAAATATGTTTGCTCTGTAAAGTTACACCCAAATAACCATTTTTAAAAAAAATAAAAAATCCATTTGTTCAAAATAAAAATTCTACAGAATAATCTTATATACCTTGGTAGATTTTGCTGAAAGCAATGATAACAAAATGAACATGTAAGAAATTCTTTGTATAAAGAAACCTGCAAACCACTACAGATTCTGTTTCTCATGAAACATTTTCACAAGATTCAGATCTATATGATCCTAAATTGTTAAATGTGAATCAATACCAACTGGGTCAAATAGTTCATTGAGTTGAAAAGCAATATTGGGTAATGCCAATTCCAGAGAGTTTAAGTTCATAGATTGAGCCACTCCTGGTAAAGGATTTGACATATTATTTAAATCTTCTTCACTGACTTCAGCTAAGACAGTATTCTCTGCCATTATAATTTTATCCATTTTCTTTTCATCTTTATTCATAAATTTTTCTGTGCTTATCTAAAATTACACATAATGCTTTTGAATACTTTCATCTTTCTTTATTTCTGAAGGGTCAGTAAAATGTCTTCATTTAATTTAACATATAATGCCCTTGACTGTTGTTGTTGTTGTTATTTGCCGTCGAGTAGGCCCCGACTCATAGCAACCCCTCCTTGGGTTTCCGAGGCAGTATCACTACGGAAGTAGGATTGCCCAACCTTCCTTCCGAGGAGTGGCTGGTGGGGTTTGAACCACCAGCCTTCTGGTTAGCAGTCAAGTGCCTTAGGCAAGAGTTTAAAATACCAGGCAGATTCAAAAAAGAGCTCTTACTGTTTTCAGTATCTGCACCTACTGTAGTTTTCATTTCATTCACACCTTTAGTAACTTACTGATACTTAGAAAATATTTCTTAATGTTATATAAGCCTAAGAGTTCTCCCTGACTCTTAGGAAGTAGCCGATTGATATTATTTATAGCTATAGGAATGTCAGGAAATATACTTGTCATAAACTCAGGTTTTTACAGGAGTTAAACTCTTATTTTTGTCTGCTCTAAGTTTTCTCTTTCTGCATCACTAAAGTAGACTATGCATTAGTATTAAACAAACAAACAACAACAACAACAAAAAACACTGCTGTGGAGTCAGATCCAACTCATAGAGACCCCTCCTTGGGTTTCCAAGGCAGTATCACTATGGAAGTAGAATGCCCAATCTTCTTTCTGAGGAGTGACTGGTAGGTTTGAACCACCAGCCTTCTGGTTAGCAGTCTCCTGCCTTAGGCACTATGCTACCAGAGCTTTAGTATTATTCATTCAAAATTTAATGTTAAAGTGTTTGAACTTAATATTGGGACATAATTCCATAAATTCACAATGCTAAAATTCATACATTGTGTAGTAAGAATTTGAGTAATATTACTTAAATCTGGATTCATAAAATCACTTGTCAGTAAAATTATTAACATTCTTGCAAAGGTAAAAAATAGTCCATTTTATCATCAGGCAAAAAGTTCAATTTATCACAAAATTCTGTATTAAAGAATCCAAGTCTTCAGTAAATTGTATGTCCAAAAATGAATCTATTTTTTAAGCTTCCCTCTCTTCCTCAGATGAACACTTTTCCATTATTTCACTTAGAAGTAAAAGGTTCTTTCTTGGCATCAGTAGCAAATAATTCTGATAGACTAATTATGACATATTGAACTCATAGGGTTTTCATAGAGGATAGATGACATAATCCATGAACAGTGACAGTGACCAGCAATTAGCTCCGTGACCTTGAACAAGTGTCTGAAGAAAGGTGTGGAAATTGCAATATGATCAAATTATAAGCATTGACTATATTCTTCTAGCATTTGTTAAGTTTACATTTTTTGCTGTTACTCTTTGTAATGAGTTCAAGGGAATTTGAGACTGATCAAGACAGGAGATATGATGATGAATTAGCAATAGTGTTGCACAGCAAATTATTGAGGCCAGTCTGCCATCGGCAAGTGGTGCAGGGAGCCACCAGAAGAGTAAAAGAAGAAAGCTAGCAACCTCTTAGGGTCCTTATGACTAAAACATTTTATGTTACCTGTAGTTATCAGAAGGAGCTCTGGTGGTGCTGTGGTAAGGCATTTGGCTGCTAACCAAAAGAGTGATGGTTTGAATCCACTAGCTTCTCCATGGAAGAAAGGTGGGGAAGTCTGCTTCCATAAGATTAACAGCCTTGGAAACCCTATGAGTTGGAATCAACTCAATGGCAGTGGATTTGGTTTTGAGTATAGCTAACAGGTTTTGGAACCAGTTTCATGTGGTATGTGAAGAAGGTAGGCTAAAAATCTTATTTGGGCTATTTAAAAACATTTGAATGTGTACAAATTTGAGTTTGGCAATTGCAAGTTTCTCAGCTTGCTATACAGAAGTTTAACAAGCTGAGGTCAATACACAATTGTTATGTTGTTTTCATGTGCCGTCAAGTCAAACCTGACTCATAGTGACCCCTCCTTGGGTTTCCGAGGCAGTATCACTACGGAAGTAGGATTGCCCAACCTTCCTTCCGAGGAGTGGCTGATGGGTT
>NW_006921843.1:1849014-1851897 GCF_000298275.1 Orycteropus afer afer | reverse complement strand
AGGGATGGACACTGGGAAGAGGTAACTATGGGAAGGAAGTGGGAGGGGAGCTGTTGCATTGTGAATTTTGGTCAGTGACATGAGACAAAGTATATTATGTGAACTGCTGTATGAAAAGTGAATTTACTCTGTAAATCTTCACCCGAATAAAAAAAAAAAAAAAAAAACCTGCAGAAAACAACAGAGGCATCTGTCAAAATCAACTTTTCTTTTATCTAAAATATTTCCAAGAAGCTTGTAAAACAATCACAAAGTTAATGGTAAACATTGTATTCAAAGAGACATCTTATTGGAAAACTCCTTTTGTCAATTTGATGTGATGCATGGACATCACACCATGCTAGTGACATACATGAAAAAGCATAGGCTAGTACACACATATGCTAACAGAAAAACTTCATTTACAACCAGAAGAAATCTCCAATGTTAATTTAACAAGTACAAAAAACATGCACGTGATGAGAAAATACATTACAATGCCATCAATAGCCAAATATAACTGAGTTAGCCAAATATTAGTGGAAATGAGCTAGCCAATATGGGACACAGCCAGTGAGGCAATACTGTTTATTCAGAAAGCATTGAAACTTGTGTGAAAATCATAAACTTTTGTGAAAAGAGAGGGAGCCAAATTGTTTCTTTCTATAATTAGCTGCTCTTTCTGAAATTGTCAAACATCTTCAGATGACCCAACAGACTTCAGGGGACCAACAAGGTCTGCAGGTGACAAAGAAGAACCTTATCTAGGGTTCCAACAGGACACACACCGCCCTAAACTAGGCTGTTTTGCTGCGACATGATCTATTATCACGGAGAGACAAACTTCTGTAGATGGACAGGACAATAGCAGCAGTCTTACTAGTTTTCCTTATCAGTGGAGGAAGTCCCTTTGTGATCGCCTAACAGAAGTTTATTCAGAAGTAGAATCCTTGTTTCACATCTCTTAAAGTACCTCTTTTACCTTTAAGTGTTTTATCCCCCCTCAACTTTCTTATGAAACTATTCAAATATGCATAAAAGTTGTAAAAGTGGAATATTGAACAGCCGTATACCTAGGTGGAACAATTGTAAATCTTTCCCTTATACTTGCTTATTTTTTATCTTGCTGAACTATTAAAAAATAAATTGTAAATGCCATGGTATTTCACCACTAAAAAGTTTATCACACATGTCTGAAAAATAAGAAAATCATACTACAAAATTACAATTTCAATACCAAAACTCATCAAATATACAATCTATATTCAAATTTATTCAGTTGTCTCAAAAACAATTTTTACAGTTTATATTTAATCCAGAAAACAATCTATCTTCATGTATTTTTATTTCATTATCATGTGTCTTTAATCTAGAAAATATTCTCTTTTTTCATTATATTGATTTATTGAAGACACTGAGTTTATGAAATATTCCGCATTCTCTATTTATATAGTTGATACATACAATCCATATGTTTACTGTTTCAAGTAATATTTCATATATTTTAGATAAACTGGAAATTGGATTCAAAGACTTGTTTTAATTTATATTAAATATTTTTGGCAAGACTACAGATTCTGTGTATTTAATATTACACTGTGTAAAGGCATTTACTGTCAGAAGGCTCCTGTTAGTGATACTAATATGATCAAGTGGTTAATTGTGACAGCCAGAATGCTCCACCATAAAGGTACAGTTTCTCTTTCCAGTTAGGGTGTCCTCCATAGGAGATATTTTGGGCCTTGGGAAATGTCTTATTCTTCATCATCTTTCCTCTAATAATTTTCAGCATTCCTTGAGGACTATTGTCTGAAACACTTCTTTTACTGAAATTAACAAAATGGTAATTTTTCTAATTTGTTCATTCTCCATTTATTTATTTATATTTATTTTTCACTTTTTTTCAATAATAACATCAATGCTTCCACCAATATATCAACTATAAAAATCTTTTGAGTCTACTCTTTCCCCCTAGTCTTGCTTTACTGTATGAGGTACACATGAGCTTATGTGTAGTCCAGCCCCATAAGCATGGCTCTTATCCCTGTTGACGTTTTGGCTATATTCCTATGTCCTGGTTGTAGAAGCAACTTCTGAGTTGTTCTAAAATTTTAGTGATACACTTAGAGCTAGAAAAAAAAAAATATATATATATATATAATATTTATATATAATTTTACTTTTATTTTGAGATAGTATAGATTCACATTATCTACAGAAATAAATAATAGAGAAAGCCCATACATTCTACCTAATTTTCCCCCAATGATAAAATCTTGCATAACTACAGTACAATATCACAACCAGGAAATTGTCATTGATACAACCCATTGACGTATTTAGATTTCACCAATTTTATATGCATGAACTGTCTGTGTGTAGATATTTAGTTCTACATAATTTATCATAGGAGTAGATTTGTGTGACCAAAATACAAAATATATCCACCATGAAGATTCTTGGTGCTACCTTTTTTAGCAACTGACTTCTCCCTCCATAAAAATCCTCCAGAATCCACTAACATTTTCTCTATCTCTACAATTTTGTCTTTTCAACGATGCTGTATTAATGAAATCATAGAGTATATAACCTTTTGACCTCTTTTTCTCCCTTACTCAGCATAATTGTTTTGATATTCATCCAAATTGTTGAGTCAAACAATAAGTTATTTCTTCTTATTGCTGGAAGTATTTGATGGTGTGGATATGCCAGAGTTTAACTGTTTATCAGCCAAAGACTTCAGAGTTTTTTTTCTATTTTTCGACTACTGCTACGAACCCACATTTATAGGTTCATTCTGGGTTGTGTAACAATTGTATGTATAGTTTTGTAAGACACTGTCATACTCTTTTCTAGAGCGCCTGTACCAGTTTACATTTCCACCAACAGTGTATGAGAAATCCA
>NW_006921843.1:1845864-1848914 GCF_000298275.1 Orycteropus afer afer | reverse complement strand
TAATGATATCCTATTGTGGTTCTAATTTTCAGTTCCTTGATGGCTAATGACATATAACATCTTTTTATGTGCTTATTATCATGACTGTATCTTTCTTCTATTGATTATTAAGTGTAATGTTGCAATCAATAATTGTAATTGTGGATTTACTCTTTCTCTTTTCAGTTCTGCTTTTGCCTCATTAATTTTGAAATTCTGTTGCCAGGGGTATACTCATTTAGAATTGCTGTATTATCTTGATGAATTGTTCCTGCTATCATTATGAAATACCCTTTTTTTCCTGGCAATATTCCTTGTCCTGAAATCTATTTTATCTGGTATTAATACAGTTGCTTTAATTAATATTGGCATTGTGTATCTTTTCTTGACACATTTATATTCTTGGTAATTCTTTTTGGTAAATATTTGTGTAACAACATTTTCAATCTCAGCCTTCTTCACATGTAGAATTCAATGACCTTAATTGTATTAATCACACTGTGTAACCATCACCATTATTCCTCCAAATTTTCTCATCCCCACTAACAGAAGCTCAAGTAAGGAGAACGGAAAAATTTGTAGGCCCATATGTTTACTTATAACCACTTATGCCTTTAATTATTTGGAAGTATACCTACGATTTTCCTATTTGTTTTCCTTTCTTTTTTTTTCCCACCCCCCTCATTGGTTCTTTATTGCTCTTTCCTTTCTTTCTTCTTCTTCTTTTTTTTTTTTTTTTGCCTTCATTTCAGTTAAGTGTATGTGTGTGTGTGTGTGTGTGTGTATTCAAATAATATACCACTTCATATATAGGATCAGAATCTTACAGGACAGAGAAATATTCCCAGAGGGCCCAGACATATTTATATGAGCCTTTACTTTGAAATTTAATTTAAGTAATTTTGAAAAATTTTTTATTGTGAATTGAGTGAAACTTTATGCAGCATGTTGGTTTTCTGTTCAATAATTGATACACATTTTGTTTTATGACATTAATTGCAATCTCTACAATGGAACATGACTCTTTCCACTTCCTCCCTGTGTTTCATATTTCCATTGGCTTCTAGTTTTATCCCTGGGCAAAAACTTCTCTTATGATCTTCTACAGTTCCTTGTTCTACCTGAAAAAACAAACAAGCTAACTAACTGCAGTGGAGTTGATTGGCTCACAGCGACCCCTCCTTGGGTTTCTGAGGTGGTATCTCTACAGAAGTAGATTGCCCAATCCTCCTTCTGAGGAGTGGCTGGTGGGTTTGAAGTGCCAGCCTTCTAGTTAGCAGTCAAATAAATGCCTTGGGCACTACACTACCAGAGTCATATCTCTCTAGAATTATTGTTCATTTTATAGGCCTGTCTATTGCTTGGTGCTTTTGACTGCTAACCAGAAGGCTGGCAGTTCAAACCCAGGAGCCACTTCTCAGAAGGAAGGTTGGGCAATCTGCTTCTGTAGTGATACCCCCTGGGAAACCCAAGGAGGGGTCGCTATGAGTCAGATCTGACTCAAATTTGGTTTGGTTTTTATTACTTGGCTGAAAGTTGAGCCACTGGGGTGAGATCTGTTTTAGGCTTACAGAGTGACTAAGGGCCCCAGGCTTAGGTGTTCCACCAGTCTCTATCTGACTAGTAAGTCTTTGAGTTTTATTCCACATTTTTCTCTCACTCTATCAGGAGCTTTTATTGGATCCCTTTCAGAGCAATTGGTGGTGGTAGCCAGGCACTGTTTAATTCTGTTCCTGGGTAAAGGATGATGAGGTTCACATTATCCATTAGTCCTTTGGACTATTTTTTTCCATGCACCTTTTCTTTCACTTTTGCTTCACAAAGAGAGAGACAAATAGTTGCACCTTAGATGGTTACTCCTTGGTTCTTAAGATCCCAGTGACTCATTAATCACCACTCTAGGATGTAGAACACTGTCTTTGTAAACTTTGTTATGCCAATTGAGTTAGGTGTCCCTGAGACTGCAGAACTAAGCTTGCATACCTAGTGATTTATTACCTAAAACTGTTTGGTTATGGCTAAGAAGTTTTCATAATTTTGACCCTTGATTGCCCTGTTATATACATGGTTATATTTGCAACATATACAAATGTTGCTGTTGTTGTTGTTAGGTGCTGTCAAGTTGATTCTGACTTACAGCGACTCTATGTACAAGAGAAGAAAAAACTCTCCAGGTCTTAGCAATCCTCACAATCCTAGCTATATTTGAACCCACCATTGCAGCCACTGTATCAATCCATCCCATTAAGGGTCTTCCCCTTATTCTCTGATCATCCACTTTATGCATGATATCCTTCTCCGGGGATTGGTCCCCTCTGACTACATCACCAAAGAGGGTCAGATGAAGTCTAGCCATTCTCGCTTCTAAGGAGCATTCTGGCTGCACTTCTTCCAGGACAGATTTTTTTTGTTGTTGTTGTTCTTCTGGGAGTCTATGGTATTCTCAGTATTCTTTGCCAAGACCACAATTCAAAGGCACCAATTCATCTTCAGTCTTCCTTATTCATCGTCTGGCTTTCACACGCATATGAGGCAAATGAAAATACCAGAGCTTGGATTAGGTTTAACTTAGTCTTCAAAGTGACATCTTTGCTGTTTAACACTTCAAAGAGGTCTTTTGCAGGAGATTTGCCCAGTGTAATATAATGTCTGATTTTTTTTTCTCAGTTTTTTTTTTTTTTTTCAAATTGTGATTTGGGTGAAGATTTACAGAGCAAATTCACTTTCCATACAGCAGTTTACATATACTTTGTCTCATGACACTGACCACAGTATACCACAATGAAACAGCTCTGCTCCCACTTCCTCCCTATAGTTACCTCTTCCTAGTATCCATCCCTCCATGCACTCCTGCCCCCTGAGCTGTCTCCCTGTGCATAGGCATCCCTTCTTTCTCAATGATTGTTCTCTCCAAGGAGTGTATCTATGTCAGGTAAATGTTCAACTCATATGCCTGTCTTCTGTTTGGCTGTAAACCACAGGTGTGGGTTCAATTCCAGACCTGAAGGGCAGCTAGGGGCCATAGTCTCAGTGGTTCTACCAGGCTCTATCAGACCAGCAAACCTGGTCCA
>NW_006921843.1:1836203-1843769 GCF_000298275.1 Orycteropus afer afer | reverse complement strand
ATCTCTTGTAAGGTTGGTCTGGTTTTAACAAATTCCCTTAGTTTCTGGTTATCTGGAAATCTCCTAATTTCACCATCATATTTGAGGGACAATTTTTCTTGGTAGATAATTCCTGGCTGGAAATTTTTCTCTTTCAGGGTTTTATAGATATCATCCCATTGTCTTCTTGCTTGCAAGGTTTCTGCTGAGAAATCAGAGCTTATTCTTACTGGCTGTCCTTTGTAGGTAACTTTTCATTTTTTCTGTGCTGCTTTTAGGATTCTGTCTTTGTCTTTGGTTTTGATGAGTTTGGTGATGATATGTCTTGGTGATTTTCTTTTGGGGTCTGCACTGTTTGGGGTTTATTGGACTTCCTGAATGGATATATTCTCATCTTTCATGGTATCAGGTGAAGTTCTCTTCCAACAAATCTTGGACAATTTTCTGAGTTGTTTTCTGTTTCTCTTCCTGTTTTAGAATTCTGATTACACATAGGTTATTCCTTTTGATGGTATCCCGCATGAACCTTAGGCTTTCTTCTTTATGTTTTGAACTTTTTTTCTGATTGATCCCTTTCCAAAAAATCATTCAGATATTTGTATTCAATCTCATTAATTCTGTCTTCTATTGATTCAATTCTACTCATTTGCCCATTCAATATGTTATCTATTTCTGAAAATTTAGGATTAATTTTCTGTATTTCTATCTGTAGATTTTGAATCTTTTCTAATTTTTCATTTATTTTGTCATTTTGTTCTTGTATTTTCTTCTGAAATTGTTCTAAGGTTTTGTCTGTGTTTTCCTTAATTTTGTCAGTGTTTTCCTTGATCTGTCTCTCAATCTTTTTACAATACCTAATGATAATTCTTTTGAATTCCTTATTAGGGAGTTCCAATCTGCTTCTTCCTCAGATATATGTTCTGGGTCTGTATCATGCTCCCTTGTTTCTACCATTTTTTCTTACCTCTTTGTGTTTACTGTGATGATCTGCTGTTTCCAAGACATTGTGAATGTTGTGTATTTATATTTCTGTTAACTGTTTGTGAAGAACATCTATGGGTGATTCAGGCTCTTCTTGGTGGTTGTTCATTTTTGGCCAGTTGGTAGATAAAAAAGTGGTGGCTCTCACTCTAAGTGAAGGTGCAGGAGGTGTAGGTGTAGTTATGTCATATGGGAACTGTTGCTGTCTCCCACTCAGTTAGACAAAAATAACAATTGAGTAACTATCCAAAAAATAAAATAAAGCAGATGGAAAAACACACACCATGTAATCATGCAAGAACAATAACCCAAAATAAGAGAAAAGGGAACAAACCTGCGATATCTGGGGAGACGGTAATAAGAGAAAAAAGGTAGAGTAGAATAATAATTTAAAAAATTAGGAAAAATGCAAAAAGAGAAACAAGGAATGAAGTTAACCACAAGAAAGAAAAAAATTGGAACCAAGAACAGGGAAGAGAGAAAAAGCTGAAAACTCACACCTGAGAAGGGAAGAATTAAAAAAAATAATAAAAAGGACAATAATAATAATGTTAAAACAGACATACACACACACACACACAAAAAAAAAAAAAAAGAATAAAAATAAAAATAATCTGGGCAGGGCAGGGCAGGGCACCAGACTCTGTCGAAGCAAAAAGACTGGGATGGAATTCCTGCCAGCCCAGAAGGTGGGTGGGAGTGAGGGATGGCTACACCTCCATTCATCAAAAGCATGTGGGATACGAGAGTAACATGGAGAATATTGCACCTTTCCAGTCATTGGCTTTTGGAATATCCTTGGGGTTCCATGGAGAATGCTGTTGCTTTAAATACCCAAAATGCCTGAACTGCCTGTAAACATTCAAAATGGCTTTGCACTCTGGACAGGCAAAAGTCCCCAGCTCAGCCCGCATTCTTCTTTGCTGCTTCCCTTTTTATTCACTCGCCACCAATGCAGTCCTCTGTGCAGTTCCTGGCTAGCAGAGCCTATTTTTAGGTTAATTCTTAGGTCCTAACACCATTCAGCAATATCCAAGCTGTCTGTGCCATCAGGATCACTGACAGACTGCAGCTCTGTTTGTTTCCTTTCTTGGTGTTTTCATGTAAATTCTACTTGTTGGAGTTTAGTCCACTTCTATATCCTTCCTTTCAAAGCTCAGGGCTCCAGGATTATCTTCTGTATCTGTGTTAATTTGTTCCTATTTTCTTTGTTGAAGAAGGTCTGTGCAGTCTTTCTTCCTATTCTGCCATCATACTGGAACCCATGTCTAATTTCTTAACTGCTGTTTCCATGAGTGTTGATTGAGGAATGAAGTAAACTAAAATCTTTGATAACTTCTATTTTTTTTTATCCTTTTATCATGATGTTGTTTACTGGTCCAGTTATGAGGATTTTTGTTTTCTTTATGTTGAGGTGTAATCCCCAATAGTTCTTGATCTTCATCATCAGTCAGTGCTTCATGTCATCTTCACTTTCAGCAAGAAAGGTTTTGTCAACTAAATATTTCAGATTGTTAATGAGTATTCCTCTAATCCTGATGCTAGTGTTCTTTTTTCATATAGTACAACTTCTTTTATTGTTTTCTAATCACATAGATTGTATAAGTGTAGTGAAATTATACCACCTTGACTCATGGCCTTCCTGATTTTAAACCATGCAGCAATCCTTTCTCCTATTCTAACAAATGCCTCTTGGTCTATGTAAGAGGTTCTTCATGAGCCCAATTAAATGTTCTGGATTTCCCATTATTGACAATGCTATTCATTATTTGTTATGATCCACACAGACAAATGCCTTGGCATAGTCAAGAAAACATAGGTAAACATTTTTATTGTATTCTTTGCTTTAAACTAAAATCCATCTGTGATAAGCAATGATATCTCTGTTCCAAGACCTCTTCTGAATTCAGCTTGCATTTCTGGCAGTTCCCTGTTAATTTACTGGTTCAACAATTTTTAAAATTATCTTCTGCAAAATTTTACTTGCATATAATATTAATGACATTGTTCCATAACTTCCACATTCTGTTGGATCACTTTTCTTCGGAATGGGTGCAAATATAGATCTCTACCAGTCTATTGGCCAGGTAACTGACTTCCAACTTTCTAGGCATAGATGATTAAGCACCTCCAGTGCTGCATCCTTTTGTGGAAATATCTAAATGGGTACTCTGTCAGTTCCTGGAGCCTTACTTTTTTGGCAATTCCTTCAGTCCAGCTTGGACCTTTTCCTACAATATCATTGATTCTTGATCGTATGCTATCTCCTGATCTGATTGAATGTCTACTGATTATTTTTGGTACAGAGAATGAGTGTATTCCTGCCATCTTTTTTTGATGCTTCTTAAACCATTCATTATTTTGCCCATAGAAACCTTAAGTATTGCAACTTGAGGCTTTAATTTTTCTTCAGTTCTTTGAGCTTGAAAAATGTCCAGTATGTTCTTCCCTTTTGGCTTTCTAATTCCAGTTCTTTGCATTATAATATTTTATTATTATCTTTCATTATAATATTTTACTTTGTCTTCTTGAGCTGCACTTTGAAATCTTCTGTTCAGCACTTTTTAATTTTTTTAATATTTATTTATTTATTTTTTACTGCAGTGTTTCCTCTCCTTTCCTCCTACCCCTGGTAACTAACAAAGAAATTTTCCTTTCATATATGAACCTTACCTTGACTTTTCACAATAATGAACTAATACTATATTTGTCATCTGTGATTGACTTATTTCACTCAGCATAATGTCCTCCAAGTTTACCAGGTTATGTGTTTGTTTGCAGATTCTACATTATTATTTAGGGTTGCATAGTATTCCATTGTGTTAATGCACCATAGTTTGGTTATTCATTCTTCTGTTGATGGGTAACCAGGTTGTTTCCATCTTTTGCTTTTGTAAATGGTTTTGTGATGAACCTGGGTATCATATGTCTGTTCTTGTCCTGGCTCTCATTCTTTAGGATATATTCCTAGTAATAAGATTCCTGGAACAAATGGTATTATTAATTCCAAGTTTTTAAGGAATCACCATACTTCTTTCCGCAATGGTTCTATCATTTTACAGTCCCACCAGCAGCGTGTGGGTCCCAATCTCTCGACATCCTCGCCAGCATTTGTTATTTTCTATCTTGTAGACCTTTGTCATTAGTTCTGGGATGAGATGGTATCTCATTGTTTTGATTTGCATCTCTCTAATGACTAATGATCATGGTATTTTTTCATGTTTATTGGCCACCTGAGTATCCTCTTTGGTGAAGTGTCTATTCATGTCTTCTGCCCATTTTTTAAATTTATTTATCTTTTTGTTTTGATGTGTTTGAATTTTGTATAAATTCTAGAGATGAGTCCCCTGTCAGATATGTCACTGGCAAATATTTTTTCCCAATCTGTAGGTTCTCTTTTGACTCTTTTGGAGAAGTCTTTCGAAGAACATAACAATTTAATTTTTAGAAGGTCCCATTCATTTAGTTTATCTTCTGCTATTTGTGCATTTGGGGTTATACTTGATAGTCTACTTATGCCATAAACAGTTGTTGTTGTATGCCATGGAGTCAGACCCAACTCATAGTGAACCCTCCTTGGGTTTCCGAGGCAGTATCACTACGGAAGTAGATTGCCCCATCTTCCTTCCAAGGAGTGTCTGGTGGATTTGAACCATCAGCCTTCTGGTTAGCAGTAAAGTGCCTTAGGCACTATGCTACCAGAGCTCCCTTAAACTAGGGCCCTTAAATTTGCCTGTAGTTTTTCCTTGAGGAACTTTATAATTTTAACTTTCACATTTAAGTCTTTGATCCATTTGGAGTTCATTTTTGTGTATGGTATCTTGTTTCATTTTTCTGCAAATGGATCTCCAGTTTTGCCAGCACCATTGATTAAACAAACATTCTCTTCCCCATTTAATGAATTTGGGCCCTTTGTCAAAGATCAGCTGACCATAGGTCGATGGATCTATTTCTGGGTTTTCAATCTATTCCATTGGTCTATGTGTCTGTTGTACCAGTATCAGGCAGTTTTGACTACTGTAGCTGCATAATAGGTTTTAAAATCTGGGAGTGTGAGATCTCCTACTTTGTTCTTCTTCTTCAATAATCCTTTGTTTATCCCAGGTCCCTTTCCTTTCCATATAAAGTTAGTGATTGGTTTTTCCATATCCTAAAAGAACATTGATGGGATCTGGATTGGGATTCCATTCAATGTATAGATTGCTTTGGGTAGAATTGACATTTTTACAATGTTCAGTCTTCCTATGCCGAGCATGGTATGTTCTATTTATGCAGATCTCTTATGGTTTCTTGAAGTAGTCTTTTGTAGTTTTCTTTGTACAGATCTTTTGGGTCCCTGGTAAGGTTTATTCCCAAGTATTTTATTTTTTGGTAGCTATTGTAAATGTGTTGATTTCCTTATTTCTTTTTAAGCAATCTCTTTGCTGGTATAGAGGAAAACAACTGATTTTTGTATGTCAATCCTCAAAAACTAAAAAAAAAAAAAAAAAATCACTGCCGTTGAGTCGGATCCGACTCCTAGAGACTCCTATTTGGGTTTCTTAGCTACTTCCATATAGATACCACTGGAAGAAACCAAAGGAGGGTTTGCTATGAGTCTGATCCAACTGGATGGAAAAGAGGTTTTATTTATTTATTTATTTATCCATTTGTTTATTTATTTATTGTCTCTGGGGAAATACAATGCCCAGTCTTCATTCTGAGGAGTGGCTTCTTGCCTTATTGAACTAGCTAGGACTTCCAATACAATGTTGAATAGAAGTGAGGATGGACAGAGGGCATCCGTGTATGATTCCTCTCCAGAAGGGGAATGATTTT
Source organism: Orycteropus afer afer (assembly GCF_000298275.1). Classification (NCBI taxonomy): domain Eukaryota; kingdom Metazoa; phylum Chordata; class Mammalia; order Tubulidentata; family Orycteropodidae; genus Orycteropus; species Orycteropus afer. The sequence goes on along the minus strand of NW_006921843.1, from coordinate 1,837,991 downwards.
AGTCTCTCTCCACTGAGAATAATGTTGGCTGTTGGTTTTGCATATATGCCATTTATTATGTTGAGGAAAGTCCCTTCTATTCCTAGTTTGCTGAGAATTTTGATCTGGAATGGGTGCTGGATTTTATCAAATGCTTTTTCTGCATTGATTGATATGATTATCTGGTTTGTTTCCTTTGTTTTATTTATGTGGTGGGTGACATTGTTTGTTTTTCTACTGTTAAACCACCTTGCATAACTGGAGTGAACCCTACTTGGTCATAATGAATTATTTTTTTGATATGTTCTTGGAGTCTATTGGCTAGGGTTTTGTTGAAGAGTTTTGCATCTCTATTCATGAGGGATATAGTCTGTAGTTTTTCTTTTGAGTGATGTCATTGCATGGTTTTGATATCAAGGTTATGCTTGCTTCATACAATGAATTTGGTAGGAGTTCATCATTTTCTATGTTCTGGAATAGTTTGAGTACATTTGGTGTCAGTTCTCTGATATTCAGTAGAATTCTCCAGTTAAACCATCTGAACCAGGACTTTTTTTTGTTTGTAGTTTTTAATGATCTTTTCAATTTCTTCTTTTGTTATGGGTCTATTCAAATTTTCCACCTATGTCTATGTTAGTTTAGGTAAGTAGTGTACTTCTTGAAATCTGTATATTTCCTCTAGATTTTTAAATTTGTTAGAGTATAGTTCTTCATGATATCCTGATATTATCCTTTTAATTTCTGTTGGTTCTTTTGTGGTGTCGCCCAATTCTTTTCTTATTTGTTTTATTATTTGTATTCTCTCTCTCTTTTACTTTGCTAAATATGCAGTGGTTGTCAGTTTTATTAATCTTTTCAAAACATCATCTTCTAGTCTTGTTGATGTTTTCTATTGTCTATTTCATTTATTTCTGCTTGAATCTTTATTATTTCTTATTTTGCTGGTGATTGTAGGATTTTTTGATGCTGTTTTTCTAATTTTTGGAGATGTTTGGTTAAGGTGTTAATTTTGTCACTTTCTTCTCTTTTGATGTGTGCATTTGTTGCTGTAAATTGGCCTCTAATCACTGCTTATGCTGTGTCTCAACAATTTTGGTGTGTTGTATTTTCATTCTCATTTGATTCAATTAATTTTTAAATTTTATTTTTCATTTCTTCTATTACCCACCCATTTTCAAGGAGGGTGTTATTCAGTTCCCATGTGTTTGCTCTTTTTCCATTGATCTTATTATTGATTTCTAATTTTTTTTTAATATTATGATCTAAGAAGATGATTTGCAGTATTTCAATGTTTTTAAATTTATTAAGGCTTGCTTTGTGACCAAATATATGATCTATCTTGAAGAATGTTTCGTGTGCACTGGAAAAGAATGTATATTGTGCTGTTGTTGGGTGAAGTGTTCTGAGGATGTCTATAAGGTCAAGGGTCTTTCATGGATATTTAAGGGGATCTTTCATGGATATTTAAGCCCTCTCTGCAAGGTAAGCATGGGAGGGCTTGTGCTTACTCACTGATCTGCACTGAACACTTCCCTTGTTACCCTCCCGAGAGGGACTGGGTATCCGGGAGCAAGGTAAGCACGGGCGGGCTTGTGCTTACTCACTGATCTGCACTGAACACTTTCCCTTTTTACCCTCCCGAGAGGGACCGGGTCTCCGGGAGCAAGGTAAGCACAGGCGGGCTTGTGCTTACACATTGATCTGCACTGAACACTTCCCCTTGTTACCCTCCCGAGAGGGACTGGGTCTCAGGGAGCAAGGTAAGCACGGGCAGACTTGTGCTTACTCATTGATCTGCACTGAACACTT
>NW_006921843.1:1808608-1832576 GCF_000298275.1 Orycteropus afer afer | reverse complement strand
AGGGGGAGGTCTTCAAGGAGATGGATTGACATGGTGGCTGCGATGATGGGCTCAAGTATAGCAGGGATTGTGGGGCTGGCGTGGGATCAGGCAGTGTTTCATTCTGCTGTGCATGGGGTCGCTATGAGACAGAAACGACTCGACGGCACTTAACAACAACAACATAAGATCAAGTTGGTGGATTGTGTTGTTTAGTTCTTCTGCATCTTTTTTTGAGTTACTTTCAAGTTCTATCTTTGATTGAAAGTGGTGTATTAAAGTCTCCTACTATGACTTGGATTCATCTATTTGTCTTTTCAATTCTGTGAAAGCCTGATTTAGGTATTTTGGGGCTCTTTCATTGTGCCTATAGATATTTATTATTGTTATGTTCTCTTGTTCAATCAATCCTTTAATCATTATATAATGTCCTTCCTTGTCTCTTATGGTGGTTTTTGTCTTAAAGTCAATTTTATCAGACATTAGTATTGCCACTCTTGCTCTTTCATGGTTGCCATTTGCTTGATGTATCTTTTTCCAACCTTTGATTTTTAGTCTGTTTATCTCTTTGGCTCTAAGATGTGTCTCTTGTAGACAGCACATTGATGGGCTATGTTTTCTTATCCTGTCTACAACTCTCTCTCTCTTGAGTGGTGCATTTTATCCTTTGACATTCAGTATAATTATTGACAAGTATGAATTTGTTACTGTCATTTTGTTATGCAATTTTTTTGTGGTGTTACTGATTTCTTTGTTCCATATCATTTTCTGCGCTGAGCTGGTTTTCTTTATAAATCATTTTATCATTTCCTATGTTGCCATTGTTTTAGTATTTGATAAATATTTGTGCTTGTCCTTTTTTTTGTTTTGTTTTGTTTTGATGTGAAAGTGATTTATAATTTATACTTTTCTTCCCAAATTTAGAACTGTCTATTTTATCTTGCAATTTTCTTGACTTCCTTGCCATTTAGAAGTTCTGTAACTACACAATATTTTCCCTCTTTTTAGTTTGGGAGCTCTGGTGGCATGGTGCCTAAGGCATTTGACAGCTAACCAGAAGGCTGGCAGTTCAAACCCACCAGCCCTCAGAAGGAAGATTGGGCAATCTACTTCTGTTGAGATACCACCTCAGAAACCCAAGGAGGGTTTTATCAGTTTTATGAGTCTAAATTTTATAAGTCTAAATCTACTTGACTTTAGTGCTTTTTTTTTTTTTTTTTTTCTTTTAGTTTGTAGTTGTCTTCATTTTCCAATTGATGTCTCTGGTTCCCTGTTAACAATCTTCTAGGCATATTTACTTTAGATACTTCCATAACTGGGTTAATTTCTGGATTATGTCTTCATGTGGGTTAATGGTCAGTTCTTGTTTGGTGCTGTCAGTTCTCTGTCCAAAGAACTTCCTTTAGCATCTCTTGTAAGGTTGGTCTGGTTTTAACAAATTCCTTTAATTTCTATTTATCTGGAAATATCCCAATTTTACCATCATATTTGAGGGAAAATTTTGCCAGGTATATAATTCTTAGTTGAAATTTTATCTCTTTCAGAGTTTTATATATACCACACCAATATTTTTCATTTAGGGACAGCTATATATTAAGACCTGTGCTGAGGTAGGCAGGCCGAGGGACTGGGGGGGGGGCTGCTTTTCTGTGGGGGCAACTCTATTTTAAGGCTGCAGCCTGAGGTAGGCAGGCTCAGGGCTTGAGGGCTGCTTTTCACTTGGGAGAAGTTCTACTTTAAGGCCAGGGCCCAAAGTAGGAAGGTCCAGACCTCAGGGACTGTTTTTCACTTGGAGGCAGCTCTATTTTAAGGCTGGGGCTGAAGTAGGCAGACTGAGGGCTTGGGTTGTGCTTTTAGCTTGGAGGTGGCTCTATTTTAAGGCCAGGGCCCAAGGTAGGCAGGTGTACAGGGGTTAGGAACAACTAAGGGAGATGAACTTGTCTGTCAGTTTGTTGTTCTGTGGTGGCTTATGTGTTGCTGTGAGGCTGGAAGCTATGCCAGCAGTGTTGCAAAATACCAGCAAGGTCATCCATGGTGGACAGGTTTCAGTGGAGCTTCTGTGCTAAGACAGAGTTGGAAGAAGGAAGAGGCCATCCACTTCCCAAACAATTGGCCAGTGAAAATGTTATGAATAACAGTGAAACACTGTTTGATATATTACTGGAAAACTTTATGAATAGCCCCGAAACATTCTCTGATATAGTGCTGGAAGATGATCCCATCAGGTTGGAAGGCACTGAAAATTTGATTGGGGAAGTGCTGACTCCTCAGAATAGAGACAATCTTAATGATAGGAATAGAGTAAAACTTTCAGAACCTCCATTGGCTGATGGGGCATGATTCAAAATGAGTAGAAACAGATGCAAATATCCATTAACAATTAAAACATGGAATGTAAGAAGTATGAATTTAGGAAAATTTGAACTTGTCAATAATGAAATGGAACACATAAAGATCAATATCCTAGATATTTGTGAGCTAAAACGGATTAGTTTTGGCCATTTTGAATTAGTAGAATATGATCTACTACACCAGGAATGACAAATTGAAGAAGAATGGTGTGACATTCATCATCACAAAGACTGTTTCAAGATGTGTCTTGAAGTACAACACTGTCAGTGATAGGGTAATATCCATACATATACAAGGAACACCAGTTAATACTATGACTTTTCAAATCTATGCACCAGCCACCAAAGACAAAGATGAGGAAATTGAAGATTTCTACCAACTTCTGAAGTCTGAAATTGACCAAATATGCAATCAAGGGGTGCTGATTATCACTAGTGAATAGAATGCAAAAGTTGGAAACAAAGAAGAGTCACCGGTATTTAGAAAATATAGCCTTGATGATAGAAATAAGGCTGGAAACTGCATGATAGAATCTTTCAAGGCCAACAGGTTATTCATTGCAAATACCTTTTTTCAAAAACATAAGCAATGGGTACACACATGGACTTCACCAGATGGAATACACAGGAATAAGACTGACTACATCTGTGGCAAGAGATGATGGAGAAGTTCAATATCTTCAGCCAAAATATGGCCAGGAGCTGATTGTGAAACAGACCATCAACTGCTGAAATGCACATTCAAGTTGAAGTTGAAGACAATAAAAAAAAAAAAAATCTGTGAGAGCCAGAATATAACTTTGATTATATCCCTCCTGAATTTACTGCCATCAATTTGGGTCCAAGTCACAGCGACCCCTCCTTGGGTTTCTGATGGATGTAGATTGCCCAATCTTCCTTCCAAGGAGTGGGTGTTGGTTTTGAACCACCAGGCTTCTGGTTAGCAGTCAAATGCCTTAGACACTATGCCACCAGAGCTCCCTTCTCCTAAATTTAGAGACCATTTAAAGAATAGATTTGATGCATTGAACACCGATGGCTGAAAACCAGAATTATGGGATGACATCAAGAATTGCATCTATGAAGAAAGCAGGAAGTTATTAAAAATACAAGAAAGGAAGAAAAGACCAAAATGAATGTCAGAAGAGATCCTGAAACATGCCCTTCAAGGAAGAGTAGCTGAAGCAAATGGAAAAAAAATTACAAGATAAAAGAGTTGTATCAAAGATTTCAAAGAGCAGCTCAAGAAGTTTAAGCCAATTACTACAATGAAATGTGCAACTACCTGGAGTTAGAATACCAAAGGAAGTTTTGGCTTTTGGCATTTCTCAGGCTGAAATAACTGAGGAAAAATGTAAGCCTTGAGTCACAATATTGAAAGGTTCTATGGGCAAAACATATTATTGAATGATGCAGGAAACATCAAAAGAAGATGGAAGAAATACACAGAGTCATTGTACCAAAAAGAATTGGTCAATGTTCATCCATTTCAGGAGGTGGCATATGATCAAGAATGGTATTGAAGGAATAAGTCAAAGCTTCACTGAAGGAACTGACAAAAAACAAGGCTCCAGAAACTGATGGAATATCCATTGAGATGTTTCAACAAATGAATGCACTGCTGGAGGTACACATTCAGCAATGCCAAGAGCTTTGGAAGAGAGCTATCTGTCCAACTGACTGGAAGAGATTCAAATTTGTACCATTCTAAAGAAAGGTGATACCATAGGATGGGTAAATTATCAAATAATAACATTAATATCACATGCAAGTGAAAGCTTGCTGAAGATAATACAAAAACGGTTGCAGTAGTATATTGACAGAAAGCTTCCTGAAATGCAAGCTGGATTCAGAAGAGAACGTGGAACAAGTGATATCATTGCTGATGTCAGATAGATCTTAGCTGGAAGGAAAGAATACCAGAAAGATGTTTACTTATGTTTTATTGCCTATGCAAAAGCATTTGATTGTGTGGATCATAACAAATTAGGAATAACCTTGAGATGAATGGGAGTTCCAGAACACTTGATTATGCTCATCAGGAAACTGAATACATATTATGAGGCTGTTGTTAGAACAGAACAAGGGAATTCAAAATCAAGAAGGGAGTGATTCAGGGTTATATCCTTTTTCCATACTTATTCAACTTGTATGCTGAGCAAATAATCCAAGAAGCTGGATTATATGAAGAAGAATGTGACATCGAGATTGGAGGAAGATTCATTAACACTCTGTGATACACAGATGACACAACTTTTCTTGCTGAAACTGAGGATGACTTGAATCCCCTACTGATGAAGACTAAAGAATACAGTTTACAGTATAGATTATACCCCAATATACAGAAAACAAAAATCCTCACAACTGGTCCAATATACTGCTTCATGATAAATGGAGAAAAGATTGAGGTTGTCAAGGACTTCACATTACTTTATTCTACAGTCAACCCCACCTTTGGTGCTGTTAAGACCAAGCAGCATTCAAGACATCAGATGACATACTGCATTGGGAAAATCTGCTGCAAAAGACCTCTTTTAAGTGCTGAAGAGCAAAGATGTCTCCTTGAAGACTAAGGTGTGCTTAATCCAATCAGGGTATTTTCAATCGTCTCTTATGCATGTGAAGAAAAGACCAAAATGGACGTCAGAAGAGACTCTGAAATTTGTCCTTGAGCAGGGAGTCGCTAAAGCAAATGGAAGAAATGTTAGGATAAAAAAGCTGAACAGAAGATTTCAAAGAGCAGCCTGAGCAGACAAAGCCAATTACTATAATGAAATGTGCAAAGACCTGGAGTTAGAAAACCACAAAAAGGGAAGAACACACTCAGCAATTCTCAAGCTGAAAGAACTGAGGAAAAAAAATTAAGCCTAGAGTTGCAGTATTGAAAGATTCTATGGGCAAAATATTGAATGATGCACGAAACATCTGAAGAAGATGGAAGGAATGCACAGAATCACTGCACCAAAAAGAACTGGTTGATGTTCATCCATTTCAGGAGGTGGCATATGTTCAAGAACCAATTTATTGAGGGAAGAAGTCAAAGCTACACTGAAGGAATTGGCAAAGAACAAAACTCCAGGATTTGACAGAATACCCATTGACATGTTTCAACAAACGGATGCCATGCTGGAGGCACTCATTTGGTTATGCCAAGAGATTTGAACAACAGCTACCTGGCCAAATGACTGGAAAAGATCCATATGTGTACCCATTCAAAAGAAAGGTGATCCCACAGAATAAGATCTCTTATTTGTGTTATTTTTATTCTCTCCCATTTTTCCTTTCTTAAATTTGCCAGTGGTTTGTTAATCTTATTAATCTTTTCAGATAGATCTTAGCTTTGTCTTGTTGATTTTTTTTCTATCATCTTTTTATTTTCTTTTTCATTGATTTCTGCTCAAATCTTTATTATTTCCTTTTTTTCTTACTGTTCTTTTTCTAATTTTTGGAGATGTTGGTTTAAACTGTTGATTTTGGCTCTTTCTTCTTTTTTGATATATGCAATTAGTGCTATAAATTGGGCTCTTATCACTGCTTTGGCTGTGTCCCAAAGATTTTTGTATGTTCTGTTTTCCTTCTCGTTTGATTCAAGGAATTTTTCAATTTCATTTTTATTTCTTCTCTTACCCAGTCTTCGTAAGGAGGGTGTCATTCAGTTTCCATATGTTTACTCCTTTTCCGTTGATCTTCCTATTGTTGATTTCTAATTTGATAGCATTGTGATCTGAGAAGATGCTTTGCAGTATTTCAATGTTTTTAAATTTATTAAGGCTTGCTTTATGGCCTAACACATGGTCTATCATGGAGAATTTTCCATGTGCACTAGAAAATAATGTATATTTTGCTGTTGTTGGGTGAAGTGCTCTGTAGATGTCTATAAGGTCAAGTTGTTGGACTGTATTCTTTAGCTCTTCTGCACTTTGTTGATTTTCTTTCCAGTAGCTCTATCTTTCACTAATAGTGGTGTATTAAAGTCTCCTACTATGACTGTAGAGTCATCTATTTGCCTTTTCATCTTTTTTAAAGTTTGATTTATGTATTTTGGAGCTCTTTCATTAGGTCCATAGATATTTATTATGATTGTATCTTCTTCTTCAACTGATCCTTAAATTATTATATAATGTCCTTCCTTGTCTCATATGGTGGTTTTTATCTTAAAGTCAATTTGAACAGAAATTAATATTGCCACTTCTGCTCTTTTAAGGTTGCCATTTGCTTGATATATCTTTTTTCCAACCTTTGATTTTTAGTCTATTTTTGTCTTTGTCTCTAAGGTGTTTCTCTTGTAGACAGCATATTGATGGCTATTGTTTTCTTATACAACCTGCAACTCTCATCCCTTGAGTGGTGCATTTAATCCATTAATATTCAGTGTAATTATTGACAAGTAGGAATTAGTTGCTGTCATTTTGTTATGTGATTTCTCATGGTGTCCCTTGTTTCTTTGTTCCATATTATTTTCTGTGCTCAGCTCATTATGTTTTGAATCATGTTATCAATTTGTTTGTTGCTGCTGTTTTAGTATTTGCTGAATATTTGTGCTTGTCCTCTTTTTTATTGTGATGTGTAAGTTTATCATTTTTCTTTGAAGTTAACCTGTGATTTATAATTTTTTCCCCTAGTTTAGAACAGTCCATTCTATCTTGCAACTCTCTTAACTTCCTCACCATTTAGAAATTCTGTAACTACACAGTATTTTTCCTCTTTTTTGTTTGTAGTTGTCCTCATTTGCCAATTGATGTCTCTGGTTCCCTATTTAAAATCTTGTAAGCGCATTTTACTTTGGATATGTCCATAGCTGTGGTTTCTGGGTTATGTCATCACTAGTGTATTAGTGGTCAGTTGTCGTTTGCTATTTTTGGTTCTCTGTTCAAAGGACTCCCTTTAGTATCTCTTGTAAGGTTGGTCTGGTTTTAACAAATTCCCTTAGTTTCTGCTTATCTGGAAATCTCCTAATTTCACCATCATATTTGAGGGACAATTTTGCTGGTTATATAATTGTTGGTTGAAAATTTTTCTCTTTCAGGGTTTTATATATGCCATCCCATTGCCTTCTCACTTGCATGGTTTCTGCTGAGAAATCAGATCTTATTCTTATTGGTTGTCCTTTGTAAGTAACTTTTTGTTTTTCCCATGGTTCTTTCAGGATTCTTTCTTTGTCTTGGTTTTGATGAGTTTGGTGATGATCTGTCTTGGTGATTTTCTTTTGGGGTCTCTGTTTGGGGTTCATTCAATCCTGAAATGATATATTCTCATCTTTCATCAAATCAGGGAAGTTCTCTTCCAACAAATCTTGGACAATTTTCTCATTGGTTTTACTTTTATTTTCTTGCTCTGGAATTCCAATGACACATAGGTTATTCCTTTTGATGGTATCCACATGAACTTCAAGCTTTCTTCATTTTGTTTTTATCTTTTTTTTTCTGATTGATCCATTTCCAAAGCAATATTCAGGTATTTGTCTTCAATCTCATGAATTCTGTCTTCCATTGCATCAATTCTACTCCTTTGCCCTTTCAATGTGTTATCAATTTCTGAAAATTTCTAACTTCTGGATTTCTATCTGTAGATTTAGAATAATTTCGAATTTTTCATTTATTTTGTCATTTTGTTCTTGTATTTTCTTCTGAAATTTTTCTAGGTTTTTTTTTTTTTCTGTGTTTTCCTTGATCTCTCTCTCAATCCTTTGAAGATACCTAATTATAATTATTTTGAATTCCTTATCAAGGAGTTCCAATGCTGCTTCTTCCTCAAGGATGTATTCTGGGTCTGTATCCTGCTCCCTTGTTTCTACCACCATATCTTTCTTCTTTGTGTGGACTATGATTTTTTGTTTTCTCTGAGACATTGTGATGTTCTTGTATTTAGATCTCTGTTAACTTTTTGTGAAGATAAGCTAAGAGTGAGTCAGGCTATTCTTGGTGGTTGTTTATTATTGCCCTGTTGGTGGAGAAGGAAGTGGTGGCTCTCACTCATTAAGTGAAGCTGCAGTAGATGTGGATCTAGTTGTGTTGTATGGGCACTGTTGTGGTCTCCCACTCAGTTAGACAAAAATAACAATTGAATAACCATAAAAAAAGCAAATGTACAAAAAAACACACTGTGTAATCACAGAAGATCAATAACCAAAAAAAGAAAAAAGGATAAAAAAAAACCTTACAATATCTGGGGAGAGGGAAATAAGAGAAAAAGTTAGAGAAGGAGAGTAATGAAGAAAAAAAAAATGGGAGAGACACAGAAAGAAAAACAAGGAACAGGATTAAACATGAGAAAGAAAGAAAAAAATTGGAACCAGCAAAAGAGAAAAAGCTGAAAACAAGAACCTGTGAAGGAAAGAATAAAGATTAATAATAAAAAGACAAAAGTAATAATAATAAAAGTAGTTGTAAAACAGACAAAAAGAAACTTGAAAAAAAAAAAGAAAAGAAAGAAAAATAAATTGGGGGCAGGGCGAGGTAGGGCACCCAGGCTCTGTCTGAGCACACAGACTGGGATGAAATTCCTGCTGGCCTAGGAAGTGGGTAGGAGTGAGAGATGGCTGCACTTCCATTCACCAAGGGGTTCTGTGGTAAAGAGTAACAAGGGGAATATTGCATCTTTCCAGTTTTTGGCATCTGGAATATCCTTGCAGTTCCCAGCAAGTGGAGCCTATTCTTAAGTACATGGAATCTGAGAGAACACTGTCGCTTTAAATATCCACAATGGTTGAACTGCTTGTAAACATTCAAAATGGCTGCATCCTCTGGACAGGCAAAATTCTACCACTCAGCCCACCTTCTTCTTCACTGCCTCCCTTTTTATTCACCAGTCACAAGAGCAGTTGTCTGTGCTAGCAAGTCTGATTTTTAGGTTAATTCTTAGGTCCTAACACCACTCAACAATATCCAAGCTGTCTGTGCCATCAGGATCACTGACAGACTGTAGCTCTGTATGTTTCCTTTTTTGGTGTTTTCATGCAAATTCTTCTACTAGTTGGAGTTTAGTCCACTTCTATATCCTCCCTTTCAAAGCTCATGACTCTAGGATTATCTTCTGTATCTGTATTAATTGGTTTCCCTTTTCTTTGTTGAAGAGGGTATATGCAGTCTTTCTGCCTATTCTGCCATCTTACCCAATTCTGGTTATTTTTGTGTTTTTGAATTTTGTTCCACATTTTTCCTTCCACTCTATCCAGGATCTCCAATATTGATCCCTTTCCCAGTGATTGACATTGGTAACTGGAAACCATCTAATTCTGGTCTTTGGGTTGTGAAGGCTGAGGTCCTCATAGTCGATATTATCTTTGGACTAATTGTTTCCAAATGACTTTGATTTTCTTCACTCTTCTTTGCTCCAAAGAGAGAAGCCAATACCTATTTCTTAGATGGATATTCAAAAGCTTTTAAGACCACAGTATCTACTCATCAAAGTAGGATGTAAAACAAGATTTTTATGTAGTATGTTGTGCCAGTTGAGCCTGATGTCCCCTGAGACTATGGTCCCAATCCTGCAGGCCCAGTGATTCTCTCTCTCTCAAGATGTTTGGTTGTCTCTGAGAAGCAATCCCAACCTAGTCTTCTATTACTTCTGTAAAGTATGTGTGTAATTTTGTAGCACAAGTACATATGTAAGATTATCTTTAGACAAATGTATCCTTGGTCTTGGGTACATTCCTGTTTGCCTGCTCTGACCTGATCTTCTCACCTTCCATTTCATTTTTGACAATTTCCAATTTTCCTAGATACAGTCTGTGTTTCAATTATTAATTAATGTTTGCAGCTGTTTTGTCTCATTTTGAGTCATACCCCATAAACAAATGAAGGTTCCAAAAGCTTTATTTCATCCATGTGATTAAGATCAACTGTACTTTGAGTAGGCAGCTCTTCCCCAATAATATTTTGAGTACCTTCCAACCTGAGGCACTCATTTTCCAGCACTATATCAGACAATGTTTCAAAGCTCTTCACAAAGTTTTCCTATAGTATATCAGAGAGTTTAACTATTATTCATAAGGTTTTCAGTGGCCCATTCTTTCAGAAGTGGATTGTCACATCCTTCTTGCCAGTCTCTCTTAATCTGGGAGCTCCACTGAAACTTGTCCAGCTGGTGACTCTGCTCGTATTTGAAATACCAATGGCATAGACTCCAGCCTCACAACAACATGCAAGCCACCACAGTATGACAAACTGTCAGATGAGTAATAAGCATACACAAATATTTATGTAGAAATACCCTCTTCCAAACCTGTGTATGAGGTTTAGTCCCATTTGCCTACCCAAACCTGTTCAGTATGCTTGTCTGTATATGTATCCCCTTATTTAAATTATGGTTTATTGTTCCTGGTATTGCATGATTGTGTATGTGATCATATTTCCATTTGTTGTCTGTAACTCTTATGCATGTCTTTACATCTACCTGTGCCTTACTAATATTGTGCTGATTGTTCAATTATTATATATTAGCTTTTCCTTTGCCATCATTAATACATGTCTATTGTCGACTTAGAGATTTTCCCTTCTTTCCCCTCCCATTCCTGGTAACCATCAAATTATGTTTCTTTCTGTGTGTAAACCTATAATAGTGGACTTATGCAATATTTGGCATTTTATGATTTACTTATTTCAATCAGTTTCATTCATGTTATGAGATTTTTCGTGGCTTCTTCATTATTCTTTAACATGGTACAGCATTCCATTGTGTGTATGTATCATAATCTCTTTATTCATTCATCTGTTGACTGACACTTAATTTGTTTCCATCTCTTTGCTATTGTGAATAATGCTGCAATAAACATGTTGCTGTTGTTGTTTGTTGCCATTGAATCTTCTCCTAATCGTAGTGACCCTATCTACAGCAGAACAAAACACTGCCCAGTCCTGTGCTAGCCCCACAATCCTTGCTATTCCTGGGCCCATCATTGTAGCCATTGAGTCAATCCATCTTGTTGAGGGCTTTCCCCTTTATCATTGACCCTCCACCTTACCCAGCATGACATCCTTCTCCAGGGAATCGTCCTTTCTGACAACATGACCAAAGCAGGTGAGAGGAAGTCTGGCCATTCTCACTTCCAAGGAGCATTCCGGCTGCACTTCTTCCAGGACAGATCTGGTAGTTCTTTTAGCAGACCATAGTACTTTTTGCATTCTTCAAACACTACAACTCAAAAACATAGACTCTTCTTCAGTCTCCCTTATTCATTGTCTAGCTCTCACATACATATGAGGTGATTGAAAATATCATGGCTTGTATCAGGGACACCTTAGTCTTTAAGGAGATATCCTTGCTCTTCAGAACTTGAAAGAGGTCTTTTGCAGCAGATTTTCCCAGTGGCTCTGGTAGCATAGTGCCTAAGGCATTTGATTACTGACCAGAAGGCTGGCAGTTCAAACCCACCAGCCACTACTTGGAACAAAAGTTGGGCAATCAACTTCCGCAGTGATACTGCCTTAGAAACCCAAGGAGGGGTCTCTATGAGTGAGGTCTGACTCAACAGCACATAACAACATAACATAGGTCAACTGATATTTTGAGTGCTGCTTCCAGTGTTGTTTGTTGTAGAACCAAGTAATACGAAGTCTTTGACCACTTCAATCTTTTCTCCATTTATCATAATGCTGCTTATTGGTCCTGTTGTGAGGATTTTTGTTTTCCTTATATTGAGGTGTATCTTCATCAGTAAGTGCTTCAAGTCATCTGGACTTTCAGCAAGCAAAGTTGTGTCATCAGTGTATTGTAGGTTGTTAATGAGTCTTGTTTTTCACCAATTCCTTCAGTGCAACTTCGACTTCTTCCTTTGATACCATTGTTTCTTAATCACATGCTACTTCTTGAAAATGGATGAACATAGACGATCCTTTTTGGAATGACTTTGTGTGTTCCTACCATTTCCTTTTGATGTATCCTGCATAATTCAATATTTTGACCATAGAATCTTTCAATATTGCAACTCAAGGCTTAAGTTTTTTCTTCAGTTCTTTCAGCTTGAGAAATGCTGAGCATGTTCTTCCTTTTTGGTTTTCTAACTCCAAGTCTTTGCACATTTCATTATAATAATTGACTTTGTGTTCTCTAGCTGCTCTTTGAAATCTTCTGTTCAGCTCTTTTGTCTTGTCATTTCTTCCACTGACTTTAGCTACTCTTTGCTCAAGGCAAAGTTTCAGAGTCTTTTCTGACATCCATTTTGATCTTTTTTTTTTTTTTTTCCTGTCTTTTTAATGACCTTTTGATTTATTCATGGATGATGTTCTTGATGTCATTCCACAATTTCTCTGGTTTTTAGTCAGAGGTGTTCAATGCATCATATCTATTCTTTAAATGGTCTCTAAATTCAGGAGGGATACATTCAAGATTGTATTTTGGCTCTTTTGGACTTATTTTAATTGTCTTCAACTTAAAGTTGAACTTGCATATGAGCAGTTGATGGTCTGTTCCATAATCAGCTTCTGGTCTTGTTTTGGCAGAAGATATTGAGCTTTTCCATCACCTCTTGCCACAGATGTAGTCAATCTGATTCCTGTGTATTCCATCTGGCAGACTCCACGTGGATAGCTGCCATTAGTGTTGTTGAAAAAAGGTATTTGTAATCAATAAGTCATTGGTCTTGCAAAATTCTGTCATGAGATCTTCAGCATTATTTCTGTCACCAAGGCCAAATTTCCCAAATACAGGTGATTCTTCTTTGTTTCCAACTTTTTAATTCCATTCACCAGTAATAATTAGCACATCTTGATTGCATGTTTGGTCAATTTCAGATTGCAGAAGTTGGTAAAAATCTTCAATTTCCTCATCTTTGGCTTTGGAGGTTGCTGTGGAAATTTGAACAATATTAGTATTAACAGGCTTTTCTTGTAGGCATATGGATATTATCCTATCATTGACAGCATGGTACTTCAGGATTGATCTTGAAACATTCTTTGTGATGATGAATGTTGCACTTTCCTCTTCAATTTGTCATTCCAAGCATAGTAGATTATATGGTTGTCTGACTCAAAATGGCCAAAATGGTTCATTTCAGCTCACTAATGCCTAGGATATCAATCTTTATGCGTTCCATTTCATTTTTTGACAACATCTAATTTTCCTAGATTCATACTTCATACATTCCATGTTCTGATTATTAATATATGTTTGCAGCTGTTTCTTCTCATTTTGAGTCATGCCACATCAGCAAATGGAAGTCCCCAAAGCTCTATTTTATCCATATCATTAAGGTTGGTTACACTACGATGAGGCACCTCTTTCTAGTGGTATTTTGAGTGCCTTCCCACCTGATGGGCTCATCATCCAGCACTGTGTTGGACAGTCTTTCCTTGCTACGTATGAAGTTGTCCAGTAATATTTCAGACAGTGTTTCACTGTAATTCATAACGTTTTCCCTGGCCAATTATTTGAGAAGTGGATGGCCTCTTCCTTCTTCTGAGTTTGTCTCAGTCTGGAAGCTCCACTGAAACCCATCCACCACGGGCAACCCCACTGGCATTAGAGATATAAGTTGCTTAGCCTCCAGCCTCACAATAACACACAAGCCACCAGAGTATGGCAAACTGACAGACAAGTTCATCTCCCTTAGCTGTTATAAACTCCTCAACTCACTTCCTGGCCTTCCCCCTTACCTGTACCTGGCCATCAGCCCTGACTTCCTGCTTCTTGCCTGGGGGCTCTCTTTTCCCAATAAACTTGGGTGTGAATATGTCTGTTTGTATTTTGGCTGTTATTTCTTTAGGATATATACCTAGTAGTGGGATTTTGGAATCAAATGATATTCTTTTTTCCAACTTTTTCAAGAAGCACCATATTGTTTTTCAAAGGATTGGTACAAATTTACAGTCCCACTAGCAGTATATGAGAGTTCCAATCTCTCCACATTTGTTATTTGTTATTTTCTGTCTTTGCAATTATTGCTAGGGTGGGATGATATCCCTTTGTTGCTTTGATTTTCATCTCTCTAATGGCTAAAGATCATGAGTTGTTCACAGACTGAATATCCTCTTTGTGAGTTGTCTGCTCATGTTCTCTTCCCATTTTGGAATTTGAGTGTTTGCCTTTTTGTTGTTGAGGTGTTGAAGTTTCCTATAAATCTGAGAGATTAGTCTCTTGTCTAATAGGTACTTCCACAATATTCTTTTCCCCAGTCATTAGGTTTTATATTTACTTTCTGAAGAAGTCTTTTGATGTACATAAGTATTTAATTTTTAGGAGGTCTCACTCATCTACTTTATCTTCTGCTGTTAGTACTTTTTTGGTTATATTTAATAGTCTATTTATGCATAAATTAGGGCCCTGAAGTTTGCCCCAATTTTTTTTCTTTGATGTTCTTTATTATTGTAGGTTTTACAGTTAAGTCTTTGATCCATGTTGGGTTAGTTTTTGTAAGTGGTGTAATGGGGCAAGGTATGGTTCTTGCTTCTTTTTTCTGCAAATGGATAACCAACTCGGGCAACACCATTTGTTAATGGATTTCAGCTCTTTGTCAAAGATCAACTGTCCACAGGTGGGTGGCTTTATTTCTGAGTTCTCATTTCTCATCCATTGGTCTAGGTGTCTGTCATTGTCCAGTACCAGGCTCTTTTGTGTACCATAACTGCATAGTAAATTTTCAGATTGGGAAGCATGAGGCCTCCTACTTTCTTTTTTTTTCAGTAGTGTTTTGCTCATCTATAGTCTCTTTCCCTTCCATATAAAGTTGGTGATTGGTTTTTTGATCTCTTTAAAGAATGGTGATGGACTCTGACTCAGGACTGTAGTATTTCTATAGATCACTATGGGTAGTATTGGCATTTCCACAGTATTAAGTCTTCCTATCCATGAATATGTAGATCTTTTTTTGGTTTCTTGCAACAGTATTTTGCAGTATTCTCTGTATAAGTATTTTGTGTCTCTGGTTAGGTTTATTACTGAGTATTTTATCTTGTTAGTAACTACTGTAAATGCTATTGTTTCCCTTATCTCCTTTGGAGCATTCTCTTTTTTGGTATAGAGGAATCCAATTGATTTTCATATGTTGATCTTTTTCGTTGGCACTTTGCTGAATCTTGCAATTAGTTCCAATAATTTTCTTGCTGAATTGCTGGGATTTTCTATATATAGGATCATATCATCTGCAAATAGGGGTAGTTTTATTTGTTTCTTACCAATTTGGATGCCTTTCTTTTTTATGTC
Source organism: Orycteropus afer afer (assembly GCF_000298275.1). Taxonomy (NCBI): domain Eukaryota; kingdom Metazoa; phylum Chordata; class Mammalia; order Tubulidentata; family Orycteropodidae; genus Orycteropus; species Orycteropus afer. The sequence goes on along the minus strand of NW_006921843.1, from coordinate 1,817,109 downwards.
TAATTTCTCTGACTAGGATTTCCAATATAATATTAATAGGAGTGACGACAGAAACCAGATTTGTCTCATTCCTGTTCACAAATGGATGCTTTCACTCTCTCCCAAATGATAGTAAATTCGGCTGCTTGTTTTGTGTTTGTAATCATGTGGAGGAATTTCCTTCTATTTCTATTTTGCTGGGAGTTTTTATGGTAATAGGTGTTAGAGTTCATCAAATGACTTATCTGCATCAAATGAGATGAGCATGTAGTTCTTTTCCTTCATTTTATTTATGTAATGGATTATGGTGATTGTTTTTCTAATGTTGAATCATCCTTGCATACTTAGTGTGAATTCCACTTGGTTGTGATATATTATATTTTTTTCAATATGATATTGACCTCTATAGCTAGGAGTTTGTTGAGGATTTTTGTATCCATATTCATGAGGGACCAAGGTCTGTCATTTTCACTTTTAGTAGTGTCTTTGCTTGGCTTTGGTGTTAGGGCTATATTTGCTTCATAAAATGGATTTCAGAGTATCTCATCCTTTTTTTTATGTTCTAGAATAGTTTGAGTAGAATAGGTGTCAGGACTTCTATGAATTTTATTAGCATTCTTCAAAGAAGCTGTCTGGGCCAAGATTCTTTTTTGTTCATAGTTTCCCCCTCTCCCCAAAGAACTGCTTAATTGCAACTTTCATTATCTTTCCATTATAATTTTCTACCTCAGACTTTGTTAATTTAGATAGGTATTGTGTTTCTAGAATTTGGTCTATGTCTTCTAGCTTTCAAAAATTCACTGGAGTACAGATAATCATAGTACTTTATTATCATCCTTTTTTATATTGGGTGGGTCTGTTGTGATGAAGCCCATTTCATTTCTTTCTTTTCTTCATAATTTTTTTGTGCTTTGGGTGCAAATTTACAGATCAAAATTTGTTTAACATTCAACAGTTCATTTACATTCGATTTCATGCCCAATTATCATTCCCGATAATAACAAACTCTCCTCCCCTCCTGTCCCTGTGACTACCTCCTCCTTGTGCCCTTATTAACTATGCACTCCTGTTTGTTCAGCTTTCCCTCTATATGAGGGAATGTTGCCCCTCTGGTGCCCCATGGCCAGTTGCTTCAAGAGGTGTATCTCCCTAGTACGTAGGTGCATCACCGTGGATTAGGTGTTCTGCATGTATATCTTTCTACTGTTGGCTGGGAGCCAATCCATGGAAGTGAGTCCAATTCCATGCTTGAAGAGTAACCTGGGGACATAGTCTTGGGGGTTCTACCAGACTCTATCCCACCAGTGATTCTGGTAATTTCTGTGTTTTTGAATTTTGTTCCACATTTTTTCTCCCATTCTATCCAGGATCTCCAGTTTTGATCTCTTTTTGAGTGGTTGGCATTGGTAGCTAGGCACTATCTAGTTTTTTTTGTCTCAGGGTCTATTATATCCTTGGACTAATTGTTTCCAGAAAACTTTGCTTTTCTTCACTCTTCTTTGCTTCAGATGAGAGGAGACCAATAGTTGCATCTTAGATGGTCACTTGAAAGCTTTTAAGACTCCAGTTGCTACTCACTAAAGCAGGTTGAAAAACAAGATTTTTATGTACTATGCTGTGCCAGTTGAGTATGATCTCCCCCAAGACTATAGTCCTGAGTTGGCATGTCTGGTGATTCTCTCTCTCAAGGTGTTTTGTTGTCTCTGAAAGGTTACTCCAACCCTGTTGCTTCTGTAATGTGTGTGGCTAATTTTGTAGCACAAGTACATATGTAAGGTTATCTTTAGCTAAATCTATCCTTCGTCTTGGGTATATTCTCATTTTCCAACCCCTACCTGATCTTCTTCCTAGTCTATGCATTTATCTGTAGCCTAGTGTTTATTGTTGGTGATAATGCAGTATTCTGCTTATACTATTATTTGCCTCTATTGTCCATATCTTCTGTGCACATTTCAGTGTCCTTCCTTTGCCAATGTCATCAAGCTGCTCACAGACTCTTTCCATACCATCTCCCCGCAACCAAATCAACATGTGACTCCCCACTAGTCTGACATTTTCCCTCACCTTCCCTCCCATCCCCAGTAACCTACAAAGTGACTTTCCTTCCCTAAGTAAACCTTTCTTAACTTTTTACAGTAACAGGCTCATACAATATTTGTCCTTCTATGGTTGACTTATTTCACTCAACATAATGTCCTCCACATTCAACCATGCTGTGAGATGATTTGTATATTCTTCATTATTCTTTAATGTAGCAGCATAGTATTCCATTGTATGAATATATCATAGTTTGGTCATCCATTCTTCTGTTTATGGGCATTTAGAGTGTTTCCATCTCTTTGCTACAGGAATTGTGCTGCAATGAACATTGTTGTGTATGTGTCTGTTCATGTCCTGTCTCTCCCCTCTTCAATCTATATACCTAGTAATGGCATTTCTGGATCAAATGGTATTTCTATTCAGTTTTTTAAGGAAATCCCATACCATTTCCCACAATGTTTGTACCATTTTTCTGTCCACCAGTAACGTATGAAAGTTCCAATCTCTCTGTAACCTCAACAGCATTTGTTGTTTTCCTTTTGTTGAAGCTTTATTATTAATATTAAGTATTACTGCTGGGGTGAAATGATATCTCATTGTTGTTTTGATTTGCATCTCTCTAATGGAAAATGATCTTGAGCATTTCCTTATGTGTTTGTTGGCTGCCAGTATATACTCTTTAGTGAAATGTCTGTTCATGTCTCTTGCTCATTTTTGAACTGGATTTTTTGTCTTTTTGGTTCCTATAAATTTTGGAGATAAGTCCTTTGTCAGATATGCCATAGGCAATTTTTTTTTTTTTTTCCCAAACCGTAGGTCTTCTTTTTACCCTTTTGGAGAAGTCTTTGAATGCACATAAGAATATAATTTTTAAAAGATCCCAGTTATCTAGCTTCTCTTTCACTGTTTGGGAATTTTGAGTTATGCTTGCTTGTCTATTTATGCTGTAATTAGGGCCCCTAGATGTGCCTCTATTTTGTCTTTGATGAGCTTTATAGTTTGGGGTTTTACGTTTAAGTCTTTGATCCAACTTGAGTTTGTTTTTGCATATGGGGTGAGGTATGGGTCTTGTTTCATTTTTATGCTGATGGATATCCAATTTTGCCAGCACCATTTGTTAAAAAGGCTATCTCTCCACCATTTAATGTTTTTTGGTCCAAAGATCAGCTGTCCATAGATAAGTGGGTCTATTTCTTGTTTTTTTATTCTGTTCTATTGACCTATTTGTCTATCATTGTACCAACACCACATTGTTTTATCTACTGTGGCTGTAGAGTAGGTTTTGATATCTGGGAGTGTAAGACCTCCTTCTTTGTTTTTCTTCTTCAGCAGTGTTTTGCTTATCTGAGGTTTCTTTCTTTTCCATATGAAATTAATATTTGGTTTATCCATATCCTTAAAAAAATATTGATGGTATCTGGATCAGGATTGCATTAAATGTGTAAATTGCTTTGGGTAATGTTGACATTTTTACAATATTCAGTCTTCCTATCCATGAACAAGGCAAGTTCTTCCATTTTCGTAGATCCCTTGCAGTTTCTTGTACTAGTGTTTTGTAGGTTTCTGGGTATAGGTCTTTTGTTTGTCTGGTAAGATTTATTCCTAAATATTTTATCTTTTTGATAGCTATTGTAAATGGTATTGTTTTCCTTATTTCCTTTCAGAGTCCTCTGTTGATGTAGAGGAATCCAACTCTTTTTGTATGTTGACCTTGTACCCTGCCACTTTGCTGAAATTCTCTATTAGTTCCAGTTTTTTTTTTTTTTGTTGTTGTTGTTTTCTGCTGAGTCTCTTGGGTTTTCTATGTACAGGATAATGCCATCTGCAAATAGAGATAGCTTTACTTCCTCTCTGAATGCTTTTTATTTCTTTCTTGCCTTACTGCTCTGATGAGGACGTCCAATAAAATGTTAAATAGAAATGGTAATAGAGGGCATCTGTTCTCAAGAGGAATGCTCTGAGTCTTTCTCCATTAGCAATAATGCTGGCTTTTGGTTTTGAGTTTATGCCCTTTATTATGTTGAGGAATTTCTCTTCTGTCCCAATTTTGGTGAGAGTTCTGAACAGGAATGGGTGTTGAATTTTATCAATTGCCTTTTCTGCATCAATTTATATGATTATATGATTATTTTTTCTTTTCTTTAATTTATGTTATGGATTACATTGATTGTTTTTCTGATGTTGAATCATCCTTGCATACCTGGTATGAGTCCCATTTGGTCATGATGTGTTATGTTTTTGATATGTTGTTGGATTCTGTTGGCTAGGATATAGTTGAAAATTTTTGCATTTATGTTCATGAGAAATATTGGCTGTAGTTTTCCTTTTTAGTGGTGTCTTTCCTTGGTTTGGAGATCAGTGTTATGTTTGCTGCATAAAATGAATTTGGGAGTATTCCATCTTTTTCTATGTTCTAGAATAGTTTGAGTAGTATAGGTGCCAACTGTTCCCTGAATGTTTGGTAAAATTCTCCAGCTAAGCCATCTGGGCCAGAATTCCCCCCCCCCGCCCCGCCCATGAAAAGCTTATTATTATTTTTTTTATGACCTGCTCAATTTCTCCTTTTGCTATGAGTCTGTTCAAGTATTCCACCTCTGACTGGGATAGTTTAGGAAGGTTTTGTGTTTCTAGAAACTTGTTCATCTCTTCTACGTTCTTGAATCTATTGTACTACAGTTCTTAATGATACTCTGTTACTATCTTTCTTTAAAAATTTCAGTTGGTTCTGTTGTGATGTCACCTTTTTCATTTATTATTCATGTTATTTGCATCTTCTCTTTCTTTTTCTTTGTTAAATTTGCCAATGGTTTGTCAACTTTGTTAATGTTTTCAAAGAACCAGCTTCTTGTTTTGTTGATTTTCTCTCTCTCTCTCTCTTTTTTTTTTTTTTTTTGCTGTTCTGCTTAATTTATTTCTGCTCTGATCTTTATAATTCCCTTACTTCTGGACACTGTAGGTTACTTTTGTAGCTCTTTTCCTAATTTCTGGAGTAGTTGAGTTGAAGTGTTGATTTTGATTCTTTCCTCTCTTGGGATGTGTGCATTTATTACTATAAATGGACCTCTGAGTACTGCTTTCACTGTGTTCCAAAGGTTTTGGTAAGTTGAATCTTAATTCTCATTTGTTTCCAGGAATTTATTTATTTATTTTCTATTCCACAATTTATTTCTTCTGTTACTCAGTAGTTTTTGAGCAGTATATTACTAATTTTCCACCTATTTTATATTTTTCCTTGATCTTTCTATTATTGATTTCTAATTTTATAGCATTGAGATCCTAGAATATATTTTGTAGTGTTTCAATATTTTTTAATTTATTTAGGGTTGTTTTATGTCCTAACATATAGTCTATTCTGGAAAAAGATCCATGTGCACTGAAGAAGAATGTGTATTGTGTTTTGTTGGGTGGAGTTCTCTATATATGTCCATAAGGTCAAGTTGGCTTATTGTGTTGTTGAGTTCTTCTCTATCTTTGTTGATTTTTTTCCTAGTTGTTCTATTCCTCCTTGAAAGTGACTTGAAACTCTACTACTATTGTATAGTTTTCTAACTTTCCTTTCAATTCTGTTAAAATTTGCTTCACATATTTTGGAGCACTTTCATTTATTTCATAGATATTGATTATGGTGGTGCTGTCTTCTTCATCATTTGATTCTTTTAGCATCATATAATGTCCTTCTTTGTCTCTTATGCTGTTTTTCAGTTGGCATTAGCTTGGTATATTTCCCCCACCGCTTAATTTTAAATTTGTTTTTATCTTTGTATCTAAGGTGGATCTTTTGTAGCCAACATATTGATGGATCTTCTTTTCTTACCCAATCTCTCACTCTCTTTCTCTTTCTCATGCATTTAGTCCATTCACATTAAGTGTGATTAATGATAGGTATGAATTTATTGCTGTTGTTCTATTGTGTTTTTATTGTGTTGTTGGTGATTTCCTTGTTCCAAGTATTTTTCTGTGCTGAGCTCATTTTTTTTAATCAAGTGTTTCTTCTCTTTTCCTTGTTATTGTTGGTTTTGTCCTTACTAAGCCCATGTGTATTTCTTCTGAGTTTGCTTAGGGGGATTGTTACTTTTCTTTGTGGTTACACTGAAGTAAATTCTTACCTCCTCAAGGTTGGAACAGTAGATTCTATAAAGACATTGTCCTATCTCTTCTCCATTAGGAAGTTTTGTAATTAAAAGTTTTATTCCCTCTATTTGGTTTGTTGCTGGTGTCAGGGGTACTGGGTTTTTGCAGCTTCTCAATGCATTTCATTGGGTGAATAGATATTTATTATGACTATGTCATCTTGGTGGATTTAACCATTATATATATATATATATATATATATATATATATATATATCCCTTATGTTACTTTTTGTCATGCAGTATATTTTACCAAAAACTAATATTGCCACTCCAGTTCTTTTTTGCTTGATGTATTTTTTCCACCCTGTAATTTTGACTTATTTTTATCTTTGTATCTAAGTTGAGTATTTTTTTGGGCAACATATAAATGAGTCCTGTTTTCTTATTCATTCTGACATTCTTTTTCTCTTTACTGGTGCATATAATTGAATTACATTCAGTATAATTATCAATAGGTATTACTTTACTGCTTTTTTTGTTGTGGTGGTATTGATGATTTGTTTCTCGTGTATATTTTGCTGTGCTGCACACATTTTTGTCAGACTTTCCATTTTTGTCATTGCTGTTGATTTTGTGTTTACTATGATTTTCTGCTTTCTCATTTTTGTTGGAAGTTCTTTTTTTATATATATATATAATTTTCTTTGTGGTTATCCTGTAATTAACTTTTGTCCTTCTAATATCACACACAAGTAAAATTTTGCTGAATATAGCTCAAAAAAGTTGCAGCTATGTATTGACAGGGAACTTCCAGAAGTGCAAGCTGGATTCAGAAGAGGACATGGAACTGAGAATATAATTGCTGATGTTAGATGGATCTTAGCTGAAAGCTAAGAACATCAGAAAGATTTTTACCTGTGTTTTATTGACTATGCAAAAGTGTTCAACAGTGTGGATTGTAACAAATTATGGATAACATTGTGAAGAATGGGAATTCCAGAGCACTTTATTGTGCTTATGAGGAACTTGTACATAGACCAAGAGGCTATCATTCAAATGGAACAGGGGAATATGGCATAGTTTAACATCAAGAAGGGTGTGCATCAGGGTTTTACCTTTCACCATACTTATTCAACTGTATGCTGAGCAAATAATCCAAGATGCTTAACTATATGAATAGGAACAAGACATCAGGATTAGAGGAATGTTCATTAACAATCTGAATATGCAAATGACACAATCTTGCTTGCTAAAACTGAAGTTGACTTGAAGCATTTACTGATGAAGAGAAAAGATTACAGTCTTCAGTATGGATTACACCTCAACATAAAGAAAACAAAAAGCCTCACAACTTGACCAGTAAGCAACATCATGATAAATAGAGAAAAGATTAAAGTTGTCAGGGATTTCATTTTACTTGAATCCACAATCAACAGTCATGGAAGCAGCAGTCATGAAATTACATGTCTTATTGCACTAGGCAAATCTGTTGCAAATTATGTCTTTATTTATTTAATTAATTATTTTTTATTTTTATTGTGATTTGGGTGAAAGTTTACAGAGTAAATTTATTTTCCACACAACAGTTCATATACATTTTCTCTCACAACATTGACTGCAATTCCCCAAGTTATAACAGCTTTCTTTCTACTTCCTCCCCATAGTTACATCTTCCCCATGTCCTTCCCTCCCATGCACTCCCACCCCCAAGCTATCTCCCTATGCAAATACTGGCCTTCTCTTTTCCCTTGATTTTCACTCCAAATAGTGTATCTACCTGTTGAAAATGTTCAGTCCACATGTCTGTCTATTATTTGGCTGGAAGCCACAGGAATTAATTCAATTCCAGACCTGAAGGGTAGCTAGGGGGCATAGTCTCAGGGGTGTCACCAGGCTCTATCAGACCAGCAAAACTGGTCATTTTTATTTTTTTTTATGACTTTGAGTTTTGTTCCACATTGTTCTCCCACTCTATCCAGGATCTCCTGCACTGGTTCCCACCCCTCCCCTCACTGAGTGATATAGTTCTGCTGGTCTCATGGTCATATAGGCTGAGGATCGCATGATCTACTGGTCCTTTGGACTAATTTTTTCCATGTGTCTTTAGTTTTCCTGATCATTCTTTGCTCTGGATGAGAAGAGACCAAGCATTCCATCTAGATGGCTGCTTGAAAGCTTTTAAGATCCCAGTCACAACTCACCAATGTAGGATGTAGAATAATTTTTTGGTATAGTATGTTATGCCAATTGAGCTTGATGTCCCCTCAATCATGTTCACAAGCCCACAAGTCCAACTACTTGCTTTCTCTGGGTAGCTGGCTGAAAAGAACTTTTTAAAGTGTTAAGAAGCAAATATGTCACTTTGGAATTCCAGGAAGATGGTGGACTAGGCAGAAAGACTGCACAGAC
>NW_006921843.1:1807112-1807763 GCF_000298275.1 Orycteropus afer afer | reverse complement strand
TTGTTTTTTTTTCTTTTTGAATTTTTTTCCCATATTTTTTTCCCTTCATTATTCTGCTTCTCTCTTTTTTTTTTTTTTTTTTTTTTTCTCTTAGTGCCCTACCCCCAGATATTGCAGGTTTTCTTGTTTTTTTCTTCTTGTTTTTCCTTTTTTTCTTTTTTTGGTTATTGTTCCTGTGTGAATACAGGCTGTGTTTTTTGTCCATGTGCTTTTAGTTTTTTGATGGTTATTCAATTGTAATTTGTGTCTAACTGAGTGGTAGACAACAACAGTCCCCTTAAGACACAACTACACCCACATCTGCTGCAACTTCACTTACTGAGCAAGAGACACCACCTCCTTCTCCACCAAAGGGCCAACAATAAAAAAACCACCAAGAAAAGCCTGAATCACCCTTGGCTGCTCTTCACAAACAGTTAAGATAGATCTAAATACAACAATGCCATGATACCTCGGAGACAACAAATCATCACAGTCCAAACAAAGAAGCAAGATAAAGTGGTAGAAACAAGGGAGCAGGATACAGACCCAGAACACATCCCTGAGGAAGAAGCATCATTGGAAATCTCTGATAAGGAATTCAAAAGTATTGTATTTAGGTATCTTCAAAGGATTGAGAGACAGACCAAAGAAAACACAGAAAAAACCTTA
>NW_006921843.1:1782560-1793828 GCF_000298275.1 Orycteropus afer afer | reverse complement strand
AAAAAAAAGAAGCAGCAAAGATGTTACTTTGAAAAGTAAGGTGCATGTAACAAGGATTGTGAGGAAGGCACAGGACAGGGTAGTCATAATTGACTAGATGGTACCAAATAACAATGTCTAAAACAGTCTGTTCTGCCTGGATATTATCCTGATATGCTCTCCATTTGGAAGTTCTGTAATTATATTATAAATTCCCTCTTTTTTTGCTTTGTAGTTAATGTTGTTTACATATTGACATGCCTGGTTCCCTATTTTCCGTCTTATAATTTTAATTACATTTGAGAATTCTTTTTCTTAGTTTGGTTCCAAGTGACCAAACACCAGCAGCCAGGCTGGCTGGGGACTACTGTACTGTGTGCAGGTAAACAACCAATGGCTTCATGTTGGAGAGCTGATTAATAAAATAAAATAATAAAGTCAATGGTCTGGGAGACTGCAAGGACCTCACTGCGGAAATGCAAACAGATCCCCCAATTATATGCAGAAATGATGACTGTTCTGCTGCCAAACACACTGTATGCTGAGACTCAAAATAAAGTCATGGAGAAGAATGAGGAGAGACGAGCATAAAAAGGAAAAATTGGCTAGGGTCCTACACAAAGAAGTGAGTTTGAAGTCACATGAAAGAATTAGTTCTTAGAGGAAGGAGAGAGAGAACTTTGGAAAGGTGGCTTTGGAAAAAAACAGCTTAACAAATATTTTTGGATTTCTGAAAACTGAACTATGAGGTAAGGAAATAAATGTTTTTCATGAAATATGGTAACAAATGTTTTTTGTTAGCTGGAAATCCACACACCCTTCTCCTCTCCTTTCTAAGTAAGGATTTATGAGCCAAATTAAGAACTTTAGTAACCTTTTGGATCTTGCTATTTGGCTGAAAGGCATTGTGAATTCAGCAGCAATTGTATTCAGCCTTCACAACCCCTAGGATTTGTCTCCAAATTCAGAAAAGACATAAATGAAACACTTAAAATTTGTGAGTGTTTTTCTAAGTTTACTGAATCACCCTCATCAGAAACTAACCAAATGCAAAGTCGGGTAACAAGGAAAAAGTTGATTATACAATATTCATAGGTATTGTTGTTGTTATCAGATTCTGACTCACAGTGACTCTGCATACAACAGAACAAAATACTACCTGGTCCTGTGCCATCCTCACAGTTGTTGCTATGTTTGAGCCTATTGTTGCAGCCACTGTGTCAAACATTGATAGTCTTCCTCTTTTTCACTTACCCTCTATTTTAACAAGCATTATATCCTTCTCCAGGGACGGATCTCTTCTGACAATATGACCAAAGTAGGTGAGAAAAAGTCTGACCATTCTCACTGCTAAGGAGTGTTCTAGCTGCACTTCTGGGATAGATTTTTTTTTTATTCTTCTGGCAGTCCATGGTATTTTCAGTATGCTTTGTCAACACCACAATTCAAAGGCATCAGTTCTTCAGTATAACTTATTCACTGTCTAGTTTTCACATGCAATTGAAAATATCATGGCTTAGGTTAGGTTCATCATAGTCTTCAAACTAACATCTTTTCTCTTTAATACTTTGAAAAGGTCTTTTGGTGCAGATTTGTCTGTGCAATAATGCATTTGATTTCTTGATTGCTGCTTCCATGGGTGTTGATTATGGATCCAAGTAAAATAAAATGCCTGATAACTTCCATTTTTCTCCATTTATAATGATGTGTACAGGTCCAGCTGTGAGCATTTTTGTTTTCTTTATCTGTAATCTTAGATCTCAATCAATAAGTGCTTCAAGTCATCTTCTCTTTTATCAACGAAGGTTGTTTCATCTGCATCCCAGGGGTTGTTGATGAGTCTTCCTCCAATCCTGATGCTGTGTTCTTCTTCATATAGTCTGACATCTTGTATCATTTGCTGAGCACAAAAATTCAATAAGTATTGTGAAAGGATTCAAGCCTGACATACACTTTTCCTGAATTTAATCCATACAATACCTCCTTGTTCTGTTTGAATGACAGCCTCTTCATCTATGTACAGTTTTCTCATGAGCACAATAAGTGTTCTAGAATTCATATTCTTCACAATGTTATCCACTGTTTTGGTTCTTTAGTGCTGCTATAACAGAAATACCAATTGGATGGCTTTAACAAGCAGGAATTTATTCTCTTAAAGTTTAGGAGTTCAGAAATCAAAAGTCAGAGTGCCAGCTCTAGGGGTGGGGTGAAGACCCCTAAACCTTGGGCTTTAGCCCTGCCTCTTACTCTAGGCCCAATGGAGCTACAGATGTCTCCTAACTCAGACAGCTGATGTGCTGCTTATGCAAGCCATGCAGGAATGGCTTTATGGTGATCGGAATATTCACCCAATGAGAATGCCCCTTACACAGGTCATTGCAGATATGGGAATCAAGGGAGCCCCTTCTACATGGGCACCCCATGTAACTATGCTGTTGCAAAACAAAGCAACAATTCGAGAAGCCATGTCAGGTCTGTTAGCACAATCATCCAACAGACTGGCTGCCCCCTCCGGGTTAACCTGCCCTGTAAATGGATCTTGGATTAACATTTTTGCCTGTCCATAGTGAGTTATGGGTCTTGCATCCATCCATACATACTCTTCCACTATGCAGTATTCAAAACTAAAGATGCTGCCCCTGAATTAGTCACTCTCACAATCCATTTTAGTGAAGGTTCCTCGGGAAGCTGATGATACAAATCTACAAACTGAAGCAGCTCTTTCACAATATACCCTCTGCTTTCAATAGTTTCTTGGATTTGCCCAGGCTACCTTTCAGGGAGCTCTGGTAGCATAGTGGCTAAGGCACTTGACTGCTAACCAGAAGGCTGGCAGTTCAAACCCACCAGCACTCCTCGGAAGGAAGGTTGGGCAATCCTACTTCCGTAGTGATACTGCCTCGGAAACCCAAGGAGGGTTCGCTATGAGTCAGGGCTGACTCGACAGCACACAACAACAACAACAACAACCTTTCTGATAAACTCAAGAGCAGCAGGTAAAAAAGCATAGTTACAATATCATCAGGCAAAACAGCAGGACACTGGTTCAAGTCCAGGATCTATAATGAAGACTTGGCCAAATGCAGGATCCAAATATGCCAAAAGCCAGTGACCTTCCTCAAAATTCCTCTATATATGTTGTAAGTAGGTGCAGTGAATTGCTTGATGTGGCCCTTCTAGCCATTGTCCTCCATTCTGCGATGTTTTGTAAATCCCATTATCCATGACTGTTTGGGGTCGTGTAGTAGTTAAGGTCTGGTATCAACTTGGCTGGGCAGCTGGTAGTAGTCATTCCCTATAATGACTGGCAATCAACTCTGGGATGGGATTTTAGGCAATTGTCAGAGCAGCACCCCACTCTCTCAGTACCAAATTCTGTTCTGGTTACCTAGTACTGCTCTAACAAGAATATACCACAAATGAGATGGCCTTAACAAACAGGAGATTATTCTCTTACAATTTGGAGGCTTTAAGTCCAAGTTCAAAGTGGCAGGCTCTAGGGGCTGGGTGAAAGCCCCTCAACCTTGGGGTCCAGCTCTGCCTCCTGCTTCCGGCCCACTGGAGCTAGAGGTGTTTCTTCACTCAGATAGCTGCTGGCTGCTGAGGCTGAGAAGCCCCAAGGTTGACAAGTAAAAAGGCACAGTCCCAATGTTACCAAACCACATGCAGGCCATTAACTTAAGTTCATTGTAAGTTCTAAGGTCAGCAGAGCATAGCAGCCTGCTGAGCAATGACATGGCTACATGCAGGGTCCAAGCGTGTCATAAGCTAGAGACCATTCCTAAGGCTTGTCCTTAAATACATGAAGCAGAGCACATTCCCAAATGTGGGTGATCCCAGCTGCTTGTGGTAGATCCCACCATAGAGTTGATTGCCAGTCTCATCATGGGGAATAACTACCGCCAGCTGCCCCGCCACTCAACCAGGTCCAGCCAAGTAGACACACAAACATAACTACCACACTACCCAAAATAATGTATACATTCAATGCAATTCTGATCCAGGTTCCATCAGCATTCTTTAAAAACATAGAAAAACCAATCACTAATTTTTTTATGAAAATGAAAGAGACTTCAGATAAGAGCAAAGTAGGAGTTCTCACACTCACAGATCTCAAAATCTACTATAGTTGTCAAAGTAGTCTGGTACTACTACAATGATGGACAAATAGACCAGTGTAGCAGAATTGAGAACCCAGAAATTGATCCATCAACCTATGGTCATCTGATCTTTAACAAAGGGCCAAAATTCATTAAGTGGGGAAGAGATAATCTCTTTCATAATTGGTGCTGGAAAAACTGGATATCCATTTGCAGGAAAATGAAGCAAGATCCATACCAGACACCATACACAAAAAGCAACTCCAGATGGATCAAAGGCTTCAATGTGAAACCTAAAAGTATAAAGTTCATCAAAGAAAAAATAACAGCAAACATAGGGCCCCAAATTTATGTTACAAATAGACTATCAAGCATAACCCAAGATGCACAAACAGCAGAAGATAAGCTAGATGATTGGGACTAGAGTTTACCCAAAAGTAAATTCTTATGTGAATCAAAAGACTTCTCCAGCAGAGTAAAAAGAGAACCTAGAGAATGGGAAAAATAGTCAGCTATGAAATATCTGACAGAGAACTTATCCCTAAAATTTATAGGAAACTCCAATACCTCAACATAAAAAAGACAAACAACTCAATTTAAAAAATGGGCAGAAGACATGAACAGACACTTCACCAAAGAAGATGTTCAGGCAGCCAACAAATACATGGGGAAATATTTGTGATCATTAGCCATTAGAGAGATGCAAATCAAAACAATCATGAGATACCATCTCACATCAGCATTGATAGCAAAGTTCAACAAGACAGAAAATAAAAAATGCTGGCAAGGATGTGGCGAGATTGAGACTTTCATATACTGGTGATGGGACTGTGAAATGATGCATCAATGATAATCATTATGGTGATTCTTTAAAATGTTGGAAATAGAAATACCATTTGATGCAGCCATCCCATTACAATGTATGTATCCTAAAGAAGTGAGAAGCAGGACACAAACAGATATATGCACATCCATGTTAATTGCAACATAATTCACAATAGTAAAGAGGTGGAAAAAACCTAAGTGCCCATGAACCAGAAATGGACAAACTGTGGTACACAGACACAATGGAATGCTATGCAACCCTAAAGAATACTGTAGAATCTGCAAAACACTGCATAATGTGTATGAACTTGGAGGACATTATGCTGAGTGAAATAAGTCGAATACAGAAGGACAAATATTGTATTAGTCTACTATTGTAAACAGTCAATAAAAAGTTTACACATGGAAGGAAAATTCTTTGTTGGTTACCAGAGAGAGGAAGGGAGGCTAAATTCCTAAATAGGTTGGAAAAAATATATCTATGTAAAACCCAAAGATTATTAGTGGTTACCTGTGGTAGAAAGGAGGGGGAAAGGGGAAGCTTTTGTTTGGTGGACATTGAGTTTATGCTAATGGTTGTGACACAACATGAAAAATGTCATCATTGTCCTTGAACTGTAAATAATTAAGTTGTTGTTTGGTTAATGTCTTGTATATCTATCACCACAATAAAAGTAAAGAAAAAAAAAAAAAGTCCACAGAAAACCTTATGAATAGGAGTGGAATATCTCCTAATTTCACCTTCGTATTTGATAAATGATTTTGCTGTATATATATTTCTCGGCTGAAATTTTTTTTTTTTTTCAAAATTTTATACTTACCATCCATTACTTTCTTTCCAGCATGGTTTCTGCTGAGAAATCAGAGTTTAGTCTTATTGGTTGCCCTCTGCATGTGACTTTTAGTTTTCCTTGTGCTGCTTTTAGGTCTCTTTTTGTCTTTGATTTTGGTGAGTTTGATGGTGATACATCTTGGTGTTTTTCTTTTGGAATCTAACCTGTTTGGAGTTTGTTGAACTTCTTATCCAGTCTGCAACTCTCTGTCTCTTAAGTGGTGTATTTAAACCATTGACATTCAGTGTAATTATCAGCAAGTATTTTGTTGCTGCCGTTATTATATATTTATTTATTTATTTATTTTTGTGGTGTTCCTGGTTTCTTTGTTCCATATCTTTTTCTGTGCTGAGCTCATTTTGTTTATGAATCATGTTATCATTTCTTTCATTTCCGTTGTTTTAGTATTTGCTAAATATTTGTGCTTGTCTTATTTCTTCTTGTGATATGAAGGTTTATTATTTTTCTTTGAGGTTACCCTGTGATTTATAATTTTCTCCCTGAGTTTAGAACAGTCCATTCTATCTTGCAACTTTCTCGACTTCCTTACCATTTAGAAGTTCTGTAACTACACTTTTTTTTCCCCTCTTTTTGATTTGCAGTTGTCCTCCTTTGCCAATTGATGTCTCTGGTTCCCTGTTTCCCCAGTGTGTTTGGTTTTGGTTTTCAATGCAATCATTCCACTTATCTTGGCCTCTCCTCCAGACTTATCTCTCCTGACTTACCTCCCCCCATGATCTAGCAGTGGTCTTATTGGCCTGTCAACATCATTTTTGCTTGGCTAGTGTTGGTGTTGATGCTTGTCCCTTGTGGGTAAGGATTTGGGATATAAATCCTTGGGGGAAGCTCGTGATTGGGACTGACTGTGAAGGAAAACAAAAACCAAAACCAAAACCAAACCTAACTCACTGCCTGAGTTGAATCCGACTCATAATGACACCTCCTTGGGTTTCTGAGCCCTGAGGCAATATCACTATGGATATAGATTGTCCCATCTTCTTTCTGAGGAGTGGAAGATGGGTTTGAACCACCAGTCCTCTGGTTAGCAGTCAAATGCCTCAGGCACTACACCACCAGAGCTCCTGAGTGGGAAGGAAGAGGTGAAAAAAGAAGGAAAGGGGCTTTTACATTCAGAAAGAAATGAGGCTAGAAAAGTAAAAAGAGCTGAGGACTTCTCAAGCCAAGTCAGTTGTAAAATGGCCCTTGGTCTGTGGCTGTACCCTGTGCTTGCAGAAGGAGCAGGTAGAGGAGTGTCTTGCTCTCAAAATTCTCTAGATAGTATCTACCTGGGCACATCTACCCATCTACTTTTCTGTGCTATGTTCCAGATGGGGAGCATCTCTAAACCTCTCAATCATCTGGCATGCATCAGGTTTACATTAAACTTTGTAGGATGGATTATGAACCTGTGTGGGTAAAGCTCCCTGGCGTGTGTGTGGGGTGTTCCAGCCTGTGCAACACCAGACAAAGTGTGAGAAAGCTGGAGATGCTCCATATTCAATAGATGCTCTTTGTGGTGCTGTGGTGGGTGAAACTTATGTTCAAAAGTCCCCACCTTCCACAGTTGGTGCAAACTGCTTAGGGAGGAGGAAAGAAAAAGAGGAGCAAGGAGAAAGGACAGTGACAGAAAAGTAAAACAGATATCAGTCAAACGGGCCAGGATAAGGATAAGGAGAACAAGACCTAAAAATGAAAAGGAAATAATTTGGTGGTGTAGAAATGACAAGTCAGAAGTAGGGCAGTTAGAGGAAAGGGCTCATGGGGGAAACACTACATCTAGAATGAAGATATTCATAACATGTTAAGCTACCCATCAGATGAACAGCCTTCATTTTATCTTTGTGGTTGGAAGACAGGAAGGTCAGCTAGCATTTTTCAGGATAAATTAAATCAAGGCAGTTGAATCAAGCACTTGAAAAAGCATTGGATCTGTCCCATTTTCATCTCTCTATGAACTATATGTACAGACACTGCCTTGTTCAGGCCATGTGGCTGTGAGTAGGAGGATTGCATGAGAGGATGTATGGCAAAGTTTCTTCAAATCAGAGGTTTTTTTTTTTTTTTTTTAATAATTGTTTTATTGTTTTCTATGTAGATATTTTTGCAAATGAAATTTCTCAAAATATGAAGTTATATTCTTGGATTGTCATTCCTGTGATTCCACATCCATCCTCAAAGGAAACTCTTTCCTCACCAGGTATAGGAAACCCAGAGCTGCATGTGACAGCCTGGCAGATCCTTAAGCTTCCACCTTTTTCTCTCAGTGCACCAAGATGAGTGGCTCCTCAGAATCCTCCACCTACAGCTTTTTCAGCAGCACCACCCACTTCTTGCAGAACACTGTCTGCAGAAATGGGATGGGCAGTCACAGAAAAGATGATTCAGTTTGTTCTACCACCTCTAGAAAAAAAAAAAAAAAACTCACTGCTGTCGAGTCGAATCTAACTCATAGCAACCGCTCCTTGGATTTCCTAGGTGGCACCTCTAAATAAGTGATTGGCCAATCTTCCTTCCAAGGAATGGCTGGTGGGTTTGAACCGCCAGCTTTCTGGTTACAGTAACATGCCTCAGGCATTACATCACCAGAGTTTCTAATGACAAGGAGGAAAATATGAGCTCAACTGTGTCTTGCAATCTTCCAAACTGTGGCAAGAGGTCTCTGTAGCAGATAAGCCCTGTCTCAGGAGGGGGGTTAATTTTGAGTCCAGACAACTATGTGGTCTGAATCTAGTGTTCAGACTGTCAGCAACAAATAAAATCTGTTGGTGGTAAGGATCAATATTGGGATGGTGAATGTGCAAGAATCACGGAAAAACTCTTTTGCATTTCCATCAAAGAATATTTTGACTTCTTGCTTGTTAAATGTAATTTTTTATCACAGGAGAAAGCCAACCCTTACTCTTTAAGCCTAGGGAAACTTGGTCAGGTTAGAACCTCTGGATAAGAATAAGGACTACACAATAGTGGGTGTGCTAGACTTGGAACAAAGAACTGGGTTTGACTCTCAGACTGTTGTCCACTATCTGTGACATTTTGCAATACTGACTCTTGGTTTCTTATAAAATGCCATTTAAATGACTTAATTTACAATGTTAGTATGTAGCTCAACTAGGATTATGATTATAAAAGTCCTACGTGTATGTATGTATACACACACACACACACACACACACATAGTTATATAGTTACGTAGGAGCTCTGGTGGCATGGTGCCTAAGTTATTTGACTGCTAACCCGAAGGCTGGCAGTTCAAACCCACCAACCACTCCTCAGAAGGAAGGTTGGGCAAGCTATTTCCATAGAGATTTCACTTCAGCTATCCAAGGAGGGGTTGCTATAAGTAGAACCAACTTGACAGCAATGAGTTTGGTGTATATATATATAGCTTGTTTATTTGAAAATTTGAGATAATTTTAGTTTCATATACAGTTGTGAGAATCCTGTGTACACTCGACCCAGCTTCTTGCAATAATAACAAAATATTTTTTTTGGCCTTTGTCTCCGGTTCTTAAGCATAGCCCTTGGAATTTCCAAGCAAAAAAGGTATCCTTTATTTTCTAAAATAGCCAGACAGTCCTTAAATATCTGTAAATGAGTTGGAAGCCCTCAATTCCCACCCTGACTAAAAACTTCAGAAATGGAGGGAATATGATACAGTCAATCATACATATTCATTGATGGGATTAATCATAACTATTAAGCATTAAACTTCAAGTCATGAATATTCAATGAGGACCCAATGGATAAGAGCTTCTGGATCATGGCACTTTCACAATTTGGGCACTTCCTGGAGTGGTGAGAATGTCCATGCATGGGAGAGAGTGTGTCTTATCCCTGAGAACAATGGAAGTCTGACATTGGCACCCCTCCCAGACCTTACCTAATGTGCCTGTCCTGGTTATAATAAATGGGTAAGTGTAAGTATAAGTAAAGGAGCTCTGGTAGCATAGTGGCTAAAGCACTTGACTGCTAACCAGAAGGCTGGCGGTTCAAACCCACCAGCCACTCCTCGGAAGGAAGGTTGGGCATTCCTACTTCCGTAGTGATACTGCCTCGGAAACCCAAGGAGGGGTCGCTATGAGTCGGGGCCGACTCAATGGCACATAACAACAACAACAACAACAAAGTATAAGTAATAAACTCACTCCAAACCAAACCCACTGCCCTTGAGTTGATTCCAACTTATAGTGACCTTATAGGACAAAGCAGAACTGCCCCCATAGGGTTCTCCAAGGGTGTAAATTTTTATGGAAGCAGACTGATTCATCTTTCTGTCATAGAGAGAAGTTGGTGAGTTCAAACCATTGATGGTTTAGTTAGTAGCTGGATGCTCTAATCACTGCATTACCAGAATTCTTTAAGTATCTGTAATAGTTTCTATAATGGCTCACAAAATTCACAAAGTACAGGTGAAATTTTGAGCCATTATAAAGAATTAATTAACCCACAGGGGCAATGAGATTCTGACTTAGTTCATAGTGGCTTATTCAGAGGAAAGTTGCACAGGCAGTCATAAGGTCAGAGTCCTAACTTGTGAAGTACCAGCTTTGGGTGGCTGGTTGATAGAAATTTTTCATGGGCAATCAATGAAGAAGGATACAGGCCTTCTAACTTGCAACCTACCCCCAAGAACCTAGAGGAAGAGAGGTGGTGCTTCCTATTCTGAAGTACAGAGAGTTGTGCAAACTCCTGAGCCTATGACTGGTACCTGATGTCCTTATCCCTGGTGGAGAGGGATGTTTTGACTTGACTTAAGGTGACCAGGGATGAACTCATACCTATCTCCAAGTTGTTACAGTGATAGAGGAAGTGTCACAGAAGTGACTAGTGACAAGGAATGAAGATGTTGGAAAGGGAAGCCTGGGTATACTTCCAAGTGGGAATTGGATTTATGGTGATCTTTGCTATGCAGTTATGATAAAGGTAGAATTTTCCCACTTTGCCACTTTTGTAGTTCAGTTAGCATAGACAATGTAGAAAATTTTGCAAAATTATAGTATATCATAACCAGGATACTGACTTTGATACAATCCATCGATCTTATTCAGATTTCCCCCATGTTGTTTATACTTATTTGTGTGTATGTGAATTTAGATCCATAAAAATGTATCACCTGGATAAGTTGATATGCACACAACCACAGCTAAGATACTCAAGAGTTCCTCTGGTGGGAAGATGGTGCCTTATTAACAGCCCATATCCCAGATGCTTCTTTCAACAGAGATTTTGAGAAACTCAGAGGAACAGTTACAAATAATGATCCTGGAATTAGGAGAGTCTAATAAGAAGATAAAGTATTAGATTTAGTGAAGATAGGAAAGGATCAAGTTTAGTAATTGGGGAAAGAAAAAATAAAAAGCCATCCACTCCACCAGCCAGCTGGCAAAGTTGCAGAGAAGCATTGTTGTTGTTGTTAAGTGCCGTCGAGTCGTTTCTGACTCATAGCGACCCCATGCACAGCAGAATGAAACACTGCCCGATCCCGCACCAGCCCCACAATCCTTGCTATACTTGAGCCCATCATCGCAGCC
>NW_006921843.1:1776897-1778299 GCF_000298275.1 Orycteropus afer afer | reverse complement strand
ACTACTGTTATTATTGTCCTTTTTACTATTAATCTTTATTCTTCCCCTCCCAGGTACTAGTTTGCAGCTTTTTTTATTTTCTCTGTTCCTGGTTGCATTTTTTTTTTTTCCTTTCTCATTGTTAAACCATTCCTTGTTTATTATCTTTTTGCATTTTTCCCATATTTTTCTTCATTATTCTCCTTCTCTACATATTTTCTCTTATTGCCCTCTCCCTAGATGTTGAGCTTTTTCTTTTTTCTTTTTTTGTTTACTGTTCCTGTGTGACTACATGGTGTATTTTATGTCCATTTGCTTTTACTTTATTGACGGTTACTCAATTGTTAATTTGTCTAACTGAGTTGAAGACAGCAACAGTCCCCATATGAAACAATTATACCCACGCCTTCTGCAGGCTCACATACTGAGAGCCACCACTTCCTTTTCCACCAGCGGGCCAATGATAAACAACCACCAAGAAGAGCCTGACACACCCTTAGCTGCTCTTCACAAACAGTTAACAGAGATATAAATACAACAATACCATGTTGTCTCAGAGACAACAGACCTTCACAGTCCACACAAAGTAGCAAGATAAAGTGGTAGAAAGAAGGGAGCAGGATACAGACACAGAACACATCCCTGAAGAAGAAACAACATTGGAACTCTCTGATAAGAAATTCAAAAGAATCATATTTAGATATCTTCAAAGGATTAAGAGACAGACCAAGGAAAACACAGACAAAACCCTAGAAGAATTTTGGAAGAAAATACAAGAACAAAATGACAAAATAAATAAAAAATTAGAAATGATTCTAAATCTACAGATAAAAATCCAGAAGGTTAATACTGAATTTTCAGAAATAGATAAGACATTGAAATGGCAAAGGAGTAGAATTGATGCAATGGAGGACAGAATTAATGACATTGAAGACAAATACCTGAATATGTTTTTGGACAGGGATCATCAGAAAAAAGATCAAAACAAAATGAAGAAAGCCTAAAATTCATGTGAGATACCATCAAAAGTGATAACATACGTGTCATTGGAGTTCCAGAACAAGAAGAGAAAAATAAAACCACTGAGAAAATTGTCCAAGATTTGTTGGAAGAGAACTTCCCTTTTATGATGAAAGATGAGAATATATCCATTCAGGAAGTCCAATGAACATCAAACAGGGTAGATCCGAAAAGAATATTGCCAAGACATATCATCATCAAACTCATCAAAACCAAAGACAAAGAAAGAATCCTGAAAGCAGCATAGGAAAAACAAAAAGTTACTTGCAAAGGACCACCAGTAAGAATAAGCTCTGATTTCTCAGCAGAAACCATGCCAGTGAGAAGACAATGGGATGATATATATAAAACACTGAAAGAGAAAACTTTTCAACCAAGAATTATATGTTGTTGTTGTTGTTGT
>NW_006921843.1:1774285-1775202 GCF_000298275.1 Orycteropus afer afer | reverse complement strand
AACATGAAGATATAACCATAATAAATATCTATGGACCCAATGAAAGAGCCCCAAAATACATAAACCAGATTTTAAAAGAGTTGAAAAGCCAAATAAATGACTCCACTGTCATAGTAGAAGATTTTAACACACCACTTTCTTTGAAAGATAGAACAACTGGAAAGAAGCTCAATAAAGATGGAGAAGAGCTAAATAATACACTCCACCAACTAGGCCTTATAGATATCTACAGATCACTTCACCCAACAGCAATACAATATACATTCTTCTCCAGTGCACATGGAATTTTTTTCCAGGATATACCATATATTGGGCCATAAAGCAAGCCCTAATAAATTTAAAAACTTTGAAATACTGCAAAGCATCTTCTCAGATCATAACGCTATCAAATTAGAAATCAACAATAGTAAGATCAACAGAAAAAGAATAAAGACATGGGAACTGAACAATACCATCCTAGAGAAAGACTGGGTAAGAGAAGAAATATAAATAGAAATTCAGAAATTCCTTGAATCAAATGAAAATGAAAACATAACATACCAAAATCTATGGGACACAGCTAAAGCAGTGATTGGAGGCCAATTTATAGCAATACATGCACACATCAAAAAAGAAGAAAGAGCCAAAATCAACACTTTAAACCAGCATCTCCAATAATTGGAAAAAGACCAGCAAGCAAAGCCCACAATCACCAGAAAAAAAGAAAATAATCAAGATTTGAGCAGAAATCAATGAAACAGAAAATAGAGGGACAATAGAAAAAAATCAATAGGACCAGATGTTGGTTTTTTGAAAAGATCAATAAAATTGACAAACCACTGCCAAATTTAACAAAGGAACAGAGGGAGAGAATACAAATAACACAAATAAGAAATGAAATGGGTGACATCACAACAGAACCAACTGAAATAAAAAGG
>NW_006921843.1:1771410-1772245 GCF_000298275.1 Orycteropus afer afer | reverse complement strand
CTGGCGAGGTTGTGGAGAGATTGGGACTCTCATACACTGCTGGTGGGACTGTAAAATGGTACAACCATTGTGGAAAGCAGTATGGAGATTCCTCCCAAAGTTGGAACTAGAAATACCATTTGACCCAGCTATTCCATTACTAGGTATATACCCTAAAGAAGTGAAAGCCATCTCAAGAACAGATATATGCATACCCATGTTCATCACAGCACTATTTACAGTAGCCAAAAGTTGGAAAGAAACCTAGGTGTCCATCAACTGAGGAATGGATAACCAAACTATGGTACATACACATAATGGAATATTATGCAAAGCTAAAGAATAATGTAGAATCTGCAAAACACTGCATAATGCAGATGAACTTGGAGTACATTATGCTGAGTGATATAAGTGAATCACAAAAGGACAAATATTATATTAGTCTGTTATTGTAAAAGTTAAGGAAAGTTTTATCTATAGAAGGAAGTTTTCTTTTTTGGTTACCAGGGGTGGGAGCGGAGGGAACGGAATGCTGTTAGATAGAACAAGATAAGTATTGATTTGGGTGAAGAGAGGGGCAATGTATCAAATCTCTGTGACCAATATGACAGCATTGAGGATGAGAAAGACATAGAGAGGTACATGGGAGGTACAGACAACAAATATGAACCCTTTTGCACATATAATACTGCATTGTCAAGGAAGGCAAACATGAGTATTGGATGGATAGACTGTACTACTAGGTATGTCTATGAAATAGGGAGTGTATCCATGTACATATATAAGGTTGGCAGACAATGGTCCTACAAGTTTATGTGAATGATCAGAATTCCCAGGTGTATAGTAGAGCTGACAA
>NW_006921843.1:1767928-1770427 GCF_000298275.1 Orycteropus afer afer | reverse complement strand
TCAAAGGTTGGAAAAAGATATATCAAGCAAATGGCAACCGTAAAAGAGCATGAGTAACAATATTAATTTCTGATCAAATTGAGTTTAAGACAAAAACCACTATACAAGACAAGGAAGGACATTATATAACATGATGATATAACCATAATAAATATCTATGGACCTAATGAAAGAGGCCCAAAATACATAAATCAGACTTCAAAGGAGTTGAAAACTCAAACAAAAGCCTCCACAGTCATAGTGGGAGGCTTTAATACAGCACTTTCAATTAAAAATACAACTGGAAAGAAACTCAGCAAAGATGCAGAAGAGCTAAAGAATACAATCCAACAACTTGACCTTATAGACATCTACAGAAAACTTCACCCAACAACAGTACAATATACATTATTTTCCAATGCACATGGAACATTTTCCATAATAGACCATATGTTAGGCCATAAAACTGTTAATAAAATTTAAAACATTGAAATATTACAAAGCATCTTCTGAAATCATAATGCTATCAAATAAGAAAGCAAAAATAGGAAGATCAAGGAAAAAGAGTAAACACATGGAAACTGAACAACACCCTCTTTAAGAAAGACTGGGTAAGAGAAGAAATGAAAAAATGAGATTAAAAATTCATTTAATCAAACGAAAATGAAAATGCAACATACTGAAATCTTTGGGACACAGCAAAGCAGTAATCATAGGTCAATATATAGCAATAAATGCATACATCAAAAAAGCGGAAAGAGCCAAAATCAACACTTTAAAACAACATATCCAACAATTAGGAAAAAAAAAAAAAAAAAGCTAGAATATCCTCCAGTCACCAGAAGAAAGGAAATAATACAGATTTGAGCAGAAATCAATGAAACAGAAAATAGGACAATAGAAAAAATCAACAAGAATAGAAGTTAATTTTTTGAAAAGATAAATAAAATTGGCAAACCACTGGCAAATTTAACAAAGGAAAAGAGGAAGAGAATAGAAATAACATGAATAAGAAATGAAATGGGAGACATCATAACAGAACCAACTGAAATGAAAAGGATAATATCAGGATACTAAGAAGAACTGTACTCCAACAAATTTGAAAATCTGGAAGAAATGGACACATTTCTAGAAACACACCACTTACCTAAACTAACACAGACTGAAGTGGAAAAGTTGAACAGATCAATAACAAAAGAAGAAATTGAACAGGTCATCAAAAA
Organism: Orycteropus afer afer; assembly: GCF_000298275.1. Classification (NCBI taxonomy): domain Eukaryota; kingdom Metazoa; phylum Chordata; class Mammalia; order Tubulidentata; family Orycteropodidae; genus Orycteropus; species Orycteropus afer. Next base: position 1,769,225 of record NW_006921843.1, on the reverse strand, counting down.
ATTACCAATAAAAAAAGTCCTGGGCCCAGATGGTTTCATTGGGAAATTCTGCCAAACATTCAGAGAAGAATTGACACCATTCCTACTCAAATTATTCCAAAACATAGAAAAGGATGGAATCCTCCATAACTCATTTTATGAAGCAAACCTAACCGTCATACCAAAACCAGGCAAAAACATCACTCAAAAGGAAAACTACAGACCAATATCCCTCATGAATATAGATGCAAAAATCTTCACCAAAATCCAAGCCAATAGACTGCAACAACATATCAAGAAAGTCATTCACCATGACCAAGTGGGATTCATATTAGGGATACAGGGATGGTTCAACATTAGAAAAACAATCAACACCCTCCACCACATAAACAAAACAAAGGAGACCCACGTGATCACATCAATTGATGCCAAAAAGGCATTTGATAAAATGCAAAACCTATTCCTGATAAAAACTCTCAGCAAAATAGGAATAGAAGGGACATTCCTCAACACAATAAAGGACATCTATGCAAAACCAACAGCCAACATTATACTCACGGGACAGAGACCGAATCCCTTCATCTTGCAAACAAGAACCAGACAGGGATGCCCTTTTTCACCAATTCTATTCAACATTATACTGGTAACCCTAGCCAGGGCCATAGAGCAAGAAAGGGAAATCAAAGGCATCCAAATTGGTAAGGAAGAAGTCAAACTATCCATATTTGTTGATGATATGATCCTATACTTAGAAAACCCAAGAGATTCACTCAAAAATCTACTGGAAGTAGTTGAGAGATTTAGCACTGTGGCAGGATACAAGATCAACATCCAAAAATCAGTTAGATTCTTCTACACCAGCTGAAAAAGAAATGAGTGCTGAAAAAGAAATAAGGAAATTAATACCATTTAAAATGTGGTTGTTGTTGTTAGGTGCCGACGTGTCATTTCCGACTCATAGTGACCCATGCAAAGCAAAGCAAAACATTGCCCAATCCCGCGCCAGCTCCACAATCCCTGCTATACTTGAGCCCATCATCGCAGCCACTGTGTCAATTCATCTCGTTGAAGGCCTCCCCCTCTTTCTTCGACCCTCCACCCTACCAAGCATGACATCCATCTCCAAGGAATGGTCCCTTCTGACAATATGACCAAAATAGGTGAAACGAAGTCTGGCCATTCTCACTTCCAAGGAGCATTTTGGGTGTACTTCCTCCAGGACATATCTGTTAGTTCTTTTAGCAGTCCATGGTACTTTCAGCATTCTTCGCCAGCACCACAACTCAAAAGTATCAACTCTTTTCGGTCTTCCTTATTC
>NW_006921843.1:1764684-1766173 GCF_000298275.1 Orycteropus afer afer | reverse complement strand
AACTACCAGTGATTCTTCTTTGTTTCCAACTTTTGCATTCCAGTCACCAGTGATAATTAACACATCCTGATTGCATGTTTTGTCAATTTCAGACTGCAGATGTTGATAAAATTCTTCAGTTTCCTCATCTTTGGCTTTGATGGTCGGTGCATAAATTTGGATAATAGTCACATTAACGGGTCTTCCTTGTAGGCATATGGATATTATCCTATCACTGACAGCATGGTACTTCAGGACAGATCTTGAAACATCCTTTGTGAAGATGAATGCCACACCATTCATCTTCAAACTGTCATTCCCGGCATAGTAGTTGTCTGATTCAAAATGGCCAAAACCAGTCCATTTCAGCTCACTAATGCTGAGGATATCAATCTTTATGCATTCCATTTCCTTTTTGACAACTTCCAATTTTCCTAGATTCGTTCTTCATACATTCCATGTTCCAATGACTAATGGATGTCTGCAACTGTTTCTCTTCAATTTGAGTGGTGCCACATCCATAGGACTAAGGCTGGGTTTACTCAGATGATGCAGTTCTTTCCCAGTCCTATTTTGAGAGCCTTCTAACCTAACTGGAATATTCATAAAGTTGTGCGGTAATGTGTCAAATAGTGTTTCTTTGCTATTCATAAGGTTTTCCCTGGCCAATTATTTGAGAAGTGGATGGCCTCTCCCTTCTTCCTAGTCTGTCTCAGTCTGTAAGCTGGGATGATACCTGTGTACCATGTGCATCTCACTGGGTTAGAAACACCGTTGGCTCAGCCTAAAAACTCACATCAACACGTCACCATCATAGGACAAACTGACAGACAAGTTTGCCTTCCTGTTGGAAACCTCTTGTACCACCCTTACCTGGGTCTCTGCAGCTGACTCCTCCTCTGTCCAGATTCCTATGCCTTTTAATCCCCTTTCTCCCACTCTCCTGCCCTGCTGCTTTGGGCATGTCTGAGTTCCTCACCTCACCTGGATCCCTGCAGCAGACTGCTCCTCTCTCTGGGTTCCTGGGTTTTTTATCCCTTTTCTCCTGCTCTCCTGCCCTGCTGCTTTGGACGTGCCTGATTTCCCTCTCCTCACCTGGATACCTACGGCTGACTGCTTCTCTGTCAGGGTTCCAGGCTTTTAATCCCCATTTTCTTGCTCTCCCTCATGGCTGCCTTGGGCATGTCTGAGTTCCTCTCCTCATCTAGATCCCTGCAGCTGACTGCTCCTCTGTCCAGGTTGCTGGCTTTTTTATCCCCTTTCTCCGGCTCTCCCACCCTGCTACTTTGGGCATTCCTGCATTTCATCTTCTCACCTAGATCCCTGCAGCTGACTGATCTTCTGTCCGAGTTCCTGGCTTTTAATCCCCTTTTTCCTGTTCTCCCTCACTGCTGCTTTGGGAGTGGCCAAGTTCCTCTCCTCACCTGGATCCCTGCAGCTGTCCATTTACAATAGCTACCAAAAAAAATAAAATAAAATAAAATACATGGGAATAAATCTTACCAGGGAC
>NW_006921843.1:1754865-1763208 GCF_000298275.1 Orycteropus afer afer | reverse complement strand
TTGTGATGCTGCTCATTGGTCCAGTTGTGAGGATTTTTGTTTTCTTTATATTGAGATGTAATCCATATTGCAGACTGTATTCTTCAACCTTCATCTGTAAGTGCCTCAAGTCATCCTCACTTTCAGCAAGCAAAGTTGTATCATCTCCATATCTCAGGTTTTTAATGATTCTTCCTCCAATCCTGATGCCACGTTTTTCTTCATATAGTCCAGCTTCTCAGATTATTTGCTCAGCATATAGATTGAAAAAGTGTGGGAAAAAGATACAACCCTGAGGCACTCCCTTCTTGATTTTAAACCATGCAGTGTCCCCTTGTTCTGTTCGAATGACAGCCTCATGGTCAAGGTACAGGTTCCTCATGAGTACAGTCAAGTGTCCTGGAATTCCCATTCTTCTCAATGTTATCCAAAGACTTCTCCAAAAGAGTCAAAAGAGAATGTAAGGATTGGGAAAAAAATATTTGGCAATGACATATCTGACAAAGGACTCATCTCTAGAATTTATAGAAAACTCCAACACCTCAATAACAAAAAGACAGATAATCCCATTAAAAAATGGGCAGAAGACATAAATAGACACTTTACCAAAGAGGATATTCAGGTGGCCAACAGACATATGAAGAAATGGTCACGGTCATTAGCCATTAGAGAGATGCAAATCAAAATAACAATGAGATACCATCTTGCACTAGTAGCACTAGTAGCAAAGTTCAACAGACAGAAAATAACAAATGCTGGCGAGGATGTGGAGAGATTAGGGCTTTCATACACTGCCTGGTGGGACTGTAAAATGGTACAACCACTTTGGAAAGCAGTATGGCAATTCCTTAAAAAGTTGGAATTAGAAATACCATTTGACCCAGCTATTCTATTACGAGGTATATATATTAAATAATGACAGCCATGACAAGAACAGACACATGCACATCCTTGTTCACTGCAGCACTATTTATAATAGCCAAAAGAAGGAATCAACCTTGTTGTTGTTGTTATGTGCCATTGAGTCAGACCCAACTCATAGCAACCCCTCCTTGGGTTGCCGAGGCAGTATCACTATGGAAGTAGATTGCCCAACCTTCCTTCTGAGGAGTGGCTGGTGGGTTTGATCTGCCAGTTTTCTGGTTAGCAGTCAAGTGCCTTAGGCACTACGCTACCAGACCTCCTAAAAGACGGCCTGGCTACCTGGTGGGGAGTGGCCGGTGGGTTTAAACCATCAGCCTTGGGTGTGGCAGCTGACTTCCTGAGGCCCTGAGGCCATCCCCTGTGGCTGGCATAAACTTAGGTGTCCATAAACTGAGGAATGGATCAGCAAACTATGGTATATACACACAATGGAATACTATGCAACCTTAAGGAATAACCTAGAATCTGAAAAACACCACATAACATGGACAAACTTGTAGGACATTATGCTGAGTGAAATAAGTCAATCACAGAAGGACAAATATTGTATTAGTCTGTTAGAGTAAAAGTCAAGGAAAGTTTTATCTATGGAAGGAAATTTTCTTTTTTGTTTACCAGGGGTGGGAGGGTAGGGTAAGGAACACTGTTAGATAGGTAGAGATAAGTATTGATTTGGGTGAAGTGAAGGGCATTGTGCCAAATGTGAGTGATCAGCATGGTGACTATGAGGAAGAGGAAGACACAGAGAGGTACATGGGAGGTACAGACGACAAAGATGAACCCTTTTGCACATACAGTACTGCATTGTCAGTGAAGGCAAACATGGGTATATGGGTGGATAGATGGGTGGGCAGGCTGAACTATTAGGTATGTCTGCTAAGCAGGGAGTGTACCCAAGACCATGTGTGGGGTTGGCAAACAATGGTGCTATAAGTGTATTTGTATGTTCTGTAGGAATTCCCAAGTGTATGGTAGAGCTTACAAGGGACAATGTTGTAGTCACTCCTGAGTCACAGCCAGCTACCCAGAGGGGCTGAGTAGTTGAACCTGTGGGCTCAGTACTATAGTCGCAAGGGACATCAAGCTCAATTGGCATTATATGCTACACAAAACTTTGTTCCAACTCCTACTTTGGCGAGTAGTGACTGGGATCTTAAAAGCTTACAAGCAGCCATCTAGGTGAAGCAATGGGTCTCTCCTCATTTAGAGCAAAGAAGAATGAAAAAAAAAAAACAAAGATTCATGGAAAAAATTAGTCCTAGTGACTGGTACACCAGGCAATCCGCAGCCTATACGACTATGAGACCAGAAGAACTAGATGGTGCTCAGCTACCACTGTCAACCACTCAGAAGAGGATCTATGTAGGAAATCCTGGATAGATAGGAAGAACAATGTGGAACAAAACTCAAAATCATTTGGAAAAAGTAAAAAAAAGGACTAGATTTGCTGGTCTGATAGAGCCTGGTGGACCACTGAGACTAAGGCCCCCAGCTGCCCTTCAGGTCTGGAACTGAACCCATACCTGTGGCTTCCACCCAAACAAAAGGCAGGCATATGAGCTGAACATTTATCTGAGTTAGAGACACTCCTTGGAGAAAACAATCATGGGAGAAAGAAGGGCTGTTTATGCACAAGGAGATAGCTCAGGGAGCAGGAGTGCATGGAGATATAGACACAGGAAGACTTAACTGCTGGGAGGAAGTGGGAGGGGAGTTGTTGCATTGTGGTAAACTATAGTCAATGTCACAAGACAAAGTGTATGTGAACTGCTGTATGGAAAGTGAATTTACTCAGTAAGTTTTCACCAAAATCACACTAAACAAACAAACAAACAAACCAACAAACAAACACAAAAGAGGTCGAGGAGGCAAAAAAACAAAGAAACAAAACAAAACTTCATAGAACCCACAGGCATTGGAGACAAAGAGTAGACAAATCAGGAGTATTTCAAGGTGAGCTAAAGACACACTTCTGGGAGAAAATCCCTTTGTAGGGGAGAAGATCCTATTGGGAAATGGATCAGACTTCCCCTAACATAACCTGCCATGGAGTCTGGAGGTAGTAAGGGAAAGAGAAGGAAAACTCTCCCCAAATAAACCAGACCCAAAATTGGACTCATGGCAATGGGCCTAAACACAGCTCTTAGCAACACCTTTTAGCACACAAAAAAAAGTGGAAATAAAGCCACAGGTTTTGGTACTTGTGGATTCTTGAGAAGTCCTGTCCTTTCTCCTGAAGGTGGCTGGCAGGTTTGAATTGCTGGGCTTTGACTGATGGCTGAACACCACCATCAGCAAACCACTCCAAACTGACCCAGGGCCTCAGCTGTCCCTCTCCCGCATCTGAATCAGTGGCTGACCTATCTCAAACTCAGCACAAAAGAACAAGTTTTAGCCTTCTCTCCTAGAGGTCACTTTCTGAACCAATATCCTTTCTTCTACGAGGACAGAATGGTTAATGAGCAGATGCTGCCACAACAGCCAGTTCCCAGGGCATCTGGCTGAACACAACTAGAAATATCCCTCCTGAATTACCTTATCCTCCCTTAATTTTTCTACTTTCCTCTTCCTCAATTTTTCTTCCTTTCTATCTGACAATTTAGCCCTCTACCCCCTCATCTTCTGTCATTTTTACCAAACCTTTATCCCTTTCACCCTTCTACTTTTGTTTTCTCTCTTTAAAAATTATATTCTTTTTCCTTTTTCCCTACTTCTCATCATCTATTTTTATGCAGTCTTTTCTTCTCTCATGCTTCTCCTTGGCTTTCTTTTTTATCTCTTTTTTTTTCCTTGACTCATCCAAAGGGAGGAACACTTTAACCCTCCACTATTCATCCATATCTAATACACCAACTACCGCACTGAACAGAAGAGTAACATCAATAGCTCCTGCACAACAGGATCAATAACAGACAGTGGGCAACACCTGCTAATCCCAACTGCAACTCCTCTTCATGACAGGGACCTATCTACATCCCCAACAGTTACACCATCAACACAGAGAAAGGTAGAGAGTGTGCTAGTACAGTAAAACTAACAGCCAAAGAAGTACACCAGCTGCACACTTCTAGAAATATTAAAACAAAGTAAAGCATAAAACAAGGGTGAGACAAATCAGCACATTACCAACAAATAAATAAAACAACTTCAAAATGTCTGGGAAACAACAGATAACTTCAAATAAAATAATAATAATAATAATAATCCAAGAAAAGATAGTAGAAATAAGTATCCAAACTAAAATATTAGTTTGGGTCTTCTAGAACCTGGAAGAGATAGACAAATTTCTAGAATCACAAGACCTATGTAAACTATCCCAATCAGAGTTAGAATACTTGAACAGACCCATAAGAAAAGAAGAAATTGAACAGGTCATTAATATATATATATACATAAACAAAAACTCCCCACAAAGTCCTGGCTCTGATGGCTTCACTGGAGAATTTTACCAAATATTCAGGGAAGAGTTGACACCTATAATACTCAAGTTATTCCAGAACATAAAACATGATGGAATAGCCCCAAACTCATTTTATGAAGCAAGCATAACACTAATATCAAAACTAAAAAGGAAACTGCAGACCAATATCCCTTATAAACATAGTTGCAAAAATCTTTAACAAAATTCTAGCCAACAGAATCCAACAACATATCAAAAAAGTAATACATCCTGACAAAGTAGGATTCATACCAGGTTTACAAGGGTGGTTCAATGTCAGAAAAACAATCAATGTAATCCACCACCTAAACAAAACAAAAGAATTGTATGATTATATCAATCAATACAGAAAGACATTTGACGAAATCCAACACCTGTTCCTGTTCAGAACTCTCAGCAAAATAAAGATAGAAGGGAAATTCCTCAACATAATAAAAGGCAAATATATAAACCTAACAGCCAACATCATTCATAATGGAGAGAGACTAAAGGCATTCCCCTTACGAACAGGAACCAGACAGGGATACCCTCTATCACCACTTCTATTTAACATAGTATTGGAAGTCCTGGCCAGGCTATAAAGCAAGAAAGAGAAATAAAAGCCATCCACATTGGCAAAGAGGAAGTAAAACTATCTCTATCTGGGGACAATCTGATCCTGTACATAGAAAACCCAAGAGACTCAACACAAAAACTACTGAAACTAAGAGAGAGGTTCAGAAAAGTGGCAGGATACAAGATCAACATACAAAAATCAGTTGGATTCTTCTACACCAACAGAGAGATCTTGGAAAAAGAAATAAGGGAAACAATACCATTTACAATAGCTACTAAAAAGATAAAATACTAGGAATAAATCTTGCCAGAGACACAAAAGACCTATACAAAGAAAACTACAAACACTACTACAGGAGACAACAAGGGCTCTACATAAATGAAGAACCTGCCTTCTTCATGAATAGTTAGACTGAATATTGTGAAAATGTCAATACTACCTAAAACTATTTACACATTTAATATAATCCCAGATACCAACAAAATTGGTAAATAGATACCAATACAATCCAGATACCAATAAAATTTTTTAAGGACATGGAAAAAACAGTTGCTAACTTCCTATGGAAAGGAAAGAGTCCTCGGATAAGCAGAGCACTTCTGAAGAAGAACAAAGTGGGAGGTGTCACACTCCTGGATCTTAAAACCTACTATACAGCCACGGTAGTTGAAACAGCTTGGTATTGGTAGAATGATAGACAGATAGACCAATGGAAGAGAATCAAAAGTCCAGAAATAGACCCATCCATCTATGGACAGCTGATCTTTGACAAAGGTCCAAAACCCATTAAATGAAGAAGAGACATCCTCTTTAACAAATGGTGCTTGCAAAACTGGATTTCCACTTGCAGAAAAATGAAACAAGACCCATCCCTCACCCCATAGACAAAAACAAACTCAAGCTGGATCAAAGACTTAAATGTAAAAAACAAAGCCATAAAATTCATCAAAGATAAATTTAAGGGTAAATCTTTGTTGTTGTTATGTGCTGTCAAGTAGGACCCAACACATATGACCCCTCCTTGGTTTTCCGAGGCAGTTTCACTACAGAAGTAGATTGCTTTACCTTACTTCCGAGGAGTGGCTGATGGGTTTGAACCGCCAGGCTCCTGGTTAACAGTCAAGTGCCTTAGGCACTACATTACCAGAGCTATGGCATAAATGGACTATCAAACATAACCCAGAATGCACAAGACTTAGAAGGAAGCTACATGACTAAGACATTTAAAAATTAAATTCTTATGCACATCAAAAGACTTCGTCAAAAGGGTGAAAAGAGAACCTACAGATTGGGAGAAAATATTTGCCTATGACATATCTGATAAAGGACTTATCTCCAAAATCTATAGAAAACTTCAACATCTCAACACCAAAAAGACAAACAACCTGATTCAAAAATGCATAAAAGACTTGAACAGACATTTCACTAATGACAATATGCTGGCAGCCAACAAACACATGAAGAATTGCTCACAATCTTTAGTTATTAGAGAGATGCAAATCAAAACAACTATGAGTTATCATCTCACCTCAGCAATAATAGTAAAGTTCAACAAGGCAGGAAATAACAAATGCTGGCGAGGTTGTGGAGAGTTTGGAAGTCTTGTGCACTCCTGGTGGGATTGTAAAATGGTGCAACCATTGTGGAAAATGGTATGGCATTTCCTTAAAAAACTGAAAATAAAAATACCATTTGACCCAGCAATTCCATTACTAGGAATATATCCTAAAGAGGTGAGGTGCAGGGCACGAACAGACATATGCACACCTATGTTCATTGCATATAATTCACTATGGCAAAGAGAGGGAAACAACCTAAATATCCATCAACAGATGAATGGATAACCAAATTATGGTGCATTCCCACAACGTAATACTATGCTACATTAAAGAACAATGAAGGATATGTGAATCATCTCACAATGTGGATGAGCCTGGAGGACATTATGCTGAGTGAAATAAGTAAATCACAGAAGGACAAGTACTGTATGAACCCACTAAAGAAGGGTTTCCTTAAGAAAGGGAATTTACTTGGTAAGTTAATGGGATGGGGAGGGGAGGGGAGGGATTAATTTCAGGCTAGTTGGGGGCCACACACTGATGTAGATAAGGGGAAGGATGGTATACAAAGAATCTGTGACCACCATGATAACATTAGCAAAAGAGAGGACACCAAATTGTGCACATAGATATAGACAACAGATGCTAATACTAACCAGTATATTCACAATACTGCATTACCATTAACATCAAACACCAGGTTACAGATAAACACACAAATATCTGAGATTAGGTGGGGGTCAGTGAACAGGATTATACTCTAGACCAAGGATAGATTCAGTTCAGGCTAATCTTGCACAGATACCCGTGATACAAAATACCCACAATCCTTACAGAAACAACAGAAGACAGACAGAGAGTAATCCCACACAGACAGCCAGACACTGTGGGAGAGAGAGCCAATGGATCTACTGACTCAGGACCATAGGACTGGGGAACACCAGACACAATTGGCACAACAAAATATATAAAAAGTCTTGTTCCTCATCTTGTATTAGTGAGTAGGGACTGGGGTCTTAAAAGCTTTCAAGCAACCACCTAAGATGCAGTTAATGGTCTCCTATTGTCAGAAGCTAAGAAGAGTGCCAAAAAACAAGGGCATTTGGAAACAATCAGCCCTAGGACATGATGGCCCTTGAGACCAGAAGAACTAGATAGTGCCCAGCTACCAATGCCAATCACTCAGGAAAAGATCAAAATTGGAGTTCCTGGGTAGGATGAAAAACGTGGAACAAAGTCCAAAAACACAATAATGACCAGAGTTACTGGTTGGATGGGGTCTGGTGAGACCCCCAATACTATGGCCCTGGCATACATTCTGGGCCTGGAATAAAACTCACTCCCAGGGGCTGGATCTCATCCTAATAATAAACAATATGTACACACAAACCACTCAACCCAGGGTGACACACCCCCATAATCTATGGAGATATATCCCTTGGAGTAATTGACCATGAGGCACCAGAGGGGCAATATTCACATGAAGGAAATGCAGAACACACAGAAGTGCTTAACTGTGAGGGGCACAGGGTGGGGGTTACTGGGCAGGGAGGGGAGGAGACTGGGTTAGGTTTGGGGATGGTAAATGGGGAGTGAAACTAAATGTACATGAAATATTGAATGTAAAACAAACTCTGCTCTGTAAACTTGCACCTAAAGCATAATAAAAAGAAAAAAATCAAATTCTAGCTTCTCAGTGTCATAGTATCAGTTATCAATGTACATTGTTTTAACATTTTACAGATATTTATTAAGAGATAATATGTTTGGTTCTTCCATTAACAGCTTCAAACATGAAGGGAAAAAAAAAGACAAGATAGTAGAAATAAGTATCTAAACTAAAGAATTAGGATATTTCCCTGAGGAAGAACACTCAACAGAACTAT
>NW_006921843.1:1751767-1754765 GCF_000298275.1 Orycteropus afer afer | reverse complement strand
ATATATATATATATATATATATATATATATATCTTCCAAGAACTCAAGGAAACTATGAAGAACAGAAGCAAGGAGAAGACAGACAATGCCCTTGAAGGAGAATTCAGGAAAATCGTACTAGGGTAAAATGACAAAATAAATACACAATTAGAAATCATGAAAAAAAAAACTGTAATTAAAAATCTAGAAGATGATTACTAAAATTATGGAGACAGATAACAAATTGTAAGGACAAAAGAGTGGACTAGAAGTGACTGAAAATGCATTTCTTACCTAGAAGACAAATCCCTTGACACCAGATTGTATGAGCAGAAATCAGCACAAAGATTTAAGAGAAATAAAGAAAACCTGAGAGTTATATGTGATGACATGAAAGGAAATATCATATGCCTGATTGGAATTCCAGAACAAGAGGAAACAAACAAACAAACAAAATATAGTACAATATACTGAGAAAATTGTTGAAGACTTACTAACATAAAACTTCCCATGTATCAAGAAAGAAGAAAAGATGTCCATAGAAGAAGCTCAATGAACCCCATACAGTACTCATCCCAAGAGAAAGTCAGCAACACAAATCATGAGCAAACTTTACAAAACTAGAGACAAAGAAAGAGTCTTGAGGCAATTCAGGAAAAATGAAATGTTACCTACAAAAGACAACCAATAAGAATAAGCTTTGATTTCTCAGTAGAAACCATGCAGGCAAGAAGGCAATATGATGGCATATACAAAACTTGAAAGGAAAGGAACTGCCAACCAAGAATTATATATCCAAACAAACTGTCCCTCAAATATGAGGGTGAAATTAAGACATTCCCAGACAAAAAGAAATTAATGGGAATTTGTGAAGACAAGACCTAGCCTACAAGAAATCCTAAAGGGAGTCCTTCTGACAGAAAATCTGCAACAGAGAACAACAAATGAAAATCAAAACACTTGACACCACCAACTAGAGACCAACCCAAAAAAAGAATCTCAAAATAAGCTCACAAAAAATGTAAATAGATAAATAAAGCAGTCAATCTGTAAATGAAATTAACAACAAAGAAATAGAGGAAATAAAGGTTATAATTACAAAACTTTCAGATGGAGAGGAAATTAAGACATTGTCTATATAGAATAGACTGTTCCAAACTTAGGAAGATAAGAATTTACTTCAGGGTAAACACAAAGAAAATTAACAATCCTTTTACCCAAACTAAGAAATAAGAAAATCACAAGGGCTTAGTAAACACAAATCAACAATAATGAAGAATAGAGAAAAAATACTTGATAAAAAAATTAACTCAGCACAGAAAAATATTTGGAGCAAATAAATCAGCAAAAACACAAAAAAAAAAAACAAAAAAAAAACACCAGAATGATAGCAATAAATCCATACCTATCATTAATAACACTGAATGGGAATGAATTAAATCCACTGGTTGAGAGAAAAAGAGTGGCAGATTGAAAAAAAAAAAAGAAAGAAGAAGACCCATCAATATGCTGCCTATAAGAGATCCATCTCACACACAAAGATAAAAATAAATCGAAAATTGAGGGGGGAAAATCAAGCTATTTGTTGTTGTTGTTGTTAGATGCCTTCTAGTCTTTTCTGACTCAGTGACGCCATGCACAGCAGAACAAAACAGCCCACAATCCCACGCCAGCTCCATTATCCTTGCTATACTTCAGCCCATTGTCGCAGTCACTGTGTCAATCCATATCGTTGAAGGCCTACTCCTCTTTCATCGACGCTCCAATTTACCAAGCATGACATCCTTCTCCAGGGAATGGTCCCTTCTGACAACATGACCAAAGTAGGTGCAATGAAGTCTGGCCATTCTTTCTTCTAAGGAGCATTTCGGCTGCACTTCCTCCAGGACAGATCTGTTAGTTCTTTTACCAGTCCATGGTACTTTCAGCATTCTTCACCAGTACAACTCAAAACCATCAACTCTTCTTTGTTGTTGTTTGCCATCGAGTCAGACCCGACTCATAGCGACCCCTCCTTGGGTTTCCGAAGCAGTATCACTATGGAAGTAGATTGCCCCATCTTCCTTCCAAGGAGTGGCTGGTGGGTTTGAACCACCAGCCTTCTGGTTAGCAGTCAAGCACCATAGGCACTATGCTACCAGAGCTTCTTTGGTCTTCCTTATTCATTGTCCAGCTCTCACATGCACACCGTATGACTGAAAATATCATGGCTTGTGTCAGGTGCACCTTAGTCCTCAAGAAGACATCCTTGCTCCTCAGCACTTGAAAGAGTTCCTTCTTGGCCAACCTGCCCAGTGCTACACGTTGTCTAATGTCCTGACTGCTGCTTCCATTGGCATTGATTGTAGAACCAAGCAATGTGAATTATATGACAACCTCAATCTTTTCTCCATTTATCGTGTTGTTGCTTATTGGTCCAGTGTGAGGATTTTTGTTTTCTTTATATTGAGATGTAATCCATACCGAAAACTGTATTCTTCAACCTTCATCAGTAAGTGCCTCAAGTCATCCTCACTTTCACCAAGCAAAGTTGTATCATCAGTGTATCTCAGATTGTTAATGATTCTTCCTCCAATTCTGATGCCACATTTTTCTTCATATAGTCCAGCTCCTCGGATTATTTGCTCAGCATAGATTGAATAAGTGTGGGGAAAGGATACAATCCTGACATACTCCCTTCTGAATTTTAAACCATGTAGTGTCCCCTTGTTCCATTCAAACGACAGCCTCCTGGTCAATGTACAGGTTCCTCATGAGTGCAATCAAGTGTTAGTGAATTCCCATTCTTCTCAATGTTATCCATAATTTGTCATGATCCACACAATCAAATGCCTTTGCATAGTTAATAAAACATAAGTAAACATCTTTCTGGCATTCTTTGCCTTGAGCCAAGATCCACCAAACAGCAGCTATGATATCCCTTGTCCATGTCCTCTTCTGAATCCAGCTTGCACCTCTGGAAGTTCTCTGTCATTATATCACTACAACCATTTTTGAATTATCTTCAGTAAGATCTTAC
>NW_006921843.1:1738880-1750240 GCF_000298275.1 Orycteropus afer afer | reverse complement strand
GTAATGTATCAGACAGTGTTTTTGCTATTCATAAGGTTTTCCCTGGTCAATTCTTTGAGAAGTGGATGGCCTCTTCCTTCTCCCTAGTCTGTCTCAGTCTGCAAGCCTGGCTGATACCTGTTCACCATGTGCACCCTGCTGGGTTTGAAACACCAGTGGCACAGCCTCAAGACTCACAGCAGCATGTCACTACAGTACGACAAACTGACAGACAAGTTTGTCTCCCTTAACTGTGGGAAACCTCTCCAACCACCCTTACCTGGATCTCTGCAGCTGACTCCTTGCTCTGTCCCAGTCCCATGGCTTTTTCTTCTCCTTTCTGCTGCTTTCCCACATTGATGCTTGTGGGGCATGTCCTGGGTTCCCTCTCCTCACCTAGATCCCTGGGGCTGACTTCTTGCTCTGTCCCAGTCCCCCTGGTCCTATCTATCCTTTCCCCACTTTCCTGCCTTGCCACTTATGGGACATGGCCTGGATTCCCTCTCATCACCTGGATCCCTGCAGCTAACTCCTCACTCTGTCCTGGTCCCTTTAGCATTTTCTGTCCTTTCCCCACTTTCCCACCTTGCCACTTTCGGATATAGCCTGGGTTCCCTCTCCTCACCTGGATCCTTGTGACTGACTCCTTCCTCTGTCCCAGTCAAGCTAGTGGCAACCAAAAAAGAGCAGAAGTGGCAATGTATATCTCTGATAAAATAGACTTCAAGGTGAAAACCAACATAAGGGACAAAGAAAGGCACTATATGATGCTAAAGGGAGCTCTGGTAGCATAATGGCTAAGGCACTTGACTGCTAACCAGAAGGCTGGCAGTTCAAACCCACCAGCCACTCCTCAGAAGGAAGGTGGGACAATCTACTTCCATAGTGATACTGCATTGGAAACCCAAGGAGGGGTTTTTATGAGTCAGGTCTGACTCGATGGCACATAACAACAACAACAACATATGATGTTAAAAGTCAATTGACCAAGAGGACATTGCCATAACAAATATTTATGTATCCAGTGAAAGATCTCCAAAAAAAGAAAGCAAACAGTAACAGAATTGAAAGGAAAAATAGAAAATTCTACAATAGTAGTAGGAAATTTTACACACCACTTCTGATGAAGCATAGAACAACTAGAGAAAAAAAAAAACTCAACAAAGAAACAGACGATCTCAACAACACAATCAAGCAACTTGACCTCATAAACATATACACAACACTCCACCCAATAGAAGCACAATGGACATCCTTCTCCAATGCACATGAATCATTCCCCAGAATAGACCATATGTAGGCTACAAAACAAGCTTCAATAAATTTAAAAGCATTGAAATACTACAAAGTATCTTCTCAGATCCCAATGCTATAAAATTAGAAATCAATAATAGGAAAACCAAAAAAAAAAAAAAAATCAAATACTTGCAAACTGAATATTACAGTTCCCCACCCCCCTTGTTAGTCCAAACCACTAGCTTGACTGGGACAGAGCAAGGAGTCAGTCACAAGGATCCAAGTGAGGAGAGGGAACCCAGGCTATATCCGAAAGTGGCAAGGTGGGAAAGTGGGGAAAGGACAGAAAATGCTAAAGGGACCAGGACAGAGTGAGGAGTTAGCTCAAAAACTACTACGTAACAGAAGAAATAAAGTGTGAAATAAATTTCCTAGAAGCAAATGATAATGAAAATACAACTTAACAAAACCTTTGGGACACAGTGAAATCAGTACTCAAAGGTATATTTATAGCAATAAATACACATATCAAAAATGAAAAAAAGAATTGAAATAAACACTTTAACTCAACAACCCCAACAATTAGAAAAAGAGCAACAAAAGAAATGTACAGTATCCAGAAGAGAGGAAATAATAAAGATTAGAGCAGCAATACATGAAGCAGAAAACAAAACAAAACAAAAAAAAACAAGAAGCTGGTTCTTCAAAAAGATTAACCCAATTGAAAACCACTGGCAAATTTAACAAAGGAAAAGAAAGATGTATAAGAATCAAAAGTTGGTTCTTTCAAAAGATTAACAAAATTGAGAAGCCTTTTACTGGACTAACAAGGGGGGGGGAAGAAAGTTTAATTCTTTTACACTTAATGTAATTACTGATAAGGTAGTTACATTTTTGTACTTCCATTCTGCTATTTTTTCAATATTTCTTAAGGCACATAACAACAACATTTTTCCATCACTTTCTTTGTGTTAAATAGATATTATTTAGTGTATCATTTTAATTTTCATGTTTCTTTTTCTAAAATTTTGTAGTTATTTTTGTATTTGTCCCAGGGATTTTAATTAACATCTTAATTTAGAACAATATAATTTGGATTGATATCAACTTAATTTCAATACTAATAAAAAAAAATGCTTTTATATAGTTCTATTTTCCTGTCCCTCTCTTTTTCCTGTAATTGACATTCGTATTACATCTTTACACATTGTAGGCACATCAAGATAGACTTTAATCATTGTTTTGCAGTTGTCTTTTAAATTATATGGGAGACAAAAGTGTTAAAAACAAAAATGTATTTATACTGTTGTTTGTATTTATTTATTTATCTTTATCAATGCTCCTTTAAAAAAAAAAAAAAAAAAGTGTTGATTCAAGTTACCCCCTTGTGTCTTCCTTTTCCTCCTAAAGCAATTCCAGTAACAATTTTTGTAGGACAGTGCTGCTTTTGAAAATCCTCTCACTTGTTCTTTACCTGAGAATGTCCTAACTTCTTCATTTTATAAATATAGTTCTTCTGGATATAGAATACTTTATGCTGGTCTTTTTTTTTTTTTTTCTTTATTATTTTGAATATATTATCTGGGAAATAAATTGTTCTTCTTTTTGAAGATCTCTTCCATGAAGAATTGATGAGTTACTTTTGGCAGTTTGATTATGATTTAACTTGATGTGGATCTGTTTGAGTTTATCATCCTTGGAGGTTGTTGACTTTGTTGGATGTGTAGACTAATATTTTCATCAAATACATATTCAAGTATTCTTTTGGTCCTTATCACTTGTATTATTTTTTTGGATGCCCAATGTACATATATGAGTATGTTTATGCTTGATGATACCCCACAACTTTCTGAAGTTTAGCTTCTTTCCTTTGTTAATTTTTATTTATCAATTTTTCAGAGTGGGTAATTTTAATTCAAGTTCATTGATTTTTTTTTTCTGCCTACTCACTTGTGTTGTTAAACCCATCTAGTATTTTTTTTTCAGATATTGTATTTGTCTACTCCAAAATTTCTATTTGATTATTTTTCAATTCCCATCTGTTTATTATTAGTCTCTATTTGGTGAGACATTATTTTAGTAATTTTCTTTTATTCTTTAGAAATCGTTTCCTAAAATTATTTCAACATAATTAAGATAGTTGACTTAAAGTCTTGGTTTAGTAAATCTAACTTCTTGTCTACCTCAGGGACAGTTTTTATTGATATATTTTTCCTAGTGTACAGGCCATATTTTCTTCAGTATTTGCATATTTCATAATTTATTGTTGAAAGCTGAAAAAAATAATATAATGTAACAACTCTGGAAATCTTATTTTTCTCCCTTCCAAAACTGTATTTTTGTTGCTGTTGCTAGTTACCATTGAGTCAATTTTTGACTCATGGCAACCCCATGTGTGATAGAAGTAAAAGATTTTCAAGACTAATCACTTGGAAGCAGATTACCAAGTGTTACTTCTGATGTGTCTCTGGATTGAAGTTGTGCTTGGTAGTTCAATGCCTAATCATTTGCATCATTCAGGGACTCCTGCTTTTTGTTACTATTTGTTTGTTTAGTGATGTTTCTGAACTAATTCTGTAAAGTCATTATTCTTTGTGATGAATGGTGTCTGAAATCTCTGCTCAATTAGATTTGTGGTCTGTTAATATTGGACACAACTTCCAATTTTCCTGCAGTTGTACTTTGTACATTCCATGTTCCTATTATTAATGGATGTTTTCAACTGTTTCTTCCCACTTTCAGTCAAGCTCTATCAGAAAATGAAGGTCCCCAATTTTTTTTTTTCCATCCATGTCAGTAAGGTTGACTCTACCTTGAGGAGGCAGATCTTCCTTAGTCATATTTGGAGCTCTGGTGGCTTGGTGCCTATGGCATTTGACTGCTAACCAGAAGGTTGGTGGCCACTTCTCAGAAAGAAGATTGAGCAATCTACTTCTGTAGAGATACTACTTCAGAAACCCAAGAAGGGGTCACTGTGAGTTGGAAACGACTCAATGGCAGTGAGGTTTGTTGTTGTTGTTGTTGTTGTTGTTGTTGTTTAGTTTACAACATGAGAGGCCCATCTTCCAGCACTATAACATGTTTCACTGCTATTCATAAGCTTTTCAATAGCCAAATTTTGCCCCTGTTCTTCCTAGTCTGTCTTCATCTGGAAGCTCTGCTGAAACCTGCCCAACATGGGTGACCTTGCTAGTATTTGAAATTAGGAGGAACATGCAAGCTACTGCTATATGAAAAACTGACCAAAAAAATTGAAAGTTGACAAAAATGAAATGGAACAAATAGATATTAATATCCTAGGCATTTGTGAGCTGAAATGGACTGATATTGGCCATTTTAAATCAGACAATCATATGATCTACTATACCAGGAATGAGAATTGAAGAAGAATGGCAAGGCATTCATTGTCAAAAAAAAATTAAATTAAATTAAAGATCTATCCTGATGTATAATGCTGTCAGTGATAGGATAATATCCATATGTCTACATGAAATATGGGAGCTTTGGTAGCATAGTGCTTAAGGCACTTGACTGCTAACCAGAAGGCTGGAAGTTCAAACCCACCAGCCACTCCTCTGAAAGAAGGTTGGGCAAACTACTTCCGTAGTGATATTGCCTCGGAAACCCAAGGAGGGGTCGCTATGAGTTGGGTCTGGCTCAACAGCACATAACAACAACAACATGAAATATGGTATTGAAGGAAGAAGTCGAGGCTGCACTGGAAGAACTGGGAAGAACAAAGCTCCAGAAATTAATGGAATACCCATTAAGATGTTTCAACGAGCAGATGCTTGCTGGAAACACTCATTCAGCTATGCCAAGAGATTTGGAAGACAGCTACCAGGCCAACTGGCTGGAAGAGATCCATATTTGTACCCATTCCAAATAAAGGTGATCCCACAGAATGTGGAAATTATCAAACAATATCATATGCAAGTAAAATCTTGTTGAAAACAATTCAAAAACAGTTGCAGTAGTATATTTACAAAGTTTCCAGAAATTCAGGCTGGATTCAGAAAAGGATATGGAAAGAGGGATATCATTGTGGATGGATCTTAGTTGAAAGCACAGAATACTGAAAGGTGTGTACTTATGTTTTATTGACTATGCAAAAGCATTCAATTGAGTGGATCATAACAAATTATTGATAACATTGAGAAGAATGGGAATTCTAGAACACTTGATTCTACTCATGAGGAACCTATACATAGATCAGGAGGCTGTCATTCAAACATAACAAGGGGATACTGCATGGTTCAAATCAAGAAGGGAGTCTGTCAAGGTTGTATACTTTCACCATACTTATTCAACCTGTATGCTGAACAAATAATCCAACAAGCTGAATTATATGAAGAAGAACATGGCATCAGGATTGGAAGAAGACTCATTAACAACCTGTGATACTCAGATGACACAATGTTGCTTGCTGAAAGTCAGGATGACTTCAGGAACTTACTGATGAAGATTAAAGACTACAGTCTGCAGTATGGATTGTTGTTGTTGTTGTGTGCTGTTAAGTCAGATCTGACTCATAGTAACCCTTCCTTGGGTTTCTGAGGTGGTATCACTATGGAAGTAGATTGCCCAACCTTCCTTCCAAGGAGTGGCTGGTGGGTTTGAACCACCAGCTTTCTGGTTAGCAGTTAAGTACCTTAGATATTACACTACCAGAAGATCACATATCAATCTAAAGAAAACAAAAATCCTTGCAACTGGTCCAATAAACAGCTTCATGATTGATAGAGAAAAGATAGAAGTTGTGAAGGACTTCATATTACTTGGATCTACAATTAACACCAGTGGAAGCAGCAGTCAAGACATCAGACAACATATTTGCATTGGGCAAATCTGCTGCAAAAGACCTCTTTCAAGTAATGAAGAACAAAGATGTCTCTTTGAAGACTAAGGTGAACCTAACATAAGCCATGGTATTTTCATTTGGTTCTTATGCATGTGGGGGGCTCTGGTAGTGTAGTGCCTAAGGTACTTGACTACTAACCATAAGGCTGGCTGTTCAAACCCACCAGCCACTCCTCAAAAGCAAGGTTGGGCAATCAACTTCCATAGTGATACCACCTCGGAAAACCAAGGAGGGGTCGCTATGAGTCGGATCTGACTCAACAACACATAACAACAACAACAAAAACAGCACCTTGGTCATGTTTTTAGTAGGAACCATTTCCTGGAGAAGTATATCATTCTTGGTAAAATAGAGGGTCAACAAAGAAGGGTAGGCCCTCAACGAGATGGATTGACACAGTGGTTGCAATGATTGTTTCAGGCATAGCAAGGATCATGAGGTTGACACAGGACTGGGCAGTGTTTTGTTCTGCTGTGCATAGGGTCACTATGAGTTGGAGATGATTCAATGGCAGCAACTAACAACAACACCACAAAGAATACCAGTCAATATGACTATTATTCAAATTTACTCACCAACCTCTAAAGCCAAAAAAAAAAAAAAAAGATTTTTTACCAACTTCTACAGTCTGGAATTGACCAAACATGAAATAAAGTTGTAGTGATTTTTACGGGTATTTGGAACGCAGAAGTAGTAATCATCAGTAGTTGGAAAATATGGCCTTGGTGATAGAAATGATGTTGGATATCACATGAAAGAAGTTGTGCAAGACCAACAACTTATTCATTGCATACTTTTTTTTCAACAACATAAACTGTGGCTTGTCTGTGTGAAAGTTTAAGCTGAAGGCAAATAAAATTAGAAGAAATCCACAAGAGCCAAAATATAACCTTGATTATATCCCATCTGAATTTGGAGAGCATCTGAAGAATAGTTTTGATGCATCAAACAGTAATGACCGAAGACAAGATGAGTTGTGGGAAGATATCAAGAATAACATACATGAAGAAAGCAAAACATCATTAAAAAGATGGGGAAGGAAAAATAGACCAAAATGTATGGAATAATAGTCTTGCTTTTGAACAGAGTAGCTCAAGTGAAAGGAAGAAATGTTGAAATAAATGAACTGAACAGAAAATATCAAAGGGTGGCTCAAGAAGACATAGTAAAGTATTACAATGAAATATGCAAAAAAAACAGAATTAGAAAATCAAAATAGAAGAACATGCTCAGTACTTTTGAAGCTGAAAGAAGTGAAGGAAAAGTCAGCCCTTGAATTGCAATGCTGGAGGATTCCATGCACAAAATATTGAATGATGCAGGAATCATCAAAAGAAGATGGAAGGAATACACAGAGTCACTGTACCAAAAAGAATTGGTTAACCTTCAACTGTTTCAGGAGGTAGCATATGATCAAGAACCAATGGTATTGAAGGAAGAAGCCCAACATGCACAGAGGGAATTGGTGAAAAACAAACCTCCAGGAATTGGCACAACAACCACTGAGATGGTTCAGGAGAATGATGCAGCACTGGAAATACCTACTCATTACGCCACAAAATTTGGAAGACAGCTTCCTGGCCAAAAGACTGGAAGAGATTCATATTTGTGCCCATTTCAAAGAAAGATGATTGGATAGAATGTGGAAATTATTGAGCCATTGCATTAATATCACACACAAATAAAATGTTGCTGAAGATAATTCAAAAACAGTTGTAACAGTATAGTGACAAAGAACTTCCAGAAATTCAAGCTGGATTCAGAAGAAGAAGTGAAATGAGGGATATTATTGTTGATGCCAGATGGATCTTGGGTGAAAGCAAAGCATATCAGAAAGATGTTTACTTATGTCTTATTGACTATGCAAAGCAACCAATTGTGTGGATCATAACAAATTATGAATAACCTTGCAAAGAATGAGAATTCAAGAAGATTTCATTGTGCTCATGAGAAATGTGTACATAGACTAAGGATGCCAATCAAACAGAACAATATGATACTGAAAGGTTTGAAATCAGGAAAGGTATGTGTTAAGATTGTATCTTTTCATCATATTTATTCAATCTGTATGCTGAGCACAATATCCAGGAACCTGGAGTATATGAAGAAGAAAGCAAATCAGGATTGGAGGAAGACTCATTAACAACGTACAATATGCAGATAACACAATCTTGCTTGCTGAAAGTGAAGATGACTTAAAGTACTTACTAATAAAGATCAAAGACTATAGTTTTCAGTATTAATTATATCTCAATATAAAGAAAACAAAATCCTCAAAACTAGAGCACTACACAAGATCATGATAAATGGAGAAAATATTGGAATTGTCAGGAATTAATTTAATATTATTTGAATCCACAATCAAAACCAGGGAAGCAGCAGTCAAGAAATCAGACACTGTATTGCACTGGGAAAATCTGCAACAAAAGACATCTTTAAAGTGTTAAGGAGCATTCTGGAAACTAAGGTGCACCTAACCTAAGCCATGGTATCTTTAATTACCGCATATGTGTGTGAAAGCTGGACAAATGTTAAGGAAGACTGAAGAAAAGGTGATGCCTATGAATTGCAGTCTTGGGGAAGAATGCTGAAAATACCATGGACTTCCAGAAGAACAAACAAATCTGTCCTGGAAGTACAGTCCAAATGCTTCTTAGAAGTGAGAATGGCCAAACTTTATCTCATCTACTTTGGTCATGTTATCAGAAGGGGTCAGTAGCCGGAGAAGAATATTGTGAATTGTAAAATGGAGAGTCAGTGAAAAATGGGAAGCCCTTCAATAAGATGGATTAACACATTGGCTGCAATGATGGGTTCAAGCATAGCAAGGATTGTGTGGATGACACAGGACTGGGCTGTGTTTTGTTCTGCTGTACATAGGTCTTTTTAAGTCAGAGCTGACTTGACAGCAACTTACATTCACAACAACATTGGAGGGAGATTTACTTAAATGTATGGAACCAATAAATTCCCTAGTCTTTGCTGAGAGGACTGTGTCCTCTGAGCATTCCTGCAAAAATCAGTCAGGCAGTTGACAACTCTCATTTAGCTTTTCCTTTGTGCTTGCAAATAGTCCTAATCTTAGCCAGACATGAGAGCTTATGAACTTTGCAGGTCTTTCCCGTTCATGCACACAGGAAGGTGCATGTGAATGACCATCGAGATTCTTAGGTATTTGTCAGAACTTTTTTTTTTTTAATTGTGTTTTAGGTGCAAGTTTACAAAGCAGAGTTTGTTTTACATTCAACATTTTGTGTACATTTAGTTTCACTCCCCATTTATTATCCCCAACCCTAACCCAGTCTCCTCCCCTCCCTGCCCAGTAACACTCCAACTGTGTACCCCTCATATTATGCACTCCTGTGTGTCCTGCACTTTCTCCATGTGAATGTTGCCCCTCTGGTGTCCCGTGATCTGTTGCTCCAAAGGGTGCACTTTCATAGAGTATGTGGGTGGGTCACCCTGGGTTGAGTGATCTGCATGTAGATCTTGTTTACTATTGGACTGAGAGCCAGCTCCAGGGAGTGAGTTTTATTCCAGGCCCCAAAAGTATCCCAGGGCCATAGTATTGGGGGTCTCACCAGACTCCATCCAACCAGTAATTCTGGTCATTATATTGACATTTGACTGCTAACCAGAATTCTGGCAGTTCAAATCCACCAACCACTCCTCAGAAGGAAAGTTGGGCAATCTACTTCCGTAATGATACTGCCTTGGAAACCTAAGGAAGGGTCGCTATGAGTTGGATCTGACTTGACGGCAGTGAGTTTTGTTTGGCTTTTATTGTGTTTTTGGATTTTGTTTCATGTTTTTCCCCCACTCTATCCTGGATCCCCAGTTTTGATCCTTTCCTGAGTGGTTGGCATTGGTAACCAGGCACCATCTAGTTTTTCTGGTCTCTAGGTCCATCATGTCCTAGGGCTGATTGCTTCCAAATGCCCTTGGTTTTTTGCACTCTTCTTTGCTTCCAATGATAGGAGGCCATTAGCTGTATCTTAGATGGCCACTTGAAAGCTTTTAAGATCCCAGTTGCTATTCATCAATGCAGGATGAAAGACAGGATTGTTATGTATTTTGTTGTGCTAATTGATTCTGTTGTCCCCATTGATTCTGTTGTCCCCCAGTGCTATAGTCTTTAGTCAGTAGATCCATTCAATCTCTCTCCCACTGTGTCTGGCTGTCTGTGAGGGATTACTCTCTGTCTGTTTTCTGTTGTTTCTGTAAGGATTGTGGGTATTTTGTATCACTGATATCTGTGCAAGATTAGCCTCAGCTGAATCTAACCTTGGCCTAGAGTATAATCATGTTTACTGACCCCCATCTGATCTTCTCAGATGTTTATGTGTTTATGTGTAGCCTGGTGTTTGGTGTTAATGGTAATGCAGTATTGTGGATATAGTGGTTGGTATTAACATCTGTCATCTATATCTTATGTGCAAAATTAGGTGTCCTCCCTTTTCCTGTTATCATGGTTGTCACAGACTCTTTGTGTACCATGCCTCCCCTTACCCACATAAACATGTGACCCCCAACTAGCCTTCTCCAGGAAATGTTCCCTTCTGACAACATGACCAAAATAGGTCAGACAAACTCTGGCAAGTCTTGCTTCCAAGAGCGTTCTGGTTGAACTTCTTCCAAACCCAAAAAACCAAACACACTGCCACTGAGTTGGACCCAACTCATAGTGACCCCTTCTTGGATTTCCAAGGCAGTATCACTACAAAAGTAGGTTGGTTGGGCAATCTACAAGGATATCCTGCATGGTAAAGTGGAGGGTCAGTGAAAATGGGGACGGCCATCAACAAGATGGAGTGACACAGTGGCTACAACTACAGGCTCAGGTATAGCAAAGATTATGAGGCTGGCACAGGAACTGGAAGTGTTTTGTTCTGTTGTCCATAGGGTCACTAAGAGTCAGCTGACTCAAGTGCACCTAACAACAACAAGTTGTGTTCCATCTTTTTTTCTCCAGTTCTATCCAGGACATTTCACTGTGATCTCTTTCAGAGCAATTGATTGTGACAACCAGGCACCATCTATTTCTTTGGTCTTAGGGTCATGCAGGCTGAGGTTTGCATGGTCCATTAGTCCTTTGGACTAATTGCTTCCATGTGTCTTTGCTTTTTTGCACTATTCTTTGCTCTATTTATAGTGGTTTTGAGTGTATCTTTGTATCTTTTTCCTAGGGGTTATTCTGAGTTCTATATGTACGGCTTATCACAATCTGTTGGTATCATTTTACCATGACTAGTGAAGGGTGGTCTGACTCTAGAGCACATAACAA
>NW_006921843.1:1733347-1738675 GCF_000298275.1 Orycteropus afer afer | reverse complement strand
ATATATAATATAACCATTTCCTTTCTGTTGGAAGAATCTCATTTAGTATATATATTGTAGTTTGGGTGAAAGTTTCCAGAGCAAATTAGTTTTCCATTCAATAATTTATACACATTTTGTTTCATAACATTAGTTGCAATTCTCTCAATATAACAACACATGTCCTGCTTCTTTCTTGGTTTCTGTTTCCATTTGTCCCTTTTTCTTCCCCTTCCTGCCTTCTGAAATTTGTTTTGGGGCATATGTTGCCATTTGATTTTGTATGATTGATTTATTCTGAGAAGTTCCTCACGATTATTATTGTTCACTTCATAGGCCTGTCTATTGTTTGGCTGCAAAATGATCCCCAGGGTGAATTTAGTTCCAGGTTTGAAGTGTGTCGAAGGGCCAAAGTTTTGGGGATTCCATAAGATTCTATTATTTAATCAATCACTGAGAGTAGATATACTAGTGACAAATTCTTAGAGTTTTCCATTAGCTGAGGATATCTTATTCCACCTTAATTTTTCTAGAACGGTTTTCTTGCATATTCATATTTAATAGTTCTTCTCTTTCAGCACTTGAAATATATTATGTCTGTTTACTTGGTTTCCAAGGTTTTACATGAGAATTATGTTAGTCAAATTGGTGTTTCACTGTAAGTAATACTTCATTTCTCTCTAAGTATTTTAGAGGTTTTTATTTGTCTTTAGTTTTCAAAAGTTTAGTTATATGTTTTGTTGAGTGGATGAAGATCTCAGATGTTCAGATACTGATTTATAAATCAATATCCCCAGGTAACATCTGTTTGGCTCATACATCTGTGTTTATGTATAGGAGCTCTTTGAGTCATGATTCATGCAACATCATCTCAGCACATATTCATCATATTCTACACTTGGTTGCATTTTTTTTATGATTCTTGCATAATTTCCCCACACTTGTTTATTGTTCCTTGTCCTAGAGATGTTGTCCCCAAATGGGCAATAAGCTTTCATGAATGCAAACACTGACAGATTAAATTCCTTGGCACTTCAAAGATACAGTAGCACCTACTACTCTCCTGTATTTCTGTGTGACTGATAAAAATTTATGATCCATGCATAAATGATGCTTCTCAAGCTTTCCCCCATTATTTTCTCTAAAGAAAGAACACTGCCAGGAGGAGCATGGAACAAATAGAAACATTTTGAAACTTCACTAAATTTTCTTATTTCATCTAAAAAATCCACAAATATTGTCTGTCCTCTGTTCAATAATATAGCAATATATGGTTTATTTTTGTTGTTTGTTATTAAAACCAAACCAAACTCACTACCGTTGAGTCTGATCTGACTCATAATGACCCCTCCTTTGGTTTCTGAAGTGGTATCACTACAGAAGTAGATTGCCCAATCTTCCTTCCGAGGAGTGGCTGGTGTGTTTGAGCTGCCAGCCTTCTAGCCTTAGGCACTTTGCTATCAGAGCTCCTTGTTAGTTATTAGTCATATATATTTCAACATAATTTTTCCTTCTATCTTTTCTTTTTTTTATTTACTAAAGATGAACAATTCTTGGAGTTATCTTTGTTTCTCTTGCACCTCCTAGCACAGATTGTACCAGAAATGATATCTCTATTCCAATATCTTCAATATAAATTTTGGTTTAGTGTCAATATATTTTTTTTCCCCCTTGGGGCTCCTTGCTACCCAACCCAGTTGCCTTTGAGTTGTCTTTCCACTAATTTTGGACTTTTACCAAGGTACATTTTTAATCTCTTCTGAAAACCTTTTGAAAATCACCTTCTCTTATTTCCTCACATTCCCAAAGCATTTTTAAATAATCATGGCTATTATTTTTTAATGTCATTGTTCTGAGCTCCAGAAAGATAGAAATTGAATTTTATTCAATGTTGTACCCTCCATGGCCTGGGACATGTTGCATTTTTGCACTCAGTTATTTAGCTTATTGGCATTAAAATTGTCTCTAGAAATATGGACGATTATTTTATTTGGAATGCAATGTTATACATCTAAACTAGGTATACTACATACAAGGTCATCTATAACTAGAAATCCCAGTTATAGGAAAATTAATACCCAAAAAACACCATCAATGCAAAAATGGACTATATGGAGAAGAAAGCAACACCATGATTAGAGGAAGACTGATTAATGGTCTGTAATATACAGATGATACAATCTTGTTTGCTGAAAGTGAAGAGTACTTAGCGCATTTACTAATGAAGATAAAAGAGTACAGCTTTTAGTATGGATTACATCTCAATATAAAGAAAACAAACATCTTTGTAACTATATCAAAAAGCAATATCATGATAAGCAGAGAACAAACTGAAGTTGTCAAAGATTTCATTTTATGTGCATTCACAATCAACACCCATGAAAGTAGCAGTCAAGAAATCAAACTACATATTGCATTGGGCAAATCTTCAAAAGACCTCTTTAAAATGTTAAAAAGCAAATATGTCACTTTGAGGACTACAGTGTTCCTGACCCAAGCCATGGCATTTTCAATTGACTTGTATGCATGTGAAAGTTGGACAAGGACTAAAGAAGACCAAATAGGAATGGATACCTTTGAATGATGATGTTGGCAAAGAATATTGAATATATTGTGGACTGCTGGAAGAAAGAACAAATTTTTCTTGGGAGAAATACAGCCAGCATACTCCTTAGAAGGGAGGATGGTGAGACTTCATCTTATTTAGTTTGGACATGACTAACTCCAATATAGATAAAGAATATCTCTGGTAGCATAGTGGCTAAGACACTTGCCTGCTAACCAGACGGCTGGTGGTTCAAACCCTCCAGCCACTCCTCAGAAGGAAGGTTGGGCAATCCTACTTCCATAGTGATACTGCCTCGGAAACCCAAGGAGGGGTCGCTATGAGTCGGGTTTTACTCTACGGCACATAACAACAACAACAACAACATGTAACAAAGCAGATTCATAACAATACTGCTGAAATTGTTGAAATTAACAGAAGAAAATGCAGCAAATTAAAATGAGACCAGATGAACATAATGCTGACTTTCTGAGAACAATGTGCTCTTCCTTGAATTACAGGAATTATAATTATTTCCATAGATCATGCACAGTATACAATTTTCATTGATAACTAATATTGGTAGACCACCAGACACCTGGGTAAAATCCTGAAACAAAGATCTCAGTGCATTCTGTTCCTGCACTGGGTTATCTTATAGGTCTAAAGTGCTATAAAACCTTAACACATAGGGCTGGTTAGTGGGAAGTAACACAAAGTTAGCCATGACAAATAATTTTAAGGCATGAGAGAAATTCACTGTTAGGGCCCAAAGAGAAGAACTGCATTTTAAGAACAGTGGCTCCTGAAATGCTAATGTTAATGCCAATGTCACCACCCACATTCCTGAGCCCCTCCAAGTATGCCGTTTTATCTAGTGACAAGTGTCTCCCTTATTCAGTCTTCCTCCCCCTGCATGACTGCTCTTTCTGCTAACTACCCCTGTTGATCTACACTATTCCTAAGATGGCGTGGTGCCTAAGGCATTTGACTGCTAACCAGAAGACTAGAGGTTCAAATCCACCAGCCACTCCTTGGAAGAAAGGTTGAGCAATCTACTTCCATAGTGATACTGCCTCAGAAAGACAAGGAGGCGTTGCTATGAGCCAGATCCAATTCCACAGCAATGAATTTTTCTGGTTTTATTAATGTGACTGCATTACTATTCTGAATTGTGACTTTTTTTTTTGTATTATTTCATTGAATTGTTATTTATCTCTTTTATGTTGGCTTGAATTTTTTACACACTTACATCTTATTTCAGCAACTAGACTATGAGAACTCTGAGGAAATTGTCAGGTCTCTTGAAAAAACTCTCTACAGAAATATCTCAGGCTGATTTCAGGCATCCAGTTAAAAGTGTGCATGAGTCCAGTGGGCCCCAGAAATACAAATTATCAGCAGAAAGTAAAGGATAACTATGTCTCTGCCACCTCCCTGGGTAGCACAAATGGTTTGCTCTTAGGTATTAACTGAAAGATTGGTGGTTCAGAGATTCAAAATGGAGTCCATCAGTAAGCACCATGCTTTTTCCCTCTAGCATCTAAGCGCTTGAAAAACTAGGTACAGAAGTTTGAATTAGGGATTTTGGTGCTCTGAACATCTCACTGAATCAGAGTACACCAAACACAGAAGAGCAGAATTAGAGGAAAGGCACAGAGAGATTACTTAAGAAAGAGCTACCTGGAGGAGGACAGACAGGCAGCTGAGAGGCCATTGGAAACTTCCCTGGGGAAGTCACTGACTGGCAGGTGAGGGAAGCCAACTGAGATCCCCGTGAGCCAAGAAAGAAGACACCCTATATCAGCATACCAGCAACCACTCCAACACTCCAGCGGTCAGCACCAGGGATCTGCCTCCAGCACCTGATTTTGTCGGTAATTTGGGTCACCTGGGTGCAGGTGGGCATGCGCACCACCACCGAGACTCAAGTGGAGAGCTCACTGTTGTACCAGGAGGGCGAGATCCCTCCCCTCTCAGCGGGTCACTGAATGGGTTTGGGTCAGCCTGGGAGACATCAAGCTTATCTTTGTCACACATATTGGGACCACGGTTTACTAGCAGGTACTCCGCTGACTCCAACACAGCTGAAAGTGCACACATTTTTGGCACTGCAGGTGAGCGGTATCACAGCCAAACTCCAGAGCCATTAGCAGTCTGGCGGGATTGCGCCAGTGCTGCAGGCAGACAGGGTGGGGAGAGTGAGAAGCCATGGCTAAGTGCGATCCTGGGAATTTGCCTTGGATCAACTATTTGGTGCCGAGGGGCCTTGGAAGTGGGGTCTTTGAGTGTGCCTGAGCCTGGCGGAAAGTGGCGACTCCCTAACAGGAATCTTTCCTAAGATTGAGCCGTGGTCTTGTAAATAACTATGCCATCAATAATAGCCTGCACAAAGCCCTAGAAACTGACCTTATCAACACCAAGCTTTCTTTCTTCTACTCCCACCTTCTCCTCCATAATTTCACCTATTCAATAGAAGAAACCATATTCAGCCAATTACCATAAAACCTCCCTCTTTGAACTCTAAACCCTCTTTATGACAAACAGAAACACATATCCACATTCCACAAAGTGATTCCACCATGACAAAGAAAACATCAGAGTGACCCAACATACCTGAATCAATAATAAAATAAAATAAAAAAGATTCACCTTTTCAAAATATTAAACCATAAAACCAAGACAAAACAACTCAACACATAACCAGCAGTTAGAGAAAACCTAAAGAGACAGTTCTCTACCAGATTTCAGAGCCTTAAGAAGAGGTTCCACTTTCCAGTAAGCCCAAGAATGCTCTGGACCTG
>NW_006921843.1:1727161-1731743 GCF_000298275.1 Orycteropus afer afer | reverse complement strand
CAGACCAACCTTACAAGAGATGCTAAAGGGAGTCCTTTGAACAGAGAACCAAAAATAGCAAATAACAACTGACCATTAATACACAAGATGACATAACTCAGAAACCACCACTATGGATATCCAAAATAAAATGAGCTTAAAATGTTGTAAATAGAGAACCAGAGACATCAATTGGCAAGTGAGGACAACTACAAAGAAAAAGAGGGAAAAGACTGTCTAGTTACATAACTTCTAACTGGTGAGGAAGTTTAAGAGAGTTGCAAGACAGAATGATCTGTTCTAAACTCAGGGAGAAAATTTTAAATCATATAATAAAGAAAAATGATAAACCTTTATATCACAATAAAAAAGAGGAGAAACACAAATACTGAGCAAATACTAAAACAACAGCAACAAAGGAAATGATAACAGGATTCATAAACATAATGAGATCAGCACAGAAAATAATATGGAAGAAAGAAACCAGGGACACCATGAAAAAAACATACACCAAAATGACAGCAACCAATTCATACTTGTCAAAAATTATACTGAATGTTAATGAATTAAATGCACCACTCAAGAAACAGAGAGTTGCAGATTGGATAAGAAAACAAAACCCATCAATATGCTGCCTACAAGAAACACAATTTAGAGATAAAGATAAAAATAGACTAAAAATCAAAGGTTGAAAAAAGATACATAAAGCAAAAGGCAACAGTAAGAAAGCAGGAGTGGCAACATTAATTTCTGATCAAATTGACTTTAAGACAAAAACCACCACACGAGACAAGGAAGGACATTTTATATAATGATTAAAGGATCAATTGAACATGAAAATATAACCATAATAAATATCTATTGACACAACGAAAGAGCCCCAAAATACATAAATCCAACTTTAAAAAAAGTTGAAAAGCCAAATAGATGACTCCACAGTCATAGTGGGAGATTTTAATACACCACTTTCTTTGAAAGATAGAACAACTGGATAGAACTTTGTTCTGCTCAACAAAGATGCAGAAGAGCTAAAAAATACACTATACCAACTGGGCCTTATAGACATCTACAGAGCACTTCATTAACAGCAGCACAATATACATTCTTCTCCAGTGCACATGGAACTTTTTCCATGATAGACCATATTTAAGCCATAAAGCAAGCCTTAGTAAATTTAAAAATATTGAAATACTGCAAAGCATCTTCTCAGATCATAATGCTATGAAATTAGAAATCAACAATAGAAAGAGCAACAGAAAAAGAGTAAACACATGGAAACTGAACAGTACTGTCCTTGAGAAAGACTGGGTAAGAGAAGAAATCAAAATTGAAATTCAAAAATTCTTTGAATCAAACGAGAATGAAAACACAACATACCAAAATCTTAGGAACACAGCAAAAGCAGTGATCAGAGACCAATTTATCACAATAAATGCACACATAAAAAAAGATGAGAGAGCCAAAATCAACACTTTAAATCAACATCTCCAGCAATTAGAAAAAGAACAGCAAGAAAAGACCACAGTCACCAGAACAAAGGAAATAATAAAGATTCAAGCAGAAATCAATGAAAGAGAAAATAGAAGGGCGATAGAAAAAATCAACAGGACCAGAAGTTGGTTTTTTGAAAACATCAATAAATTGACAAACAACTGGCAAATTTAACAAAGGAAAAGGGGGAGAGAATACAAATAACATGAATAAGAAACCAAATGGGTGACATCACAAGAGAACCAACTGAAAAGGATAATATCAGGATGCTATGAAGAACTGTACTCCAACAAATTTGAAAATCTGGAAGATATGGACAGATTTCTAGAAACACACCATTTACCTAAACTACCACAGACTGATGTGGAAAAGTTGGACAGGTCCATCACAAAAGAAGAAGAAATTGAACAGGTCATCCAAAAATTACCAACGAGTTCCGGCAAGATGGTTGACTAAGCAGAAAGACTACACAGAACCTCTACAACAAAGAAAAGGGAAACCAATTAACACAGACACAGAAGATAATCTTGGACCCCTGAGCCTTGAAGGGAAGGATACAGAAGTGGACTAAACCCCAACTAGCAGAACCATTTGCATGAAAATTCCAAAAAAGGAGACTGAGCTGTGGTCTCGCAGTGACCCTGAGCAACCCTGACGGCACAGACAGCTTGGAGATTCTCGAGTGGTGGTAGGACCTAAGAATTAACCTAAAATCACTCTGCGAGCCATGGACTACATGGAGACCTATGCACCATGGCCGGGGAACAAACGGAGAAGGTGAAGAGAAAGGTGGGCTGAACTGTGGAATTTTGCTGGTCCGGAAGGCGCCGCCATTTTGTAGGTTAAAAAGTAGCTTGACTATTTTGGATATTTAAAGAGACAGCGCTCTCCAGAATCCTGGGGCTTAAGAACATGGTCTGTTTTCCAGCAAGACCAAGGACACTCGGGACCTGCAAGACTGAAAAGGTACAACTTTCCTGTTACTCTTATACCCCACACCTGCTTGGTGAATGAAGGTGTGGCCACCTCCCACTCCCACCTAACTTCTGGGCCCACAGGAATTCCATCACAGTCTGTGTGCTCAGATGAAGCCTGGGTGACCTGGCCTGTCCTCTGATGATTTTTTTTTCTCTTTTTTATTTTTATTTTTTTCTTTTTCGCTTTCTTTTTTGGAGTGATTAGTTTGCTTGTTTTTGTCTGTGTTAAAACAACTAATATTATTAATATTTTCGTCCTTTTTATTATTATTCTTAATCTTCCCCTACCAGGTCCTAGTTTTCAGCATTTTTTCTTTTCACTGTGCCTGGTTGAATTTTTTTTTTTAATTTAAGGTTTTTTTTCTTTTTTCTTTTCCCCCTTTTTTCTCGTGATTAACCACATTCCTTGTTTTTCTTTTTAAATGTTTCCCATTTTTTTTCATTTATTATTCTCCTTCCCTAGTTTTTATTCTTAGTGCCCTATCCCCAGATATTGCAGGTTTTCTTGTTTTTTCTTCTTTTTTCCCCTTTTTTTCTTTTTTTGGTTACTGTTCCTGTGTGATAACATAGTGTTTTTGTTGTCCATGGACTTTTAGTTTTTTGATGGTTATTCAACTGTAATTTGTGTCTAACTGAGTGGGAGACAACAACAGTCCCCATTAAACACAACTACATCCACGCCTCCTGCAACTTCACTTACTGAGTAAGAGCCACTACCTTCTTCTCCACCAATGGGCCAATGATAAAAAACCACCAAGAAAAGCCTAATCACCCTTGGCTGCTCTTCACAAATAGTTATCAGAGAACTAAATACAACAATTCCATGATGCCTCGGAAACAACAGAACATCACAGTCCACATAAAGAACCAGGATAAAGTGGTAGAAACAAGGGAGCAGGATATAGACACAGAACACATCCCTAAGGAAGAAGCATCATTGGAACTCTCTGATAAGGAATTCTAAAGAATTATCTTTAGTATCTTCAAAAGATTGAGAGACAGACCAAAGAAAACACAGAAAAAAAAACCTTAGAAGAATTTTGGAAGAAAATACAAGAACAAAAAGACAAAATAAAGGAAAAATTAGAAATGATTCTAAATCTACAGATAGAAATCCAGAAGATTAATACTAAATTGTCAGAAATAGATAACACATTGGAAGGGCAAAGGAGAGGAATTAATGAAATGGAAGACAGAATTAATGAGATTGAAGACAAATAACAGAATACTTATTTGGAAAGGGATCAATCAGAAAAAAAATCAAAACAAAATGAAGAAAGTCTAAGGTTCATGGGGGATACCATCAAAAGGAATAACTTATGTGTCATTGGAATTCCAGAACAAGAAGAGAAAAATAAAATCACTGAGAAAATTGTCCAAGATTTGCTGGAGGAGAACTTCCCTGATATGATGAAAGATGAGAATATATGCCTTCAAGAAGTCCAACAAACCCCAAACAGGATAGACCCCAAAAGAAAATCACCAAGACACATCATCATCAAACTCATCAAAACCAAAGACAAAGACAGAATCTGGAAAGCAGCACAGGAAAAACAAAAACTTACCTAAAAAGGACATCCTGAAAGAATAAGCTCTGATTTCTCAGCAGAAACCATGTAAGCGAGAAGGCAGTGGGACGGTATATATAAAACCATGAAAGAGAAAAATTTTCAACCAAGGAGTATATACCAGGCAAATTTTTCCCTCAAATATGTTGGTGAAATTAGGAGATTTCCAGCTAAGCAGAAACTAAGGGAATTTGTTAAAACCAGACCAACCTTACAAGAGATGTTAAAGGGAGTTCTTTGAACAAAGAAACAAAAATAGCAAATAACAACCGACCATTAATTCACAGGAAGACACAACCCAGAAACTATAACTACAGACATATCCAAAATAAAATGAGCTTATAAGATGTTAAACAGGGAACCCGAGGATCTCATTGCAATCAAGAAAGAAGAGCTAAGATGGCGGACTAGGCACAAGGACTGCACAGACGTTCTTCAACAAAGAAAAGGGAAACCAATGAACACAGACACTGAAGATAATCTTGGACCCCTGAGCCTTGAAGGGAAGGATACAAAAGTGGACTAAACTCCAACTAGCAGAAGAATTTGCATGAAAATACCAAAAAA
>NW_006921843.1:1685265-1701999 GCF_000298275.1 Orycteropus afer afer | reverse complement strand
CTAGTTGGGGTTTAGTCCTATTCTGCATCCTTTCCTTCAAGGCTCAGGGGTCCAAGATTATCTTCTGTGTCTGTGTTAATTGGTTTCCCTTTTCTTTGTTGAAGAGGGTCTGTGCAATTCTTCTGCCTAGTCCGCCATCTTGCCCCGCCTCGCAAACCACTTCTTAAGAAACATGGTATATGATTCTCTTCAGTACTCTCCAGTGATCCTAGTTCTGTGACTTATTAGCAATATGGCTCAATCTCTAGAGGAGAATGTTAATAGACCAGTTGATGGAGCTGGTCATCTAAGTAGGACGCAGATGAACATTCTGGCAGTCACTCTTGTTTAGACAGAGCAGCCATCATAGAATCTCTTTCTGTAAAGACTCCTTTCCCTTTCTGTTTGGAAAGTTTTATCTTCTTGGGCCCTAAAGAGAAACCACGAACAATATTTATTTTTACTGTTGGATTATTGTTGTGTGTCTCATGAAGAAAAAGTTTCTTTAGAAAGGTGTTCAGACTCCTCTTCTCTTGTCCAGGAGTCTTCTCTCCTAACCCCAGGGAACCCATGAGTTGTAAGCAGAGAAGGACCAGGCACCACATGATGGAAGACAGGCTATTTAATCTTTATGGGATTCATTTTCCACATTTATAAAGGAATTAGGCTCAATTTAACAGACTTCTGTTGAGCTTCTGCTATGTGGCAGCCTCTGCTCTGTCCTTTTCCTTCTCCTTGTAATGTCCTCTTTCCCTGGTCAAAATACATATATTTTGGGGGTAATGTAGACAGAAGCCTAAAGTCACTAAGAGATGTAGCCCCCTTCTCAGGGAGCTCACAGCCTAGAAGGATTTTCCTTGTGTTTGTTCTAAATCAAAGTCCTCATTTCAGGTCAGTAGCCAAGGTCTCACTCTGTAGAAATGAGCTGTAGTGAATGAGATGTGAGCCCACCCTTTGGAAATTCAGTGGGCCAAAAACTGCTACGGAGTGCGTCAGGGCAAAATAACACTGAATTTTACTACCTTAAGCTTTGCAACAAAGTTGTCAGCAAAATTAATTCAAGATGAAGGCAATTAATTCTATTTTTGTACATCTTTTTTTAAAAAGACATTTGATTATACAAGTACTCCATGTTAAATGTAGAATGTTTTTGAAATGTTGGTAAATGGTACAAAAATTAAAATCACCCAGTTACTGATATCCATGAATATCTGTTTCTTCACCATGACTCTGTCTTTCCACCTGTATTTTATCAAAAGTGGAATAATAATGTTCATACTACTTTGCAATCTGCTTTAGATTTTGCCTATTCTTATCACTGAATGAATCCTACAGTGTCATTTCTGAATTGCAGAATGATTCCACAGTTTGGATGTACTATAATTTATTTTACTTACCATGATTATAGCTAAATATCTGTATAAAGTCTTACCTATTCTTGGCAAATTTTTAAGAAAATCAACTGTTGAATCAAGACACATTTTCTACATGTAGCCAAATCAATAAAGTTTATTTATTTATTTAATTCCCTTCACAAAGTTAATATGTGTCTACCCTCCAGTTAGTGTTTTACCCTCTCTCTTCATCACCCACCCCTGGTAGCCATCAAAAGATATTTCTTTTTTTGTGAAACCATTTTCTTGACTTTTCACAATACTGGTATCATATACTATTTGTCTTTTCTGTGGTAGACTAACTTCACTCACAGAATCTCTGATGGTCCAGAGAGTAAGGCATTTGGCTGCTAACCAGAAGGTCAGCAGTTCAAACCCACCAGCTGCTGCGTAGGAGGAAGACGGGACAATCTACTTACATAAATAGTTACAGCCTTGGGAATCCAATGGGGGTCACTATAAGTTTGAATCAACTCCATGGCAGTGAATTTAGTTTAGTTTAATTTCATTCAGCAAAATGTTCTCTAAGTTCATCCATGTTCTAAGTTGTTTTGCAGATTCATCATTGTTGTTCAATAAAAGGAGGAAGATAAGAGAATAATTTAGAAACAAACAAACAAATACAAAACTGTGGGGGTGGGGCACAGCACCCAGGCTCTGTCAGGGCACTGACAGGGATGGAATTCCTGCTTGTCAAGAAGGGGGTGGAGGTGTGGGATGGCTCACCTCTGGTAACCAAGAGAGTTTGGGGTATAAGAGTTATAAGAGAAATAGAACACCTTTCTAGTCTTTAACCTCCTGTGTGGTTTCCCATGCTATCCTCGGTGAGTGGAGCCTATTCTTAGGTCACTGTCCAGGTCAGAATGCCACTTGCGTATGTTCAAAATGGCTATGCCACTTACAAATATTCAGAATAGCTGTTCCATTAGGATAGCCAATAGTCCACAGATCTGTTTGTCTCCTTCTTTCCTGTTTTCTGTTCTGGTTGTCGGCACCAATGCAGTCCTTGCCCATGTAATCCCTGGTGGAAGAGCTGATTCTTAAGTTGTTACCAGGATGTGCTTGTAAATATTCAAAACAGCTGCACCCTTAGAATAGCCAGCAGTCTGTAGCTCCATTTGTGTCCTTACTCACTGTTTTCATTCAGGTTCTTCTATTAGCTGTAATCCACTTTTTTTTAATCCTTTTCTTCAAAGCTCTGGGTTCCAATATACTGTTTTGTATTGGTTTCAACTGGTTTCTCATTGCTTTGTTGCAGAGGGTCTATATAGCTTGTCTGCGTATCCTGCAATCTTGTGGGAACTCCATCATAGAAACTTATTTTTGTTTTGAAAATTGTACTACATGTCTTCTATCATCTTAAATTTATCTTTCTGTTTTGTTATGTTCTATAAATATGTACTATTAACATTTTTTTTTACCCATAAAAATATTCCAATCTAAACATCTCTTTTCATGGGTATATTTAGTTGGATAATGTTTGTTATTTTACTAACATATTCAGATTAATTAAAATAATCATACATATACTCTATATTTATCTTGGTATTTCTGCTTTTTTTAATGCCCTTTGTTTTTGTTAGAAGTTATACACTGTATTTTTGCATTTCAATTTTTTTAAAAGTCTTACCAGAATAACTTGAGGATCTTAGAACCTATGAATTCTAATTAGCTTCCTTCCAATTTTCATGCTTTTCCATCTCATATTTCAGCTCAATAAAGGTTTTAGATCCCCAAATTAGTTATTGTTGTTATGATAAACATCACCATTTTCTGTCATTCTACTTTCCAGTTGTTTTGTGTTTCCTTCTGATAGATGTTTGTGATGTACACAGTGATGCTCAGTAGATATCCCTTCAGGAGCAAAGGGATTATTGTCCCAGGGAATTTCAGTGCCACCAGTGGGCAGTCTTCAGATAACAGTTTTCTTCTTGGATTGTCCTGACTCCCAAAGGTTCTGTCTCTTGCTGTACTCAGGAAAATTTTTAAGTCTATTTGATTTTCAGCACTCTCTGCAGCATCAACTGAGGCTTGACCTCCAAATTTTTTCCAATTCTGCCTTCTTCCCCTCTCATTCATGTGCAGATTTCAAGAGCACTCCTTAATAAACTTCCTGCATGATAATATCAGTCTCAGAGCTTTCCTCCAGCAACATCACCCTGGTATGCTACAGTTATGATAGAATCAATGTCAGTTTCATAGCTTATGTACTCTCAGCCTATATGGTAAGTGTAAACTCAAGCTCAAATAGAGTGGAGGAACTAGACTTGAACTGTAAATTATCGGAAGACACTGGTTTTCCACCTAAAACTCTGGTTCAGACAGGTTTTATCTCTGAACCCATGGGTGGCTGGATGCTTTCATACCCACTGTTTTAAGTGGGGTTGTCAGCATATAGGTCAGGCTTCCTATAGATTTAGGTCTTTAACTTCTGCAGACAACACCAGGGTACACTTATGTGCTTACACCATTGGTTTGCTTTTCAAGTTTAGCCCTGGAGATTTACCTTACTTTGTTGGGAGCTCAGCTATTCATTTGAAAGTATGTTTGCTGCAGTATGCAGCATTTCTAAATGTTTTTGTAGTAAGGAAAGATTCAATTATCATTTTTGAGAATGGTCATCTTCTCATTATATGTGATATAAACATTTGTTTATGCATTAGTTTTTTGTATTTGCTTTGCAATAATAATTCTTCCAGAGATCTATCCTTGTATTAACTTATGCAATGAGGCTTCCAAACATGAAAAACTTACTATCCCAGCAACTATAGCTGTGGAAATCCCTCCAGTGCAAATGTCCTCATTATCATTTCTGAGCTGTTAAAATGCCTGTTGAAAAGAAATTGATTTAGATCTGTTTTTTTCTCTCTTTTGAAGCATGGCAGACCCTGGCTTAGGACCTGGGACCCATGAGAGTGCAATACCTATATTTCAATGAATAAATTAAAAAGATGATTTTCCTAGTTCTGTACTTTCTGTCAAAGAGCGAAGAGAAAACAGACATTACTGAACTTATTGGAATGAAATTGAACTAAAATATATATAAAAAAAAAATGATTCCTCCTATTGAAGAGTAAGACTACCACAGTCAGCATCAGAGTGTTAATATCTGAGAGACTTTGGCATTATTGTTGGTGAATTTCAATTCTTACAAACAGGAGAATATCATGATTAAGATTGGTTTCTGTTTGAGCCTTGAGCAGCACAAAAGGGGCTGCTTCCAGGCTAGTCAGCAGTTCTCTGGAACATTCTTTATAACTAATGTCCTTCCACATGCCCATATTCAAGGAAGCTTCTCACATAAGTCATAGGACATTTTTCTTTTACTTTGAAAAGACTTGAAAACAATGTCCCACTTAACTACTTCACTTATCAGTTAATGTCTTTCTCTGCCAGTGAAACAGTGTCTCTATTATTTTGCACTAAAGAATTACATCGGGGTAGTTGTAAATGCTTGGCCCAGAAACAGATGGGCTCACTATAAGATAAAAGGCTTTAATTTTGAAAGTAAACTTCAACTTTCTTTTAAGGAGTGATGTATAGTCCTCTCCATATACCTTTCACTGAAGATTCACAGAGGGTCGAACACAACTTTTAGAATTGGAAAATTCCTTGGAGGTAATTTTCATGGATTTAATTATGTATCTCCCAAATTTCATGTCAATTTGGCTGGGCCATGATTCTTAGTGGTAAGACAGTTACAGAATGCTGTAAAAGGGCAGTAATGCAATGATTTAATCATCCATATGAAGTGATCTTGTGTTATCGGACTGATCTGATATAAGGGGATCATAGGGGCAAGTAACCTTAATCAGGTTTTAGCTCTGATCCAACGTAAAGGGACTTTCCCTGGGCTGTGGCCTGCATCATATTTTATCTTACAAGACATAAACAGAGAGAGAAATGAGCAGAGAGAGAAGGACCCACTATCAACAAGAAAGAAGACCCAGTAGTGATACATGGCCTCTGGACCTAGGGTCCCTGAGATGGAAAACTCCTAGATCTAGGAGAGGACATTTGGAGATCTCCAAGGGTCATCAGGCCCACAGATGTTGAAAGAAGACAAGGGTTTTCCACCAGAGCCAACAGAGAAAGCCATCCCATAGAGACAGCAAGCTGAATTCAGACATCTAACTTCGTAAACTATGATCAAATAAATTTCTGTTTGTTAAAACCATCTACTTGTGATATTTCTCTTATAGCAGCACTAGATAATGGAGACAATTACTGAAGAGCAAACTATCCTCTAATATGATTATTGAAATTGGCATTATAACAGATGAGAAAGAATAGGGTTTTGAAGGAAGAAAAAAAATATATATATTTTTTTTTTTTTTTGAAACTGAGCCTATCTCTGTTCACCTTTTTCTGTCCTTGGACAATTCCACCGTCAACAATTTTTCCTTTTCCCATGAAAATAAATCTACATAGTGATCTCTCTTGACACTGAGCCCTCTGGAAAACCTCTCTTCACTCTCCTCCTCTCTGACACATCCTTAATCTCTGAGGAACATTTTGTATGTCTTCCAAAGTGTCCTTTTCCCTCTCATCAAGTAAAAGAGGATTCCTCCAAGGCTTTCATCTTTTAAACTTCCTCCAATTTGGTATCCTCTAGAATGTTAATGCTTCTTCAGGAGGAGCTATAGGCTAACACATTTTAATCTAGTTCCCTGGCTGTGATGTTTTATCCAAGCTTCAAATCTGGCCTCTAACATTTTATGGTGTGCATCCTTTTGGTGTAGTGCCTAAGGCATTGACTGCTAACCTGAAGGCAGGCAGTTCAAACCCACCAGCCACTCCTTAGAAGGAAGACTGGGCAATATACTTCCATAGAGATATTGCCTCAGAAACCCAAGAAAGGGTTGCTATGGGTCAGAGTCAACTCAATGACAGTGAGTTTGAGATCTTCTTTACCATCCTGTATTCAATATAATGATAAATCTGTATAATAATGTTATTGAGACCTTCTTACCTTAAGTATATCCCTATATATTTAAATATTATTACCATAAAATAAATTTCAAATGTTCCATGTTAGAAATTATTAGTTAAAATATACTTTTCTGGGACTTACAGCAAGATGGTGAACTACGCAGACAAGGTGCCCAGATCTTCTACAACAAAGATGCAAGAAACCAAATGATATGATATGCTTAATAATCATGGCAGTCTGAGTTTAAAAGGAAAAGATAAAAAAGTAGATCAAATACTGACTAGAACAAGAAACACAATGACAACAGTAAACCAGGAGACAGATGGAATGGTGATTTGTCAACTGGGATGACACAATGTGGCCATTTTGAATTTTTGAATTTTTGCAAGCAGTGTTCCAATCAGAGCAGAAAGCTGATAATTGGCTCCACTCTCCCAGAACTACACCAGTGCCGACACTGGTGGCTAGCAATCAGAAAGATTTGATTTTCCACTTATTTCTCATACACTCCCAGTAACCAGGAGCCTGGCCATCACCCAGCCTCACCCACCTATTGGCCAGTTACACTATTTCTACACCTTCCCTGCCCTACTTGGGGTCAGAGGCACACTCTTGTGGATTGGGTGACACATGCACCCCGCACCTGCGTTTGGAGGTATGCAATCTCATTCTCCTCTGGTGAGCAAAATGAGCAATTCTGGGTTGGTTATCCTACCCACAGCTGCATCCTAGGCCAGCAGAAACATTGTCTTGAACTGGGCATCTTGCTTGCAGCTGCCTCCTAGGCCAACAGAAATGCCATCCCAGACCAGGCACACCACTCTCAGTCACCTTCTGGACACCCACCCACATACACTGCCTGCTACGCCATCAGGAACACCATCATGGACAAGGTGCAGCACCCTCTGCTGCTTTCTTGACTGGCATGAGTGCTCACCAGTTACCCTGAATTGGCAGTTTTCTCTTTTCTTCTCTTCCCCTTTTCTTCTTATTTTAATCTTCATTTTTCTTCTGTTTTTCTTTTTCACTTTCTTCTCATAATTCTGTTATGTTTCTTTTTTTAAAATATTCTCTTCCCTTTTATCTATCTTTTCTTCAAACTCCCTCACCCAGTTGTTTTGTTTTTTCTCTTTGTACCTACTTTCTCTTTTTTCATCTCTCTTTAAAAGTTTTCTTTTTTTAATTTTTGTTGTTACTATTTTTGTCCCACCTGACAGGAGACAGCAATAATGTCTATAGTACACACCCACACCATATATATTGTAGCCCTACCCCCTAGGTAAGTACCAATCTCTCCTAAACCAGCTGGTTGATGACAGAGCAACAAATACCATCCTAGACCTCCCTGAATTGCTCTACATGAACAGTGAACAGAGAACTGCACAAACACTCTCATCTTCTTTCACAATTCATGGGAACATAAGATGGGAGCACCTAAGCATTTCTGAACTAGCTAACAGTGTAGCACACCCACCCTTCTTGTTGTCAGGTGCTGATGAGTCAACTCCAACTCATAGTGACCTTATGTCCAACAGAACAAAACCCTTCCCTGACATTCTCCATCCACAATCCTTGCTACACCTGAGCTCATAGTTGCAGCCACTTTCAATCCATCTCATTGAGGATCTTCCCCATTTTCACTGACCCTACACTTTACCAAGCACAATATGTTTCTCCAGAGAATGTCCTCTTCTGACAACATGACCAAAGTAGAAGAGACGAAGTCTGGCCATTCTTGCTTCCAGGGAGCAATCCATCTGCAATTCTTCCAGAACAGATTTGTTCATTTTCAAGGAGTCCATGATACTTTAAGTGTTCTTCACCAACATCACAACTCAAAAGCCTCAACTCTTCTTCAATCTTCCTAATTCATTGTCCAGCTTTCACATGCAAATTAGGTGAATGAGAATATCATGACTTGGGTTAGGTGCAACTTATTCTTCAAAGAGATATCTTTGCTCTTCAGCACTTTAACAATGTCTTTTGCAGCAGATTTACCTAGTGCAACATGACTTCTGATTTCTTGATTGCTACTTTCCATGGGTGTTGATTGTGGATCCAAGTACTGTGAAATCTTTGACAATTCCAATCTTTTCCCCACTTATTGTGATGCTGCTTTTTGGTTCAGTTGTGAAGATTTTCCTTTTCTTCATGTTGCAGTGTAATCAATACTGAAGATTCAGTCTTTAATCTTCATCAATAAGTGCTTCAAGTTATCACTTTCAGCAAGCAAGGTTGTGTCATATGCATATCATAGGTTGTTAATGAGTCTTCCTTCAGTCCTGATGCTACAGTCTTCTTCATGTAATCCAGCTTCTCAGATTATTTGCTCAGCACACAGATTGAATAAGCCACTTATATTTAAAAAACCTGGATGAAACTCACCAACATAAAATCATAAAATAAATACAACTGCAACACCAGAATAGCTCAGAGACAACAGGCAAGCTTAGTTCACACAAAGAAAGAAGACAAAGTGATTAAAAATGTGACCAAAATACCAATTCAGAAAACATTACTGAGGAAGAAATGGAACTGTAACTACCTGATATGAAATTCAAAATAAATATATTTAGATATCTTTAAAGGATTGAGAGAAAGATAAAAGAAAATACAGAGAAAATCAAGGAAAACAGTAAAAGCTAAAAGCACTCAGGAAAATGATACAGCAATAAACTGACAAAATGAATGGAAAATTAGAAATCATACAAAAGAAGCAAATAGAAATCCAGAAGATTTCAAAAATAGATAATACAGAAACTTGGCTGGTAAGATGGAGTACTAGGCAAAAAGACTACACAGACCATCTTCAACAAAGAAAAGCGGAACCAATTAACACAGATACAGAAGATAATCCTGGAACCCTGTGCTTTGAAGGGGAGGATATAGAAGTGGACTAAACTCCAACTAGCAGAAGAATTTGCATGAAAACATCAAAAAAGGAGACATATGGAGCTGCAGTCTGGCAGTGATCCTTATGGCACAGACAGCTTGGATATTGCTGAATGTTATTAGGACCTAAGACTTAACCTAAAAATCATCCCTGATAGCCAGGGACTGCACAAAAGACTGCTCTGGTGGCTAGG
This sequence comes from Orycteropus afer afer, assembly GCF_000298275.1. NCBI lineage: Eukaryota > Metazoa > Chordata > Mammalia > Tubulidentata > Orycteropodidae > Orycteropus > Orycteropus afer. Next base: position 1,692,607 of record NW_006921843.1, on the reverse strand, counting down.
GAATAAAAGGTGAAGCAATGAAGAGGAAGATGGGCTAAGTTGTGGACTTTTGCCTGTACAGAGGGCACAGTCATTTTGAATGTTTACAAGCAGTTTGACAGTTTTGGATATTTAAAACGACAGAGTTCTCTCTGATTCCAAGGACTAAAGAACAGGCTCCACCTGCTGGAAACCACAAGGACATTCTGGATGCTGATGACTGGAAAGGTGCAACATTCTCCTTGTTACTCTTACACCCCACACCCTCTTGGTCAATGGAGGTGGGGCCATCTCTCACCTCCACCTATCTTCTAGCCCAGCAGGAAATCCCTCCCAGTCTTTGTGCTCATAAAGTGTCTGGGTGCCCTGCCCTGCCTGCCCTGATTTTTTTTTTCTTTTTTCTTTTTCTTTTTTAGTTTGTTGTTGTCTGTTTTAAAACTACTATTATTATTACTAATTTTATAGTTATTATTTTTATTCATTGTTTCCTTCCCAGGTTCTAATTTTCAGCTATTTCTCTTTTCCCTGTTCCTAATTTCAATTTTTTTCTTTCTCGTGGTTTACCCCATTCCTTGTTTTTCTTTTTGCATTTTTCACATTTTTTCTTAATTATTCTCCTTCTTTACATTTTTTTCTCCTATATCTATCCCAGATATTGATTTTTTTCCCCCTTTTTTCTTTCTTTGGTTATTGTTCTTGTGGGATTCCATGGTGTGTTTTTGTCCATTTGCTCTTATTATTTTTTTGATGGTTATTAAATTGGTATTTTTGTCTAACTGAGTGGTAGACAGAAACAGTCACTATATGACACATCTACACCCACAACTCCTGCAGCTTCACTTACTGAGTGAGAGCCTCCAATTCCTTCTCTACCAATGGGTGAATGATAACAACAACAACAAAAAAAAAAAATCAAGAAAAGTCTGACTCACCCTTAGCTGCTCTTTACAAACAGTTAACAGAGATCTAAATACAACAACTTCAAAATGTATTGGAAACAACAGATCATCACAGTCCACACAAAGAAACAAGATGAAGTGCTACAAACAAGGGGAAAAGATACAGATCCAGAACACATTTCTGAGGAAGAAGCAGCATTGCAACTCCCTATGGTGGTTATGTTTTGTGTCAACTTGGCTGGGCCTGGTTGATTGGCTGAGCAGCTGGTGGTAGTTATTCCCCATGATGAGACTGGCAATTAACTCCATGGTGGGATCTACCACAAGAAGCTGAATAGCTACTTTTGGTATGTGGTCTGTTTCTCATATATAAGAAGCAGCTTTGGGAATGATCTCTAGCCTATGAACCTTGGACCTTTCATGTAGCCATGTTGTTGTTCAACAGCCTACCATGCTCTTCCAACCTTGGGACTTAAAATGGACTAAAATTAGTGACCTGTCATGTGGTTTGATAACATCAGGACTGTGCCTTTTCACTTGTCAACCTTGGGCTTGTCAACCTCAACAGCCAGCAGCTGTCTGAGTGAGTAAAAGCCTCCAGCATTTGTGGGCTGGGAGCTGGAGGCAGAGCTGAAGCCTAAGGCTGAGGGGCTTTCACCCAGCCCCTAGAGGCTGGCACTTTGAACTTGAAGTTAAAGCCTCCAAACTGTAAGAGAATAAACTCCTGTGTGTTAAGGTCATCACATTTGTGGTATATTCTTGTCAGAGTAGCACTAGGTAACCAGAACAGTCCCTGATAAGGAATTCAAAAAATTATACTTAGATGTCTTCAAATGATCAGATCAAGGAAAATACAGACAAAAACCTAGAATTTCAGAAGAAAATACAAGAATAAAATGAAAAAATAAATGAAAAATTAGAAATGATTCAAAATCTACAGATAGAAATCTGAAGATTAATACTAAAATTTCAGAAATAGATAGCACATTGAAAGGGCAAATGAGTAGAATTGATGCAATGAAGGCAGAATTAATGAGATTGAAGACAAATACCTGAATACTTCTTTGGAGAGGGATCAATCAGAAAAAAAGATCAAAAGAAATTGAAGAAAGCCTAAAGCTCATGTGGGATACCATAAAAGAATAACCTACATGTCATTGGAATTCCAGAACAGGAAGAGAAAACTAAAACCACTGAGAAAATTGTCCAAAATTTTTTGGAATAGAACTACCCTGATATGATGAAAGATGAGAATATATCCATTCAGGAAGTCCAATGAACCCCAAACAGGATAGATCCCAAAAGAAAATCAGCAAGACATATCATCATCAATCTCATCAAAACCAAAGACAAAGACAGAATCCAGGAGAAACAAAAAGTTATTTACAAAGGACAACCAGTAAGAATAAGTTCTGAATTCTCAGCAGAAACCATGTAAGCAAGAAGGCAATGGGATGGTATATATAAAACCCTGAAAGAGAAAAAACTTCAACCAAGAATTATATACTGGGCAAAATTGTCCTTCAAATATGATGGTTAAATTAGATTCCAGATCAGCAGAAAACAAGGGAATTTGTTAAAACCAGACCAACCTTACAAGAGATCCTAAAGGGAGTCCTTTGAACAAAGAATCAAAAATAGCAAACAACACCCAACCATTAATACACAAGATGACTTAACCCAGAAACCACAGCTATGGACATATCCAAAGTAAAATAAGCTTACAAGATTGTAAACAGGGAACCCGAGGCATCAATTGGCAAATGAGGACAACTACAACCCCAAAAGAGGGAAATATTATGTACTTACAGAACTTCTAAATGGTGAGGAAGTCAAGAGAGTTGCAAGATGGAATGGACTGTTCTAAACTCAAGGAGAAAATTATAAATTACAGGTGACCTCAAAGAAAAATGATAAACTTTCACATCACAATAAAAAAAGGACAAGCACAAATATTCAGCAAATACTAAAACAACAGCAACAAAGGAAATGATAACATAATTCATAAACATTTTCAGCACAGAAAATAATATGGAACAAAGAACCCAGAGACACCATGAAAAAACACATAACAAAATGACAGCAACCAATTCATAACTGTCAATAATTATACTGAATGTTAATGGATTAAATGCACCACTCAAGAGACAGAGAGTTGCAGATTGGATAAGAAAACAAAACCCATCAATATGCTGTCTAAAAGAGACACACCGTAGAGACAAAGACAAAAATAGACTAAAAGTCGAAGGTTGGAAAAAAGATAAATCAACAAAGGCAACTATAAAAGAGCAGTAGTGGCAATATTAATTTCTGATCAAATTAACTTTAAGACAAAAACCACCATACAACTCAAGGAAGGACATTATATAATGATTAAAGGAGCAATTCAACAAGAAAATACAACCATAATAAATATCTACGGACCCAATGAAAGAGCCCCAAAACACATAAATCAGACTTTAAAAGAGCTGAAAAGCCAAATTGACTCCACAGTCATAGTAGGAGACTTTAATACAACACTTTCAATGAAAGACAGAACAGCTGGAAAGAAACTCAACAAATATGCAAACCTACACAGTACTATCCACCAACTTGAACTTATAGGCATCTACAGAGCACTTCACCCAACAACAGCACAATATACATTCTTTCCTAGTGCACATGGAACATTCTACATGATAGACCATATGTTAGGCCATAAAGCAAGCCTTTATAAATTTAAAAACATTGAAATACTGCAAAGCATCTTCTCAGATCACAGTGCTTTCAAATTAGAAATCAACAATAGGAAGATCAATGGAAAAAGAGTAAATACATGGAAACTGAACAACACCCTCCTTAAGAAAGACTGAGTAAGAGAAAAAATAAAAAGTGAATTTCAAAAATTCCTTGAATCAAACGAGAATGAAAATACAACATACCAAAATCTTTGGGACACAGCAAAGATCAGAGGCCAATTTCTAGCAATAAATGTACACATCATAAAAAAAAAAAAAGAGCCAAAATCAACACTTTAATCCAACATCTCCAACAATTAGAAAAAGAACAACAAGAAAAGCCTACAGTCATCAGAAGAAAGGGAACAATAAAGATTTGAGCAGAAATCAATGAAACAGAAAATAGAAAGACAATAGGAAAAATCAACAAGACCAGAAGTTGTTTTTTTGAAAAGATTAATAAAATTGACAAACCACTGGCAAATATAACAAAGGGAAAGAGGGAGAGAATACAGATAACAGAAATAAGAAATGAAAGAACCAACAGAACTAACTGAAATTAAAAAGATAATATCAGGATACTATGAAGAACTACACTCCAACAAATTTGAAAATCTGGAAGAAATGGATGGATTTCTAGAATTATGTAAGACCAATGACTTATTCATTGCAAATACCTTTTTTAAATAACACAAACAATAGCTATACAGGTGGACTTTGCCAGATGTAGCACACAGGAATCAGATTGATTACATCTGTGGCAAAAGGCAGTGGAAAAGCTCAATATCTTCAGCCAAAACAAGGCTAGGGGTTGACTGTGGAACAGACCATCAACTACTCATATGCAAGTTAAAGTTGAAGTTGAAGACAATGAAAAGAAGTCAAGAAGAACCAAAATATTACCTTGAATATATCCTTCCTGAACTTAGAGACCATCTAAAGAATGAATTTGGTGCATTGAACAACAATTACTAAAAACCAGAGAAATTGTGGGAAGACATCAAGAACATCATCCATGAAGAAAGCAAGAGGTCATTAAAAAGACCAGAAAGGAAGAAAAGACCAAAATGGATGTTAGAAGAGACTCTGAACCTTGCCCTTGAATGGAGAATAGCTAAAGCAAATGGAAGAAATGACAAGATAAAAGAGCTGAAGAGAAGATTTCAAAGAGCAGCTCAAGGAGACAAAGTCAATTATTATAAGGAAATGTGCAAAGACCTGGAGTTAGAAAACCAAAAGAGAAGAACATGCTCAGCATTTCTCAAGCTGAAATAACTGAAGAAAAAATTTAAGCCTCAAGTTGCTATACTGAGAGATTCTATGGGTAAAATATTGAATGATGCAGGAAACATCAAAAGAAGATGGAAAGAACAGACAAAATCACTGTACCAAAAAGAACTGGTCAATGTTCGTCCATTTCAGGTGGTGGCATATGATCAAGAACCAACGGTATTGAAGGAAGAAGTCAAAACTGCACTGAAGGAAGTGGCGAAGAACAAGACTCCAGGAATTGATGGAATACCTATTGAGATGTTTCAACAAATGGATGCAGTGCTCAAGGCACTCACTCTGCTATCCCAAGAGATTTGAAACACAGCTACCTGGCTAACTGAGTGGAGAAGATCAATATTTGTACTAATTCCAGTTAGGCCGAAGCAAACCCAAGTCACCAACATTTCAGTTAGCAGCTTCCTCCGGGTGTCAGACCCTGATGAGACAGCCTGATAAGACAACTGAAATGACAGAACCCGCCCAGACTGGAAAGTCCTATGCAGTGGCAAACTTCCTGTTTTGAAGCCCCCTCATGCTAATTAAGTACAGACCTATGCTAACAGCTAATTGGACTTTGCCATTTCCTTAGAGGACCCTGTCATTTCCCTGGTGTCCCCAAATAGGTTCTCTCTGTGTCTATAAAAATCCATGCCCCCTGCCCGGGGGTGCAACTTCTCGGGCCCCTCTCAGGGACCCATAAACCTCACCCAGAAACTCAGAATAAAAACTTCTCTTTAACCTCACTTTTGTGTGTCCTCTTCTCCTTACTGTGGCCTTACATTTGGTGCCGAAACCCGGGAAGAGGAGTAGAACTCAAGGGAATTCTTACTCCCCTTCTCCCTTTTCCCTCCAGACCAGGGAATTCCAGCCCCCTGCATCCACCACCGGTAAGTCACATCTTACCCTTTTCTCAATGCCCACCAGAGGACATACATTTTGCCTTCTGTTGTCCTCCATCCTGTGGGCCATTTTAATTTTTTGGCTCTAGATGATGGACCAGTGCCTACTACCAGACGGTTTAAATTAGTTCTGTTGTAACCTGTCTGTGTCTGACTGAGAGGTTGTGTGAATGTTTCTGTAATGCTCCAAGATCTAAGTTGCAGAGCCTGAGTAGGCCCTCAGTTGATTTCCATGTGAAGCTGGATTGGCATAACGGTGTGGCTCTGCCCTCTGCTCTGGGGTTTATACGGAGACACCTTAGCCAAAGACTTACTCAAATCCCTGAGGGGGGAGTGGACAACCGGGCATCTGACTGGTCCTTGGGACATGTCTCCAGTGTGATTACTTTCCTCTTTTCATGTCTCCAGTGTGATTATTTTTCTCTTTTAATATCTCCTGTGGATTGCTTTTGGAGAATTGACTTGCCCAAAAGTCTGCGTTCTGCACCGGAGTTTTTTGCATCACTGGCACAGGGAAAAATCGTGGTACCACGTCAGAAAATCCTCACAGTCCGGGAGTTTGGTTGCTCGGGGATGCCTGACATCCTATCTCCCTTGAGGGTCATTCCTTGGAGGGTCATTCCTCATCCAACTGTCTAATGTCAGGTGGAGACAACCACCTACGTAAAACAGTCCCACTAGCATAGAGTTCCAAGAACCCTATCGAAAGAACTCAGAACCAATGAGTAATCAAAACTCCAAAATAGATCCAATAACCCCTCTGGGATGTTTATTAACAAACCTTAAAACTATTACTAGACCAAAACATCCGCCCCAGAGGCCTCATCTTTTACCCCATCACAGCATGGCCCCAGTACCAACTAGACAATAGCTCTCACCGGCCAGAGCACAGAACTTCTGACTTTAATATCCTTACAGACTTAGACATTTTTTACCAACACACAGGCAAATGGCCGGAAGTCCCTTACGTCCAAACCTTCTTTTGTTTGTGCTCCCAGCCCTCATTGTGCTTGACATGTAATACCACCCGAATCCTCCTTGCTCGAAAAACCCAAACCTCACAAACCCAAACCACTCTCCCCCTTTGAAACCACTCAAACAGTTTCCTCTTCCTCCTTTTCTGACCCACTGGAAAGCCTGTCCCTACCCCCCAGACCCCTTCCTTATGCTGCAACACAACCCCCTCTCCCCCAGGTAGCACCGCCCTCCCTTCCCCTTCCCCCTACAACTCCCTGTCCTCCTGTCTCACCTACCTCCCCAGACATCCTCCTCTGCCTCTCCCACCCTTTCCTCTCCAGACACCCAGTCCAAACACACCAGAGATCCCACAAAAATAAAATGCTCCAATGCCTGCTGACAGGTCTACAAACTGTCTCTCATAAAACAATTAATTTTGACAAGCTCTAAAACATTACCCAACTTCCAGATGAGAACCCAGCCACCTTCCTGAACCGATTAACCAAATCCCTTACCCAATTTACCTGTCTAGACCCCTCCTTTCTGGCTGGAGCCACAGTCCTAGCCACTCATTTCACAATCCAATCAACTCCTAACACTAGAAAGAAACTTAAAAAAA
>NW_006921843.1:1684198-1684755 GCF_000298275.1 Orycteropus afer afer | reverse complement strand
TGAAAGGACATTGGAAGAGTGACTGTCCCTCTGTGTCAAAGCATGGAGGGCCATCCTCCCCATGCACTAACCCACTGTCGACAATCTTGGGCCTGGCCACTGACGACTGAAAGAGCCCGGACTCAACAACCCTGATCACTCTTGCTGAGCCCAGAGCCACTATCAAGGTAACGGGTAAGTCAATCTCCTTTTTGATTGATATGGGGACTACCTATTCTGTACTCCCCTCCTTCTCGGGACCACGTTTTCCTTCCTTAGTCTCTGTTATGGGACTTAACGGGCAACCCTCAACCCCCCCCCTCACGACAGGCCCCATTACCTGTTTAATAAATAACAAAATTCTCTTACACTCATTTCTCATTATACCAACCTGCCCTACCCCCCTTTTAGGACAAAATTTCCTCACAAAAATTAAGACCACTTTAACCTGGACTGATATCACTTACAGCTCCTAGTAAAAACCACAGCATACTCTCTAACCACCCTACAATACCAACTAACCTCTTTAGCTCAAGTTATTTCACAGAACCGGCAAACCCTTGACCTGCTAACAGCCA
>NW_006921843.1:1662882-1683078 GCF_000298275.1 Orycteropus afer afer | reverse complement strand
AGTTTTAATCAAACATCTTTATTCAACATAAGATATTACTAGAAGGGACGAGATAAAACAAATTTCAGTTTGGGTTGAGGTTAGAATGTTCAGGGCAGGAGAGAAGAAGATGACATCATACCGATAACCTGCATGTTTGATCCCTCTTCCAACTTAGACCTTGAGTAAGTAGGTAAAGCAAATACAAATAATGATACTGGAGTTATGAGCAACTAAGAGAAGATAAAGTTTTGGATTTAGTGAAGGAAAAGAAAAAGAGCAGATCAAACAACTGGAAAAAAAATAAACAAACCTGCTTAGCTGGCAGAGACAGAGACGGTGTTGGAAGGGACTCATTAGAGGTCAAAAGAGGTCCACAGATGTAAGGAGGAAAAAATAATCATCGTGGAACCCGCAGGCACTGGGGACTCAGAATAGCCACACTGGGAGTTTTTCTTGGTGACTTCAGGTTCTGAGTGAGTATGATAATCTTACTGGGAAATGCATCAAGACCCTCCTTGGCTTGGGTTGCCACAGAGTCCAGAAAGGAGTGGTTGAAAGGGAGACACTCCCTCCAAGTAAGTACACTGCAGTAGGGGGGTTCAACTCTTTAATGACCTCTTTTAGCACAGAGTAAACTGGGTACTGTTTTTTGTAGCTTCCAATCCAAGCAGAAAGTGGTGGCCTTCTATTCATTTGGGTCTCTGTGGCTTTTTGCCCACAGGTCTTTGATTTATAGTAGGACGTCATCATTAGTAGACATCTCACAAGGACACAGATTACCCTTACTGTGCCTGCATTGCTGAGTGAATTATCTTGCCCCACACGTGAAAATTCCTTTTGCCTTTCTATCTGGTGGCTTGCTTCTGGTGCCATCTCTTCTTTTTTCGTTTTTCTTCTTTTTCTTTCTTCCTTTTCTCCCCTGACTCACCCAATAGAAAGAAGACAGTAAACTTCCACTAGGCAACAAGAGCTATTTACTGAACACCTCACCCAATAGACAGGTAACACCAATAGCTCCTGTGCCACAAAATCAATGACAGACAGTGGACAAGACCTGCTCATCCCAACTCCTAATCCTCTTCATGATGGACAGAAACCTGCACCCATATCCCCACCAGAGAATCCTCCAAAACAGAGAGAGCTGGACAGCGAACCAGCACAGCTGAGTTAATAACAAAAGAGGTACACCTGCTCCGTATTTTTCACTCTACTAAAACATAAAATCAGGGTCAAACAAATCAATACATAACCAGCTATTAAAGACAATAACTTCAAAATATCTAGGAAAAAAGCAGACAACCTCAAATTAAAAAAAAAAGGGGGGGGGGACAAGAGAATAGAAATAAAAACCCAGGCTAAAGAGTTGTGTATCATGGAAGAAAAACAAGCAATAGAACTATCTGAGAAGGATTTCAGAAGGTATATATACAGGATTCTCCAAGAGCTCAAGAAAACCACAAATAGGATTAATGAGAAGACAGACATACCCTGGAAGAATTTAGGAAAACCAGTCAAGACCAAAAAATAAGATAAATACAAAATTAGCACTCATACAAATACAGTAATTAGAAATCTAGAAGATGAACATTAAAATTACAGAGTTAGTCAACACAGTGGAATGACAAAAGAGTACACTAGAACTGGCTGAAGAATGCATTTCCCAACTAGAATACAAATCCCTTGATGCCAGCCTGTATTATGAAAAATCAGAGCACAGATTTAAGATAAATGAAGAGAACCTAAGAGTTATATGGAATGATATGAAAAGAAACAACATATATCTGATTGGAATTCCAGAACAAGAGGAGGCAAAAAAAAAAAAAAGGCTGAGAAAATTCTGAGAGACTTGCTAACAGAAAATTTATCCCATATCCTAAAGGAAGAAATGATATCTGTCTGAGAAGTTCAATGAACCCCATACAGGAGAGATCTCAAGAGAGTCACCAAGACATATCATAATCAAACTCCATAAAACCAAAGACAAAAAAAGAATCTTGGGAGCAGCTTGAGAAAAACCAAATGTCACCTACAATGGACAACCAATAACACTAAGTGCTGATTTCTCGGCAGAAACCATGTAGGCAAGAAGGGGATGAGATGGCATATATAAAACCTTGAAGGAAAAGAACGTCCAACCAAGAATCCCATATCCAGCCAAATTGTCCCTCAAATATGAGGGTGAAGTTAAGACATTCTCAGACAAACAGAAATTAAGGAAATGTGTGAAAACGAGATCAACCATACAAAAAAATGTTAAAGGGAGTCCTTCCAATAGAGAACCCAAAACAGAGAACAACAAATTAAAATCAAGACACTTGACACCACCACTTAGAAACCAAACCAGAAACAGGTGCTCAAAATAATGTACACATAAAACAGATGCTCATAAAATAATGTACACAGAGAAATGAGGGAGTTCATCTACATACAACACCAGCATCAAAACAAATAGTGGGGATAAAAGTTTTAATTACAAAACTTTCAAATGGAGAGGAAGACAGGGCAATGTCTTTATAGAACTAACTGTTCCAGCCAAGGGATATAAGAATTTACTTCAGGGTAACCACAAAGAAAATTAACAATGCTCCTAAGCAAACTCAGAAAGAAGCAAACTCAGAAAGAAGAAAAACACATGGGTTTAGTAAGCACAAAACCAACAGTAATGAAAAAAGAAGAAATATTTGATAACAAAATGAGCTCATCACAGAAAAGTATTTAAAACAAGTAAATCACCAACAACACAACAAAAAACCCCAATAGAATGACAGCAATAAATTCATACCCATCACTAATTACACTCAATGTGAATGGACTAAATACACCAGTCAAGAGAAAGAGAGTGGCAAATTGGATAAGAAAAAAGACCCATTGATAGGATGCCTACAAAAGACTCACCTTAGACACAAAGATAAAAACAAATTAAAAATTAATGGGTGGAAAAAAATATTCCATGATAATGACAACTGAAGAAGAGAACAAGTGGCAATATTAATTTCTGAAAAAAATAGACTTCAAAGTGAAAAACAGCATAAGATACAAAGAAGGATGAAATATGATGCCAAAAGGGTCAATTGACCAAGAAGACATTACCATAATAAATATCTATGCACCCAATGAAAGTGCTCCAAAATATGTAAAGCAAGTATTAACTGAATTGAAAAGAAAAATAGACAACTCTAAAATAGTAGTAAGAGACTTTAGCACACCACTTTCAAGGAAGGACAGAACAAGTAGAAAAAAACCTCAACAAAGATACAGAAGAACTCAAAAACACAAGTTGGACTCTGTTCTAGTTAAGGTTGTGTGTCAACTCAGCTGGGATTGGGTGATTGAGTGGGCAGCTGAATGTAGTTATTCCTCATGGTGAGATTGGCAGTCAAGTCCATGGTGGAATCTATTGGAGCAGCTGAGTAGCTGCTTTAAGGATGTGGTCTGCTTCCAGTATATAAGAAACAGCTTTGAGGAAGGTCTCTAGCTTATGGCACACTTGAACCCTGCATGTAGCTGAGTCATTCATTGTTCAGTAGTCTGACATATTTCCCTGCTGATCTTGGGACTTCTGGACTTCAATCAAGGGCCTGTTGTGTGGTTTTGTAATATCAGGTTGGGCCATTTCATTTGTTGATCTTGGGCTTGTTAGCCTCAGCAGCCAGCAGTTGCCTGAGTGAATAAATGCCTCTAGCTTCAGTGTGCCAGGAGCAAGTGGCCGAGCTGAAACCCAAGTTCAAGGAGTTTTCACCAGTCCCTAGACCCTGGCACATGGAACTCATACTTCTAGCCTGCAAAACTGTAAGAGAATAAACTCCTGTTTATTAAAGACATTCCACCTGTGGTATCTTTTGTTAGAGCAGCACTAGGTAACGAAAACAGTCTTATAGACATATACAGAGCCCTCCACCCAACAAAAGAATAATACACATTCTTCTCCAGTGCACATGGGTCATTCTCCAGAATAGACTTTATGTTAGGACACAAAGCAGGCCTCAATAAATTGAAAAACATTGCAATACTACAAAGCATCTTCTTGGCTCACAATGCTATAAAATTATAAATCAATAATAAGAAAATCAAGGAGAAAATATCAAATATGTGGAAACTGAATAATATACTGTTCAAAAACTACTGCGTAACTGAAAAAATAAAGTGTGAAAAAAAAAAATCTAGAAGCAAGGGAGAATGAAGATACAACTTACCAAAACCTTTGGCACAGAGCAAAAACAGTACTCAGAGGTCAATATACAGCAATAAATGCACACATCCAAAAAAGAGGAAAGGATCAAAATCAACACTTTAATTCAACTACTCCAACAATTATAAAAAGGGCAACAAAAGAAACCTACAGTATCCAGAAGTAAGGAAATAATAAAAATCAGAGCAGAAACAAACAAAGCAGAAAACAAAAAACAATAGAGAAAATTAATATAACAAGAAACTGGTTCCTTCAAAAAGATTAACAAAATTGACAAACTATTGGCAAATTTAACTAAGGAAAAGAAACAAGATGCAAATAACACAAATAAGAAACAAAAAGGGCAATATCACAACAGAATCAACTAAAATAATAATAATAAGATAATAACACAATATTACAAAGAACTGTATTCCAACTAATTTGAGAAACTAGAAGAGATGGACATGTTTCTAGAAACACAAACCTACATAAACTATCCAAGTGAGAGACAGAATACTCGAACTGATGCATAACAAAAGAAGAAATTGAACAAATCATAAAAAAAAAAAAAAAAAAAAAAACTTTCCACAAAAAGAAGTCCTGGCCCAAATGGCTTCACTGGAGAATTTTACCAAACATTCAGGGAAGAGTTGACACCTATACCACTCAAACTATTCTAGAATGTGTATAAAAAAAGATGGAATATTTCAAAATCCATTCTATGAAGCAAGCATATATTGATAGAAAAAACAAGGAATGACACCACTAAAAAGGAATACTACAGACCAATATTCCTCAAGAATATAGACACAAAAATCTTCTACAAAATCCTAGCCAACAGAATCCAACAACATATCAAAATAATAATAATAATAATAATACATTGTGACCAAGTGAGATTCATACCAGGTATGCAAGTACATTTCAACACCAGAAAAACAATAAATGTAATCCACCACATAAAACAAAAGAAACGTGATCATATCAATCATGCAGAAAAAGCATTAGATAAAATCCAACACCCATTCCTGTTCAGAACTCTCAGCAAAATAAGCATAGAAAGGAAAATCCTCAATATAATAAAGGGCATATACGTAGAGCCAATAGCCAACATTATTGTTAACAGAGAAAGACTCAAAGCATTTCCTTTGTGAATGGGAACCAGACAAGGATGCCCTCTATCACCACTTCTATTTAACATTGTATTTCAAGTCCTAGCCAGGGCAATAAAGCAAGAAAGAGAAACAAAAGGAATCCAAGTTGGCATGTTGTTTTTATTAGTTGTTGTTGAGTCATGTCTGACACATAGTGACCCCATGCACATCAGAATGAAACACTGCCCAGTCCCATGACAACTCCACGATCCTTGATATACTTGAGTCCATCATTGCAGCTACCATGTCAATCCATCTTGTTAAGGGCATTCCCTTCTTTCGTCAACCCTCCATCTTACCAAGCATGATATATTTCTTCATGGAATGGTTCCTTCTCACAACACCAAAGTAGGTGAGACAAAGTCTGGCCATTCTGGCTTCCAAGGAGCATTCTGGCTGCACTTCCTCCAGGACAGATTTGTTGGTTCTTTTAGCAGTCCAGGGTAATTTCAGCATTCTTCACTAGCATCACAACTCAAAAACATCAACTCTTCTTTGGTCTTCCATATTCATTGTCTAGCTCTTACATGCACATGAGGCAATTGAAAATACCATGGCTTGTGTCAGGTTCACCTTAGTCCTCAAGGAGACATCTTTGTTCTTCAACACTTGAAAGAGGTCTTTTGCAGCTGATTTGCCCAGTATTATATGTCATCTGATGTCCCAACTGCTGCTTCCATTGGTGTTGATTGTAGAACCAGGTAATATGAAGACTTTGGCAACTTCAATCTTTTCTCCATGTATTGTGATGTTGCTTATTGGTCCGATTGTGAAGATTTTTTATCTCTTTATAATGAGGTGTAATCTATACTGCAGACTGTAGTCTTAAATCTTCATCAGTAAGTACTTCAAGTCATCCTCACTTAAAACAAGCAAAGTTGTGTTGTCAGTGTATCTCAGGTTGTTAATGATTCTTCCTCCAATCTCAATGCCACATTCTTTGCCATATAGTTCAGCTTCTCAGATTATTTGCTCAACATACAGATTCAGTAAGAATGATGAAAGTATACAACCCTGACACACTCCCTTCTTGATTTCAAACCATGCAGTATCCCCTTGTTCTGTTTGAACAGCAACCTCCTGGTCTGTGTACAGGTTTCTCATGAGTACAATTAAGTGTTCTGGAATTCCCATTCTTTGTCATCCATAATTTGTTATGATCTACACAATCTAATGCTTTTGCATAGTGAGTAAAACACACAATAAACATTTTTCTGGTATTCTTTGTTTTGAGCCAAGATCCATCTCACATCAGCAATGATATCCATTGTTCCACATACTCTTATGAATCTAGCTTGCATTTCTGGAAGTTTTTTGTCAATATTCTGCTGCAAACATTTTGGAATTATCTTCAGTAAGATATTATTTGCATGCAATATTAATGATATTGTTTGATAATTTCCACATCCTGTGAGATCCCCTTTCTTTGGAATGGATACAAATATGGATCTCTTCCAATCAGTCAGCCAGGTAGTTGTCTTCCAAATCTCCTGGCATAGCCTAGTGAGTGTCAACAGTGTGGCATCCATTTGTTGAAACATCTCAATGGATATTCCATCAATTTCTGGAGCTTTGTTTTTCATCACTTCCTTCAATGCAGCTTCAACTTCTTCCTTTAATACCATTACTTCTTGATCATATCCTGAAAGGGATGAACATCAACCAATTCTTTTTGTTATAGTGACTCTTTGTTCTTTCCATTTTCTTTTGATGTTTCCTGCATCATTCAATACTTTGCCCATAGAATCTTTCAATATTGCAACTTGAGTCTTAATTTTTTTCTTCAGTTCTTTCAGCTTGTGAAATGCCAAGTGTGTTCTTCCCTTTTGGTTTTCTAACTCCAGGTTATGCACATTTTATTATAATAATTGAGTTTTCTTTTCGAGATGCTTTTTGAAATCTTCTGTTCAGCTCTCTTATCTTGTCATTTCTTCCATTTGCTTTAGCTATTCTCTGCCCACGGGCAAGTTTCAGTCTCTTCTGACATCCATTTTGGTCTTTTCTTCCTTTCCTGTCTTTTTAATGACCTCTTACTTTCTTCATGGATGATATTCTTGATGTCATCAAACAATTCCTCTGATTTTTGGTCATTGGTGTTCAATGCATCAAATCTGTTCTTTAGATGGTCTCTAATTTCAGGAGGGATATATTCAAGGTCATATTTTGGCTCTCATGGACTTGTTTTAATCGTCTTCAACTTCAAGTGGAATCTTCATATGTGCAGTTGATGGTCTGTTCCACAATCAACACCTGGCCTTGTTTAGGCTGAAGATATTGAGCTTTTCCACTACCTTTTGCCACAGATGTAGTTAATCTGGTTCCTGTGTACTCCATCTGGTGAAATCCATGTGTATAGCCACAATTTGTGTTGTTGAAAAGAGATATTTGCTATGAGTAAGTCGTTGGTCTTGCAAAATTCTATCATGTGATCTATCTACAGCATTCTATCTATCACCAAAGCCAAACTTTCCAATTGCTGATGATTCTTCTTTGTTTCCAAATTTTGCATTCCAGTCACCAGTGATAATTAACATATCTTGATTGAATGTTCAGTCAATTTCAGACTACAGAAGTTGACAAAAATCTTCAGTTTCCTCATTGTTGGCTTTGGAGATTAGTGAGTAAATTTGAAAAGTAGTTTATCTGGTCTTCCTTGGAGGCATATGGATATGATTCTATCACTGACAACATTGTACTTCAAGCAGATCTTGAAACATCCTTTGCGATAATGAATGACACACCATTCCTCTTCAATTTGTCATTCCCGGCATAGTAGATCATATGGTTGTCTGATTCAAAATGTCCAAAACTGGTCCATTTCAGCTTACTAGTGCCTAGGATATCAATATTTTTCCATTTCACAACTTCTAATTTTCCTAGATTCATACTTTGTACATTCCATGTTCTGATTATAATGGATGTTTGAAGCTGTTTCTGCTCAATTTGAGTCATGCCACATCAGCAAATGGAGGTCCCAAAAGCTTCATTTTATCTATATCATGAAGATTGGTTCTACCCTGGTGAGGCAGCTCTTTTTCAGTTGTATTATGAATGCCTTTTGACCTAAGGGGCTCATGTTCTGGCATTTCATTGGACAAGGTTTCCAAGTTATTCATAAATTTTTCCAGTAAAATATTACACAGCATTTCTCTGCTATTCCTAAGGCTTTCCCTGGCAAATTCTGTGAGAAGTGGATGGCCTCTTCCTTCTTCCAAATTTGTCTCAGTCTGGAAGCTCCATTGAAACCCATCCACCATGGGCCACACCACTGGCACTTGAAATATTGGTGGTATAGCCTCCAGCCTCACACAAGCCACCACAATATGACAAACTGACATATAAGTCCATCTCCTTTAGCTGTTTGAATCCTCTCTGCCCTCTCCTTACCTGGGTCATGTCACCGTCCCCTTGTTTCCTTCCTTCATGCCTTAAGTGGGGCCCTCTCCCTCCCCTTACCTGTATCCTGCTACCATCGGCCCTGGCTTGTTCCTTCTTCTATAGAGGAAGTAAAGCTATCTCTTTTTGCAGATTACATGATCCTATATGTAGAAAACTGTAACTAATGGAAAGATTCAGCAAAGTGGCAGGATACACCAAGGTCAACATAAAAAATAAGTTGGATTCCTCTACAAGAATGGGCTCATATGATATTTGTACTTGTGTGATTGACTTATTTCACTCAGTATAATATCCTCCCAATTCATCCATGTTGTGATATGATTTGTGTATCCTTCATTACTCTTTAATATTGAGTTGTTGTTGTGTGCCATTGAGTCGGACCCGACTCATAGCAACCCCTCCTTGGGTTTCCGAGGCAGTATCACTACGGAAGTAGATTGCCCCATCTTCCTTCTGAGGAGTAGCTGGTGGGTTTGAACCTCCAGCCTGTTGGTTAGCAGTCAAGTGCCTTAGCCACTATGCTACCAGAGCTCCCTTAATATTGTGTAGTATTCCATTATGTGAATGTACCATAGTACATCAACAAAGAGGTCTCTGAAAGAAAGTAAAGAAAACAATATCATTTACAATAGCTACCAAAAAGATAAAATATTTAGGAATAAATCTTACCAGAGACACAAAAGACCAATACAAAGAAAACTACAGAACACTACTATAAGAAATTACAAGGGATCTACATAAACAGAAGAACATGCCTTGTTCATGGATAGGAAGACTGAATATTATGAAAATGTCAATATTACCCAAAGCAATCTACACATTTAATGTAATCCCAATCCAGATTCATCAACATATTTTAATGACATGGAAAAAGCAATCACTAATTTCCTAAGGTATTTGGCTGCTAACCAGAAGGCTGATGGTTCAAACCCACCAGCCACTCCTCAGAAGGAAAATTAGAGAATCTACTTCCATAGTGATACTGCCGTGGAAACTCAAAGAGGGGTCACTATGAGTCAGACTCAACTCCAAGGCAGTATGTTTGGTTTGGTTTGGAATTTCATATGGAAAGGGAAGAGACCTCTGATAAGCAAAGCACTGCTGAAGGAAAACCAAAAAAAAAGTAGGAGGTCTCACATTCCCGGATCTCAAAACCTGCTACACGGACATAATAGTTAGAAGAGCATGGTATTGGTACAGTGATAGACAGATAGACCAATGGAATGTAATTGAAAACCCAGAAATAGACCCATTCATCTATGGACAGCTGATGTTGGACAAAGGACTAAAATCCATTAAATGAGGGAGAGATAGCCTCTTTAACAAATGGTGCTGGCAAAATTGGATATCCACTTGCAGAAAAATGAAACAAGACCTATACTTCACCCCATACACTACAACAAACTCAAGTTAGATAAAAGACCTAAATGTAAAATCCAAAACTATAAAGTGCATCAAAGGTAACATAGGAGTAAATCTAGGGGTCCTAATCTAGGGCATAAATAGACTATCAAGCATAACCCAAAATGCACAGGGATTGAAAAAGAAGCTAGATGACTGGGATCTTTTAAAAATTAAATTCTTATGCACATCAAAAGACTACTCCAAAAGTGTAAAAAGAAAACCTACATATTAGGAGAAATTATTTACTCGTGACATACCTGACAAAAGACTTATCTCCAAACTTTATAGAAAACTTCAACATCTCAACACCAAAAGACAAACAACCCAGTTGAAAAATGGAAAGGGACATGAACAGACACTTCACCAAAGAAGATATACTGGTGGCCAATAAACACATGAGGAAGTGCTCATGATCATTAGCCATTAGAAAAATGCAAATCAAAACAACAATGAGATATCATCTCACCCCCACATTAATAGCAAAGTTCAACAAGAGAGAAAATAACAAATGCTGGCAAGATTTTGGAGGGAATGGAACTCTCCTATACTGCTGGTAGAACTGCAAAATAGTACAACCATTAGAGAAAATGGTGTGGAATTTCCTTAAAAAACTGACAATAGAAAAACCATTTGATCCAGCAATTCCATTACGAGGAACATATCCTAAAGAGGTGAGAGACAGCACACAAACAGACATATGCACACCCATGTTCATCACAGCATGATTTCCTATAGCAAAGAGATCAAAACAACCTAAGTGCCCATAAACAGATGAATGGATAACCAAATTACGGTATATTCAAATAATGGAACACTACTCAACATAAAGGAGCTAGGTAGCATAGTGCCTAAGGCACTTGACTGTTAACCCGAAGGCTGGCAGTTCAAACCCACCAGCCACTCCTCAGAAGGAAGATGGGGCAATCTACTTCCATAGTGATACTACTTCAGATACCCAAGAAGGGGTTGCAATGAGTCAGGTCTGACACAACAGCACATAACAAAAACAGCAGCAGCAAACACAACATAAAAGAATAATGAAGGATACATGAATCATCTCACAACATGGATGAATTTGGAGGACATCATGTTGAGTGAAATAAGCCAATCACCGAAGTACAAATATTGTATGAGCCCTTTATTATAAAGAGTCAAGGAAAGGTTTACTCAGGGAAGGAAATTCACTTTGTTGATTATTGGGGCTGGGATGGAAGTGGAAGGAAAATTTTGTACTAATTGGGGGTCACATGTTGATTTGGGTGAGGAGAGGGATGGTATGGAAAGAGTCTGTGAGTAGCATGATGACATTGGGGAAAAGAAGGACACTGAAATATGCACATAAGATATAGACAACAGAGGCAAATACTAGTATGTGCAAAATACTGCATTACCACTAATACCAAACATCAGGCTATGGATAAATGCACATATGGGTTAGAAGATCAGGTGGGAGCTGGCTAACAGGAATATACCCTAGATCAAGGATAGATTTGGTTGAAGATAATCTTACATATGCACCTGTGCTACAAAATTAGCCGTATACGTTACAGAAGCAACAGAAGGCAGAGTTGGAGTAACTTCTCAGAGACAACCAAACACCTTGAGAGAGAATCACCAGGCCTACTGACTTGCACCATAGTCTTGGGGGACATCATGCTCAATTGGCATAAGAGAATACATAAAAAACTTGTTCTACAACCTACTTTGGTGAGTAGCAACTGGGGTCTTAAAAGCTTTAAATCTAAGATGCAACTATTGGTCTCCTATCATCTGCATCAAGGAAGAGTGAAGAAAATCAAAGGCATCTGGAAACAATTAGTCCAAGGATAAGATGGACCACAAGGACCTCAGCCTTCATGACCCCGAGACCAGAAGAACTAGATGGTGCCTCACTACCAATGCCAACCACTCAGAAAGGGATCAAAATTGGAAATCCTGGATAGAGTGTGAAAAAAAAAAAAAAGGTGGGACAAAATTCAAAACCACAAAAATGAGCAGAATTACTGGTCAGTTAGATTCTGATGGAACTCTGAGACTATGTCTCCGGGTTTCCCTTCAGGCCTAGAACTGGACTCAATCCCATGGATTTGCTCTCAGTCCAACAGTAGAAAGTCCTACATGTAGAACACCTACCCCAGGGCTATGCACTCACCTACTCTAGGGAGATGTACCCCTTAGCACAATCAGCCATGAAACACTAGAGGGAAGTATATACATAGAGGGAAAGCTGGACAGACAGCAATGCATAGTTAAGAAGGGTATATGGAGGGGGTAATCACAAGGATGGGAGGGTAAGAGAGTTTGTTATGGTCAGGGATGGTAATCAGGGCATGAAATCCAATGTGCATGAACTGTTGAATGTAAAACAAATTTTCTCTGTAAATTTGCACTCAAATCACAATAAAATTTAAAAAATAAAATAATACAAAAAAGAATGTTCAAGGCAAAATACTTAATATTGCTATTTTAAAAAGCAGAACCTACTCCAGGCAGCTACAACATTAAAGAAACAAACAAAAAGAAAAACAAAACAAAAAAGCACTCTAATACTCTAATTGTTATATTTCCTGAGAATACCAGTGCTAAACACTAAAATCATAGGAAATATATAAATTTCTCATTGGAAAGAGGTAAAGACGGTTCTGGACAACATGCTGATTTAAAAAAAATTGACCTCAGAAAACAGAGTTAATTAATTAATTAATTAATTAATATGTGATAATTGGCTCATATTCTATGAAAATATGAGCAGCTTATAGACATGTGTTTAAATATTTATTTAAATTATTATTTTTTTTCCACTCAAGTAGATAATAACCCTAAACTTATAGTTAAGCTTCAAATGCTTTGAGTTGTGAAGCGTGGGCTCCACCTGCTGGTTCAATAAGCAATCCACAAGTGTGGAGTTAGGAATAGAGATTTCCTAAGAGTACCTCCTGGTCATGAAGGCCTTGTGGTCCGTCTTATTCTTGGCCTAATTGTTTCTAGATGCCTTCATAACTCAAGTATCATTCCATCCTTAAGGTGTGGATACCTGTCTCTTCACAGGATCCTGTTTTTCTCTTAACCTTCAGATGCATGAGTTTTGTGCTTGGAATAGGTCTTAACAGCTCTTATTGTTCCTTTTATGCTTTGTATGCAGAAATTTCCAAACCCAAATATTAACCTTCTTTCTTGAAGGTTTCAGGCATTTGTCTGAAGTTACCTAACTCACATTTATCTCCACTTTGATTCAATGCTTTGATGTCAAGCTCCATGTTCTAAATTGAAGTATCATCTTCACTGCAAACCTGGTATTTCAACCTCTTGACATTCAGGTGTCACACATAGATAATGTTGCTTTTTTCCTTTGTTTTCTTTCCAATAGACCACATCTTAATCCAGGACCTGAATTTTTTTATTTGTATAAGTATATTTATTAATTCTTGTCCTTTTTTTTTTCTAACATGCCCCAACTACAATCTCATCCAATAAATAATAACCAATATATTCTTCCTCATATATAATTTTTATCTAAACTATCCTGTAACTCTCAGTATTAGTTTAGGGCATTTTGAATACTTCCCTCTGGCAGGTACTCTTCTCATTGTTTAAGATTCATTGACTCTAATCTTAATAACTCAATTTGCAGAGGCAGAAAACCTGAGGTTTAGAAAACTATGAAATTCCAAAAGGCCTGACTAGGAGCTGATGGAAATGCATTTAAACAGTCAATAGGAAATGAGTGATAGAGTTAAGGTTGAAAGGCCCATAGCAAGCTTATGAACTTTTTCTCTACAGGATTTTAGCCTAGCATCCAAGGAGTTCTATGACATAGCTTCCATCTTCCTTCCAAATCTAAATTTGTACCATTTCCAGTGGAAATAATTTGCATTGTCCTCTCTGGTCTTTTCATTATATATATGACTCTAAGGAAGTATATATATATTTTCTGTGCTCACATTCTGTGCTCTATCTTAAGTCACAACACATATATTTAAGATATATTTAAAGTGAGCTTCCTCAGAGTCGCAGAGTTGGGAGCTCTGGTGGCATAGTGCCTAAGGCATCTGATTGGTAATCAGAAGGCTAGTGGTTGAAACCCACCTGCCACTCCCCAGAAGGAAGGTTGGGCAATCTACTTCAGTCGTTATATCTCTTCAGAAACCCAAGGAGAGGTCGCTATGAGTCAGACCTGACTTGACGGCAGTGGGTTTTGTTGTCTTCCTTAGAGTCAGGCTAGGACCTCATTGCCAGACTGGTGGTGAAGAAGAGGATGTTTAGATTATTAAGTCCTGGGGCTTTGAGAATAACTTGACTGTAGAATTGATTGGGATCTAAAGAGATTGAGCAGGAACTCAAATTCAGTGTTCAATGGGACAGGAAACTTAATTGTCTTGGATTTGGATCAATGCTAATACTCAGGGTAGAGCCAACTGCTGCCTGGGGCAAGGAAAGAAAACAGATGTCTTTGAATAATAATACTCAAAGGCAAATCACAGGCAGTATCATGATTCCCAATGATACATTTTGCTTTCATGTAGGATACAATCTACTGGAAGGGAAGGTCACAACACCAGAGTACTGGGAAAGATTACACGGGTTGAAGAGCACTAGGGTGTGCAGGAATGAGTGGAGAAGTTGGTAAGCAAATCAGAACCTGACATAATGGGGATGAGCAGGAGAAAAATGCCATTCATTAACATTTTATGTGCCTCTCCTCCAATTCCATCCCAGGGTCACTATAAACCAGTCCCAGGGCAACAAGGTTCATTCTAGAACCCATAGCTGCTTAACCTCAGCCTGAAAATATATATTGGTAGGTACTGGTTCAGGATGTGTGCAATACTGGGACACCCTGTGCCTGTGATTGAGAAGATATGGATAAAGACAGAATCTAATACTATCCTTTATTCTATTCCATAAATCCTATTAATCTTTCAAGACTAATTTAAGATTACATCAATGTTTTTAAAAATGGAATCTTTAAAGATCAATACCCCTCGTGAGAGCAAAATGTCTCTTTGAAGTCTAAGATGTGCCTGACCCAAGCTGTGGTATTTTCAATAGCTTCATATGCATGTAAGAGCTGAACAATGAATAAGAATGATTGAAGAAGAAGAATTGATTCATTTGAATTGTGGTGTTGGTGAGCTCTGTTAGCATAATGCCTAAGGCGCTTGACTGCTAACCAGAAGGTTGGTGGTTCAAACCCACCAGTCACTCCTCAGAAGGAAGATGGGACAATCTACTTCCATAGTGATACTGCCTCAGTAACCCAAGGAGGGGTCGCTATGAGTTGGGCTGACTTGACGGCAGATAACAACAACAACATGGACTGCCAGAATAATGAACATATCTGTCTTGGAAGAACAGCTGGGATGCTCTTTAGGAGTGAGAATGGCCAGACTTCAATCATGTGTACTTTGGTCATATTGTCAGAAGAGATAGGTCCCTGAAAAAAGATAACATGCTTGGTAAAAATAGAGCATCAGCAAAAAAGAGAAAGAAATGTTCATGATCACTAATGATTAGAAAGATGCAAATCAAAACAACAATGAGATATCATCTCACCCCAGCATTAAGAGGAAAATTAAAAAAAAAAAAAAGAAAAGAATATTCTGGCAAGAATGTGGAGAGACTACAATCCTGTAATGCTGATGATTGGATTGTAAAATGGTATAACACCTTTGGGAAGTAATATGTTGCTTTCTTTTTAAGAAAATGGAAATAGCAATATGGTATGATCTAGCAATCCCAGTACTAGATATACATCCTACAGAAATACACAAATAAATATATGCAGACCCCAGTCCACTGCAGCATTATTCACAATAGAAAAAGACGGAAACAACCTAAGTGACTATCGATGGTTAAATGTATAAACAAACCACGGTTCATACATACAATGCAACACTGTACAAAATTAAGAATAAAGATGAGGGGGATTCAAAGTGGAGTCTTGCCAGTAAATACCATGCTATTTCCCTCTACCATCTAAGTCCTTGAAAAACTAAGTACAGCAGTTTGAATTAGTGATTTTGGTGCTCTGAACAGCTCACTGAATCAGAGTGCACCAAACACAGAAGAACAGAATTAGAGAAAGACACAGGGAGATTATTAAAGAAAGAGCTACCAGGCGGAGGACGGGCAGCCAACAGGCCATTGGAAACTTCCCTGGAGCAGTCACTGACTGGCGGGCAAGGGCAGCCACCTGAGATCCCTGTGAGCCAAGAAAGAAGACACCCTATGCCAACATACCAGCGACCACTCCAACCACCCAGAGGCCAGCCCCAGGGACCTGCCTCCAGCAAGTGATTTTGTCGGTATTGGGTCTCCTGGGTGCAGGCGGGCATGCACACTATTGCTGAAACTCAAGCAAAGAACTCACTGTTGTGCCAGGAGGATGAGCTCTTTCCCCTCTCAGCAGGTCACCTAGTGGGTTTGGGTCAGCCTGGGAGACATAGTGCTTATCTGGTCACAGATATTGGGAACATAGTTTACTAGCAGGTACTCCCCTGAATCCAGTACAGCTGAAATCGTGTGCATCTTTGGTGCTGTAGGTGAGCAGTATCACAGACAACTCCAGAGCCATTAGCAGTCTGGCAGGATTGCACCAGAGCCACAGGCAGAAGGGGCGGGGAGAGAGAGAAAGCTGTGGCTAAGTGCAGTCCCAGGAATTTGCCTTGGATTGGCTCTTTTGCCTTGGATTGGCTCATTGGCGCTGAGAAGCCTTGGAAGTGGGGTCTTTGAGTGTGCCTGAACTTGGTGGAAAGGTGCAAATCCCCAACAACAGGAAGCTTTCCCGAGATTGAGCCACGGTCTTGTAAATAACTATGTCATCAATAATAGCCTGTGCAAAGCTCTAGAAACCAACCCTAGCAACACCAAGCTTTCCTTCTTCCACTCTCACCTTTGTCAACCAATAACTTCACTCATTCAATAGAAGAAACCATAATCAGCCAATTACCATAAAACCTACTGTTTTGAACTCTAAACCCTCTTTACAACAAACAGAAATACATATCCACATTCTACACATTGATTGCACCACCACAAAGAAAACAGCAGAGTAACCCAACATACCTGAATCAATAATAAAATAAAATACACCAGCTTCACCCTTTCAAAATATTAACCCATAAAACCAAGACAAAACAAATCACCGCATAACCAGCAGCTAGAGACAACCTAAAGAGTCAATGCTTTACCAGATTCCAGGGGCTTAAGAAGAGGTTCTGCTTTCTAGTAACCCCAAGAACTCTTCGGACCTGCACGACTGTAAAGGTCCTACTTTTCCCCTTCTTTTTTTTTTTTTTTTTTTTTTTTTTTTTTTTTTTTTTTTTTTCTTTCTTTTCCCAATTCCTGATTAAAAAATATTTTTTGTACTCTTTTTTTCCCTTTTTATTTTCTCATGGTTCCCCCCATTCTTTGTTGGTTTATTTATTTAGTTATTTATTTTGCATTTTTCCCATTTTTTTTCTTCATTCTTCTCCTTCTCTACCTTTTTTCTCTTAGTACCCTATCCCCAGATATTACAGGTTTTACTGTTTTCTTCTTCTTTTCTCCCCTTTTTCTTTTTTTGGGTTACTGTTCCTGTGTGATTTCATGGTGTATTTTTTGTCTATGTGCTTTTAGTTTTTTTGATGGTTATTCAATTGTAATTTTTATCTGAGTGAGAGACAGCAACAGTCCCCATAAGGTACAAGTACACCCACACCTCCTGCAACTTCACTTATTGAGCAAGAGCCAGCACCTCCTTCTCCACCAATGGGTCAATGATAAAAAACCACCAAGAAGAGCCTGAATCATCCTTGGATGCTCTTTGCAAAAAAATTAACAGAGATCTTAACACAATGCCATGATGCCTTAGAGACAACAGACCATCACAGTTCACACAAAGAAGTAAGATAAAGTCAGAAACAAGGGAACAAGATACAGACCCAGAACACATCCCTGAGGAAGAAGCAGCATTGCAAGTCTCTGATACAGAATTCAAAAGAATTGTATTTTGGTATCTTCAAAGGATTGAGAGACAGACCAAAGAAAACACAGAAAAAAACTTATTAGAATTTTGGAAGAAATACAAGAACAAAATGACAAAACAAATGAAAAATTAGAAATGATTGTAAATCTACAGATAGAAATCCAGAAGATTAATACTAAATTGTTAGAAATAGATAACACATTGGAAGCGCAAAAAAGTAGAATTGATGGAATGAAAGACAGAATTAATGAGATTGAAGACAAATACCAGAATACTTCTTTGGAAATGATCAATCAGAAGAAAAATCACCACAAAATGAAGAAAGCCTAAGGTTCTCATGGGATACCATCAAAAGAAATAATCTATGTGTCATTGGAATTCCAGAACAGGTAGAGAAATATAAAAGTACTGAGAAAACAATCCAAGATTTGCTGGAGGAGAACTTCCCTGATATAATGAAAGAGGAGAACATATCCACTCAGGCAGTCTAATGAACCCCAAACAGGATAGACCCCCAAAAGAAAATCACCGAGACATGTCATCATCAAAGTCACCAAAACCAAGGACAAAGACAGAATCCTGAAAGCAGCATGGGAAAAACAAAAAGTTACCTACAAAGGACAGCCAGTAAGAGTAAGCTCAGATTTCTCAGCAGAGACCATGCAAGTGAGAAGGCAGTAGGATGGTATAAATAAAACTCTGAAAGATAAAAATTTTCAACCAAGAATTATATACCTGTCAAAACTGTCCCTCAAATATGATGGTGAATTAGGAGATTTCCAGATAAGCAGAAACTAAGGGAATTTGTTAAACCAGACCAACCTTATAAGAGATACTAAAGGGAGTCCTTTGAACAAGAACTAAAAATAGCAAATAACAACCAACCATTAATACACAAGATGACATATCCCAGAAACCACAGCTATGGACATATCCAAAGTAAAATGAGCTTACAAGATTGTAAACAGGGAACCAGAGACATCAATTGTCAAGTGAGGACAACTACAAACAAAAAGAGGGAAAAGACTGTGCAGTCACAGAATTTCTAAATGGTGAGGAAGTTAAGAAAGTTGAAAGATAGAATGGACTGTGTTAAACTTGGGGAGAAAATTATAAATTATAGGGTAATCTCAAAGAAAAATGATAAAACTTCCTATCACAATAAAAAAGAGGACAAACACAAATGCTAAAACAACAGCAAAAAGAAAATGATAACAAGATTCATAAACATAATGAGGTCAGCATTGAAAATAATATGGAACAAAGAAACCAGGGACACCATGAGAAAACATATATCAAAATGACAGCAACCAATACATACTGGTCAATAATTACACTGAAAGTTTATGGATTAAATGCACCACTCAAGAGAGGAGGAGTTGAAGATTGGATAAGAAAACAAAACCCGTAAATATGCTGCCTAAAAGATACACAATTGAGAGGTAAAGACAAAAATAGACTAAAAAACAAAGGTTGGAAAAAGATATATCAAGAAAATGACAACTTTAAGAAAGCAGGAGTGGCAATATTAATTTCTGATCAAATTGACTTTAAGGCAAAAACCACCATACAAGACAAGGAAGGACATTATATAATGATTAAAGAATCAGTTAAACATGAAGATATAACCATAATAAATATCTATGGACCCAATGAAAGAGCCCTAAAATACATAAATCAGACTTTGAAAGAGTTGAAAACCCAAATAGAAGACTCCACAGTCATAGTGGGAGATTTTTAATACACCACTCTCTTTGAAAGATAGAACAACTGGAAAGAAACTCAACAAAAATGCAGAAGATCTAAGTAATACACTGCACCAACTTTTCCTTATAGACATCTACAGAGCACTTCACCCAACACCAGCAAGATGTACATTCTTCTCCAATGCACATGGATCTTTTTCCATGATAGACCATATGTTAGGCCATAAAGCAAGCCTTAACAAATTTAAAAACATTGAAATACTGCAAAGCACCTTCTCAGACCATAATGGAATCAAATTAGAAATCAAAAATAGGAAGATTAACAGAAAAAGAGTAAACACATGGAAACTGAACAATACCCTCCTTGAGAACAACTGGGTAAGAGAAGAAATCAAAATTGAAATTCAAAAATTC
>NW_006921843.1:1661134-1661659 GCF_000298275.1 Orycteropus afer afer | reverse complement strand
AAGAACCACATGATCATATCAATTGATGCAGAAAAGGCATTTGATAAAATTCAACATGCACTGCAGATCAAAACTCTCAGAAAAATAGGAATAGAAGGGACATTCCTCAACATAGTAAAGGGCATTTATGCAAAAGCCAACATTATTCTCAAAAGAGAAAGACTGAAACCATTCCTCTTGAGAACAGGAACCAGACAGGATGCCCATTATCACCACTTCTATTCAACATTGTACTGAAAGTCCTAGCCAGAGCCATAAGGCAAGAAAGGGAAAGCAAAGGCACCCAAAAGGGTAAGAAACAAGTCAAACTATCCCTATTTGCTGATGGTATGATCCTATATCTAGAAAACCCAAGAGACTCAGTCAAAAATCTACTGGAACTAATTGAGAGATTTAACATCGTGGCAGGATATAAGATCAACATCCAAATATCAGTTGGATTTCTCTACACCAACAAAGAGATTGCTGAAAAAGAAATAAGGAAATCAATACCATTTACAATAGCTACCAAAAAAATAAAATACT
>NW_006921843.1:1657620-1660627 GCF_000298275.1 Orycteropus afer afer | reverse complement strand
TCACAATCAACACAAAAACGAACTCCAGATGGATCAAAGACTTAAATGTGAAACCCAAAACTATAGAGTTCCTCAAGGATAAACTAGGGGCAAATTTAGGGGCCCTAATATATGGCATAAATAGACTCTCAAGCATAACTCAAAATGCACAAACAGCAGAAGAGAAAGCAGATGATTAGGACCTTCTAAAAATTAATTTTTATGTGCTTCCAGAGACTGCTCCAAGAGAGTCAAAAGAGAAACTACAGATTGGGAAAAAATATTTGGTAATGACATATCTGACAAGGAACTTATCTCTAGAATCTATAGAAAACTCCAACACCTCAATAAGAAAAAGACAAACATTCCAATTAAAAAATGGGCAGAAGACATGAATAGACACTTCACCAAGGAGGATATTCAAGCGGCCAACAAATATATGAAGAAATGCTAATGATCATTAGCTATTAGAGAGATGCAAATCAAAACAATGAGGATACCATTTTTCTCCAGCATTAGTAGCAAAGTTCAACAAGACAGAAAATAACAAATGCTGGCGAGGATGTGGAGAGATTGGGACTCTCATACACGGCTGGTGGGACTGTAAAATGGTACAATCATTGTGGAAAGCAGTATGGAGATTCCTTCAAAAGTTGGAACTAGAAATACCATTTGACTCAGCTATTCCATTACTAGGTATATATCCTAAAGAAGTGAGAGCCGTGACAAGAACAGACATATGCACACCTATGTTCATCGTGGCACTATTTACAATAAATAGCCAAAAGATGGAAACAACCTAGGTGTTCATCAACTGAGGAATGGATAACCAAACTATGGTACATACACACAGTGGAATACTACGCAACCCTAAAGGATAATGTAGAATCTGCAAAACACCACATAACATGGATGAACTTGGAGGACATTATGCTGAGTGAAATAAGTCAATCACAAAAGGACAAATACTGTATTAGTCCATTATTGTAAAAGTCAAGGAAATGCTTATCTATGGAAGGATATTTTCTTTGTTGGTTACCAGGTGTGGGAGGGGAGGGTAGAGAATATGGTTAGATAGATAGAGATTAGTTTTGATTTGGGAAAATAGAAAGGCAATGTATCAAATGTGTACAATATAGTATATATGATCAATATAGTGGAATTGAGGAAGAGAAAGACATAGAGAGGTACATGGGAAATATAGACAACAAAGATGAACCCTTTTGCACATATAGTACGACATAGTCAGTGAAGGCAAACGTGTATATGGGTGGATAGATGGGTGGTCAGGCTCAACTATTAAGTATGTCTATGAAGTGGGAAGTGCACCCAAGAACATGTATAGGGATGGCAGACAATGGTCCTATAACTTTATGTGTAGGATGTGAATTTCCAGGTGTATATGGGAGCTGACAAGGGGCAAGGTTGTAGTCACTGCTTGGTCACAGCCAGCTACCCAGAAGGACCAAGTAGTTGAACATGTGGGCTCAGGACCATAGTCACAGAGGACATCAAGTTCAAGTGGCATAACATACTACACAAAACATTGTTCCACCTCCTACTGTGGCAAGTAGCAACTGGGATCTTAAAAGCTTGAAAGCTGTCATCTAGATGCAATGATGGATCTCTCCTCGTCCAGAGCCAAGAACAATGAAGAAAACCAAAAATTCATGAAAACAATTAGTCCTAGTGACTGGTACACCATCCGATCCGCAGCCTATATGACTATGAGACCGGAAGAACTAGATGGTGCCTGATGACTACTGTCAACAACTTTGAAGAGTATCTATGTAGGAGATCCTGGATGACAGGGAGAACAATGTGGAACAAAACTCAAAATCATTTGAAAAATAAAGGGGGGAACCAGCTTTGCTGGCCTGAGGAAGCCTCATGGAACCACTGAGACTATGGCCCATAGTTGCTCTTCAGGTCTGGAATTGAATGCACACCTGTGGCTTCCAGCCAAACAATGGACAGGCATATGAGTTGAACATTTACCTGAGATAGGTTCACTCCTTGGAGAGAACAAGAATGGGAGAAAGAAAGGTTGCTTATGCACAGGGAGATAACTCAGGGGGTAGGAATGCATGGAGGGATGGACACAGGGAAGAGGTAACTGTCAGGAGGAAGTAGGACGGGAGATGTTTCATTTTGGTAAATTGTGGTCAATGTTATGAGACAAAGTGTATGTGAACTGCTGTATGGAAAGTGTATTTGTTCTGTAAATTTTCACCCAAATCACAATTAAAATAAATAAATAATAAGGACAAATTTGCAAAACACCTCATAACATGGATAAATCTGGAGGACATTATGCTGAGTGAAATTAGTCAATCATGAAAGGTTAAATATCATATGAGACCACTATTATAAAAAGTCAAGAAGAGATTTTCACACAGAAAGAAACACCTTGAGGATATGTGTCCCTGGGTTTAGGACCAAAGTCTCAGGGGGACATTAAGGCCAATTGGCACAATATAGCCCACAAAGACAGTGACTGTTGTCTTAAAAGCTTTTGAGTAGTCATATATGTACAGCAACTGGTCTTTCCTTGTCCAGAGCAAAGAAGAAGGAAGAAAATTAAACTTGAAAGTAAACAATTGGTCAATTATCATTGGTGATTGGAATGCAAAACTTGGAAAAAAAAAAAGAAGAATCACCAGTAGTTGGAAAAATGGCCTTGGTGATAGAAATGACTCTGGAGATGGCATGGTAGAATTTTGCAAGACCAACAACTTAGTCATCGCAAATACCTTTTTTCAACAATATAAATAGCAGCTATACACATGGAGGTCACCAAATGGAGTACACAGGGACCAAATCTACTACATCTGTAGAAAGAGGCAACGGAGAAGCTCAATATCTTTGGCCAAAACAAGGGCAGGGGCTGATTGTGGAACAGACAATCAACTGCTCCTATGCAGGTTCAATTTGAAGCTGAAGGCAATTAAAACAAGTCCACAAGAGCCAAAATATGACTTTGATTATATCCCTTCTGAATTTAGAGACCATCTAAGCAATAGATTTG